>NC_059326.1:173509642-173842857 GCF_018350155.1 Leopardus geoffroyi | reverse complement strand
ATCCAATTGGAATTTAGAGAGCACTTAAATTTCTTTTTTTCTTTTTAATTTTCTTTTTTCTTTTTTAAAATTTACATCCAAATTAGTTAGCATATAGTGCAGCAATGATTTCAGCAGTAGATTCCTTAGTGCCCCTTACCCATTTAGCCCATCCTCCCTCCCACAACCCCTCCAGTAACCCTCAGTTTGTTCTCCATTTTTAGGAGTCCCATCTGTTTTGCTCCCTACCCTGTTTTTATATTATTTTTGTTTCCCTTCCCTTATGTTCATCTGTTTTGTCTCTTAAAATCCTCATGTGAGTGAAGTCATATGATTTTTGTCTTTCTCTGCCTAATTTCACTTAGCATAATACCCTCCAGTTCCATCCATGTAGTTGCAAATGGCAAGATTTCATTCTTTTTTTTTTTTTTTTTTTTTTTTTAAATTTTTTTTTTTCAACGTTTATTTATTTTTGGGACAGAGAGAGACAGAGCATGAACAGGGGAGGGGCAGAGAGAGAGGGAGACACAGAATCGGAAACAGGCTCCAGGCTCTGAGCCATCAGCCCAGAGCCCGACGCGGGGCTCGAACTCACGGACCGCGAGATCGTGACCTGGCTGAAGTCGGCCGCTTAACCGACTGCGCCACCCAGGCGCCCCAAGATTTCATTCTTTTTGATTGTTGAGTAATACTCCATTGTATATATATACCACCTCTTCTTTATCCATTCATCCATCGATGGACATTTGGGCTCTTTCCATACTTTGGCTATTGTTGATAGCGCTGCTATAAACATGGGGGTGCATGTGTCCCTTCAAAACAGCACATCTGGGGGCGCCTGGGTGGCGCAGTCGGTTAAGCGTCCGACTTCAGCCAGGTCACGATCTCGCGGTCCGTGGGTTCGAGCCCCGCATCGGGCTCTGGGCTGATGGCTCAGAGCCTGGAGCCTGTTTCCGATTCTGTGTCTCCCTCTCTCTCTGCCCCTCCCCCATTCATGCTCTGTCTCTCTCTGTCCCAAAAATAAATAAACGTTGAAAAAAAAAAAATTAAAAAAAAAAACAAACCAGCACATCTGTATCCCATGGATAAATGCCTAGTAGTACAACTGCTGGGTTGTAGGGTAGTTCTATTTTTAGTTTTTTGAGGAACCCCCATACTGTTTTCCAGAGTGGCTGTACCAGCTTGCATTGCCACCAACAATGCAAAAGAGATTGGGGCACCTGGGTGGCTCAGTCGGTTGAGTGTCCAACTTCGGCCCAGGTCATGATCTCGCGGTCCGTGAGTTCGAGCCCCGCGTCGGGCTCTGTGCTGACAGCTCAGAGACTGGAGTCTGCTTCGGATTCTGTCTCCCTTCTCTCTCTCTCTGCCCCTCCTCCACTCCTGCTCTGCCTCTCTCTGTCTCTTAAAAATAAATAAATGTTAAAGAATTAAAAAAAAAAAAAAAAAAAGAGATCCTCTTTCTCCGCATCCTCACCAACATCTGTTGCTGCCTGAGTTGTTAATGTTAGCCATTCTGACGGGTGTAAGGTGGTATCTCATGTGGTTTTGATTTGTATTTCCCTGATGATGAGTGATGTTGAGTATTTTTTCATGTGTTGGTTGGCCATCTGGATGTCTTCTTTGGAGAAGTGTCTATTCATGTCTTTTGCCCATTTCTTCACTGGATTATTTGTTTTTTTGGGTGTTGAGTTTGAGAAGTTCTTTATAGATTTTGGATACTAGCCCTTTATCTGATATATCATTTGCAAATATCTTCTCCCATTCTATCGGTTGCCTTTTAGTTTTGCTGATTGTTTCCTTCGCTGTGCAGAAACTTTTTATTTTGATGAGGTCCCAGTAGTTCATTTTTGCTTTTGTTTCCCTTGCCCCCGGAGACGTGTTGAGTAAGAAGTTGCTGCGGGCAAGATCAGAGAGGTTTTTGCCTGCTTTCTCCTCAAGGATTTTGAAGGGTTTCTGTCTTACATTGAGGTCTTTCATCCATTTTGAGTTTATTTTTGTATATGGTGTCATAAAGTGGTCCAGGTTCATTCTTCTGCCTGTCACTGTCCAGTTTTCCCAGCACCACTTGCTGAAGAGACTGTCTTTATTCCACTGGATATTCTTTCCTGCTTTGTCAAAGATTAGTTGGCCATACATTTGTGGGTCCATTTCTGTGTCCTGTATTGTGTTGATCTGAGTGTCTGTTCTTGTGCCAGTCCCATTACTGTCTTGATGATTACAGCTTTGTAGAATAGCTTGAAGTCTGGGATTATGATGCCTCCTGCTTTGGTTTTCTCTTTCGAGATCGCTTTGGCTATTCAGGGTCTTTTCTGGTTCTATACAAATATTAGGATTCTTTGTTCTAGCTCTGTGAAGAATGATGGTGTTATTTTGATAGGGATTGCATTGAATATGTAGATTGCTTTGGGTAGTATGGACATTGTAACATTATTTGTTCTTCCCATCCAGGAGCATGGAATCTTTTTCCATTTTTTTGTCTTCTTTAATTTCTTTCATAAGCTTTCTGTAATTTTCAGTGTATCGATTTTTCACCTCTTTGGTTAGATTTATTCCTAGGTATTTTATGGGTTTTTGTGCAACTGTAAATGGGATCGGAACCTTGATTTCTCTTTCTGTTGCTTCATTGTCGGTGTATAGGAATGCAACCAATTTCTGTGCCTTGATTTCATATCCTGCAACTTTGCTGAATTCATGAATCAATTCTAGCAGTTTTTAGGTGGAATTTTTTGGGTTTTCCATATAGAGTGTCATGTCATTTGCAAAGAGTGAAAGTTTGACCTCTTCCTGGCCGATTTGGATGCCTTTCATTTCTTTGTGTTGCCTGATTGCAGAGGCTAAGACTTCCAATACTATGTTGAATAACAGTGGTGAGAGTGGACATCCCTGTCTTGTTCCTGACCTTAGGGAGAAAGCTGTCAGTTTTTCACCATTGAGGATGATAAATTAGCGTTGGGTCATTCATATATGGTTTTTATGATCTTGAAGTATGCTCCTTCTATTCCTACTTTCTTGAGGGTTTTTATCAAGAAAGGATGCTGTATTTTGTCAAATGCTTTCTCTGCATCTATTGAGATCATATGGTTCTTGTCCTTTCTTTTATTGATGTGATGAATCACGTTAATTGTTTTGTGGATATTGAACCAGCCCTGCATCCCAGGTATAAATCCCGCTTGGTCGTGGTGAATAATTTTTTTAATGTACTGTTGGAGCTGGTTGGCTAATATCTTGTTGAGGAAAGAGAGCACTTAAATTTCAACTGAGATTTCACATCAACCTCCTACAGTGTTAGTATAAACAGATGAGGTGTGGGAAGAGAAATACTTCTTAGGAAAGCACTCCAGTGATTACTCTTGGGTAATCTTGAGTGTTACCTAATCCCTATCCAAATAGTTGAATGAGACATCTAGTTAAAACACTACATCATCTATTGTTTGTGATACCTTCCTTGAATCATACTTAAAAGTTAAGTCATGGATCACAGTATTTCAGAAGTGAGTTGCCAGGTGGTGTTGACATCCTGTTTGTTGTCTTCTGACTTGGGAGAGGAGGAAGTTAGACCAAAGATGGAATAGGAGAAGGATATAGAAATAGTTTGCACACTTTCCTCCAATTTCCTCTATGCATCTTACTAGTTAGAGATTGATTGGGGTTCAGGATATTTTTTGCCCTAGAGATACATACTGCCTTTCTCTTACTAATGCTACAAGTCAATTATACTGTTGTGTAAATAGTTGTAACTAAATGTAGCATTATCCTAAATCCTTAGGAGAGCAATTAATGGAAGGGGAGTTAGCTTTGAGGGGAGGAGGAAGGAGGGAAAGATCATCTTGGAGCAAGGGGATATCTCAGTAAGACAGACCTGGATGGACCTACCCAGGAGGGGATTTGTAATAGCTTTGACATTAGACAGTGGCCCTGGGAGATTAGAGGGAGAAGGTCCCAATGTTAATATCCAGGTACTAAAATTAATCTTTGTAGCCACAGCAGCGATTTTGTCCAATGCCATCTCAAGTCACCTCAGATGTTAGTAGATCTTAATGTAAACCGGAGTACTGGAAAGCAAGCCAACTAGGAAATAAAGGTTAGCAGATTTAGCTAACCTTTGAGTACTTATGATGTACCTGCCTTAGTGTGGGAATGCTTCCACATAATTTTTTTTTAAACATTAAGAAAAAAATTTTTTAATGTTTATTTTTCAGAGGCAGAGAGAGAGCACAAGCAGGGGAGGGGTAGAGAGAGGGAGACACTGTCTGCAGTAGGCTCCAGGCTCTGAGTTGTCAGCACAGAGCCTGATGCAGGGCTCGAACTCACGAACTGCGAGATCAAGACCTGAGCCTAAGTCAGACGCCCAACCAAGTGAGCCACCCAGGCGCCCCCACATAATTCTTTTCAAAGAGTCTTCGTATTCTCAACTCATGATGGGTATGGTGGCAATATCTATCTCAGGATTGTTGAGGAAGATGAAGTAAAGGTGGCTAGCATCCTGACACAAAGTAGGAGTAAATGATAATGAGAGGAACAGTATTTAAAAGCTAGAGAGAGATGGGGTGCATGGCTGGCTCAGTTGGGGGAGCATGTGACTCTTGATCTCGGCATTGTGAGTTCAAGCCCTGCATTGGGTGTAGAGGTTGCTTGAAAATAAAATCTTTAAAAAAAACAACAACAACAAAAAACTAGAGAGATAAAAGTTGATTGTTGGTGTAAGAACAGGATTCATTCATTTATTCGTTTAGACAGTTTCCACAGTTTATTAACTGTTTGCTAAGGCACTGCACTGTGTCTTTGGGATGCAGTTCTCTTCTCAAAAGAAAGTTCCTTTTGGGGCACCTGGGTGGCTCAGTCGGTTGAGCGTTTGACTTCAGTTCAGATCATGATCTCACGGCTTGTGAGTTCGAGGCCTGCATGGGGCTCTGTGCTGACAGCTTAGAGCTTGGGGCCTGCTTCAGATTCTGTGACTCCCTCTCTCTCTCTGCCCCTCCTCTGCTCATGCTCTGTCTCTCTCTGTCTCTCAAAAAATAAATAAACGTTAAAAAAATTAAAAAAAATAAAGTTCCTTTTTAAAAATTTTAAATTCAGAGCACCAGGGTGGTTCAGTCCGTTCAGCAGCCAACTTTGGCTCAGGTCATGATCTCACAGTTCATGAATTCGAGCCCTGTGTCAGGCTCTGTGCTGACAGCTCAGAGCCTGGAGCCTGCTTTGGATTCTGTGTCTCCCTTTCTCTGCCCCTCCCCAGCTTGCACTCTGTGCAGATGTTTAAAAAAAATTTTTTTAAATAAAAATCTTAAATTCCATTAGAGTTAACATATAGTGTTTAAAAAGAAGTTCCTGAGGCACCTGCGTAAAGCATCTGACTTCAGCTCAGGTCATGATGTCGAGGTTCATGAATTTGAGCCCCACAACAGGTTATCTGTTGTTAGCACAGAGCCCTCTTCAGTCCTCTCTCCCCCTCTCTGCCCTTCCCACATTTACACACACGTGCTTCCTCGTAAAAATAAAAAATAAACATTAGAAAAAAGTTCCTTGGAGTGCAGGGTTAAAAAAGAGGGGCCCTTGGCTGGCTTAGTCAGTGGAGACTGACTCTTGATCCCAGGGTCATGAGTTTGAGCCCCACATTGGGCATAGAGAGTGCCTTAAAAAAAATTAAGAAAAAGTTCCTTTTAAAAGAGAATTATAGGGGCGCCTGGGTAGCTCAGTTGGTTGGACATCTGACTCTTGATCTCAGCTCAAGTCTTGATCTCAGGGTTGTGAGTTCAAGCTCCACACTGGGTGTGAAGCCTACTAAATAAATAAATAAGTTTAAAAATGAAAAGAATTATAACCTGTTGAATTCTAAAGAAATTAATTTGGGAGGAACTGGAAACCAGTGACTAAGGTTATTAAATCCATCATTTCTTTAACTTCTCTGTTTCACCTACCTTCCATAAGTGCTGGTAGCCAAACATGTTATTGCTGCGAAAGAATTGGTAACAAAGCTAATGCAGTGTCCAGCCAAAACTGCCATATTCTTTGTTCGAACAAAGCTGGCTTTGCACAACTCACTTTGGCACTGAAATGAGAATGAATACTGGCTCGAGACATACTTAGCTTTTGATTCACATTGAAACCAGCCCTAAATTGAAATAGTCCTTCCGAAGTAGATTTTGGCAGTATGTATCAGGAACTTGAAAAATTATGCATACTCCTTGGCTCATAATTTTGATTGGATCCTAAAGGGGGAAATTCTGAATACAGAGAAACGTTGCAACAGAAATATTCATCAAAGTGCTATTTTAATAGTGGGAAATCAGAAGCAATTGTAACATCTGTATGTAAATTGTTTTGGCCAATTACAGTATTATATGACCGTTAAAATGGTTATGAAGAGTAATATATAAGAGAGTACTTGATAAAATAAGTAGGAGTGCTCAAAATTTTGTGTATCTAGGAGAGAGGTGTCTCACAGAGAAGAGAAAATATAGAAAACTCCTCAACCAGTGATTGTTAGCAGTGATGTGGGAGGCAGGGCTGATTAGTGGAAAGAGAGCAGTGGAGGGATTGGTTCCCAAGTCAGGAAAGACAACACCAGAAGAGTCCTACGAAGATCAGAAAGCAAAAGTAAATGGATTCTTCTCAAGATGCTTACAGTTTAGAAAAGAGAAGCAACGCCCATTAACCAGTTCCATCTATAATTAAAATGTTTGAATGGAGGTTGAATCAAAATCCCAGATCCTTTTCTTGCAGTGCAGTGAATTACAAGGAAATACTAAAATGTAAACCAGTTGTCTTGGTAGTGATTGGGACCACAGGGAAACCTTCCTTTTTCCCATCTTTCTCTAGTATTTAAACTTTCTTTGCCTAATTTATCCTAGGTTTAGAAAAAAAATATGAAACTGAGAAAAGGTAGCCAACCCTATCCAGGCTATGAGTGCAACTGTTTTCAGACAGTGGGTGGCAAGTGAGTTCCTCATGTTTTGCGTTTGACCCTTTGGATAGATCACTATCCATCTTGCTGGCTGGCATTGTCATCAGGCGGTCCATTCCCATATGATACATCTAAGCATAGAGTGCGTTCATCTTTGGCAGTGTGTTTCTACTTTTTCCCCTAATCTTTTTTTAAACACTTTGCTTTACCAGAAGTAAATGATTCTCAAAAAGATGTACAAAATTATATCAACAGTTTTCCTCATTCTTAGTAAATAACACTATCATCCCTCCACTGAAGCTTGGGTTCATCTTAGTATTTCTCTTCCACCCCCACATATTTATCATTCGGTCCTTTTGGCTCTAGCTTTAACAATATACCCTAAATCTGTCCTCTTCTTTCCCTCTTCACTGCTACCATCGTAAACTACCATTCTCTTTCTCACAGACATCTGTATAGTCTCCTAGCTGGTGTCTTGTTCTCTTTCATTCCCTCTGCAATTAATGCTTCTCACAGACAGAATGACACTCCCATTGAATTTAGAATTAAAGCTCTTCATTGGTGATTCTCAATCCTGTACAGTAGAATCACCTGAAAGTTCTCACTCCCCTAGGAAAAAATTTATGCCTAAGTTAACATTTTCAGAGAGTCTGATTAAATTGCTTGGGGTAGAGGTCTAGGCATCTGTAGATTCCTCTCAGGTACTTCTGGTACGCAAGTTAGGCTTAGAAGCACCGCCCTAGATGAATGTTCTCTTCCTTGCCTACTTCTCAGACATTATCTGCTAACTTGCTAAGTTCATTCTGTCTCAGAAGTGTCCCCTACTTTTGTTTTTTAAACATTTTCAAGTAAACTTGCTACTTAGATTTACAGAAAAGTTTTAAAAATAGTACACAAACTTCCCATATTTTCTGCACTGGGTGTTCCTTACCAACATTCTTACATTATTATTTCATGCCTTTGTTACACTTATTGAACCAACAATGATATGTTATTATCAACTAAAGTTCATACTTCAGTCTGATTTCCTTAGTTTTTGATGTTTTCTTAAAGGTTTTTTTTTTCTTTAAGTTCATTTATTAAATTTGGGAGAGACAGATACAGCACAAGTCAAGGAGGGGGGGAGAGAGAGAGAGAGAGAGAGAGAATGAATCCCAAGCAGACTTCTGTGCTGCCAGTGCAGGGCCCGATGTAGGGCTCGAACCCCTGAAACCAGAGTCGCAAGATCATGACCTGAGCCAAAACCAAGAGTGTGATGCTTAACTGACTGAGCCACCCAGGTGCCCCCTAATGTGTTTCTGTTCCAGGATCCCATCTAGGATATCACATTACACTTAGTAGCCAAATTGCTTGGGCTCCTCTTGGCTGCCACAGCTTCTTAGACTTTCCTTGTTTTTGATGACCTTGAGAGTTTTCGGGAGTACTGGTCAGGTATTTTGTAGAATGTCCCTCGATTGGGATTTGCCTGATGTTTTTTTCATGATTAGGCTAGGGTTATGGATTTTTGGAAGGAAGAACACAAAGGTAAAATGCTTTTTTATTACATCTTATCAAGGATGCATTCTGTCAACAGGATTTATCACCATTGACATTGACCTTGATCACCTGATTGAGGTAGTGTCTGTTGGGTTTCCCCACTATAAAGTTAATGTTTTCCCGTTCTTTTCCATACCATACTCTTTGGAAAGAAGTTACTGCACACAGCTCACACTTGAGTAGAGAATTATGTTCCACCTCCTTGAAGGGATAGTATCCACACAATTATTTCGAGTTGTTCTGCATAGGCTGTTTGTCTACTCTCCCCCATTTATTTATTCAATTATGTATTTATATGGACTCGTGGATATTTAGTTTGTATTCAGGATTATAATCCATTACTACTTTATTTTGTTACTCAAATTGTATCATCTTTGGCCACTGGGAGCTATTTGGGTTGATTCCTGTATCTCTTTATATACCCCCATCATTGTGGGGTTCTTTTGAGCACTTCCTTACTTTCTGGCACTATGAAATTCTCTGAGGTCATCCTATATATTTCCTGCCCCAGTCCTAAGATCATCTCTTTCTCTAAGGAGCCTCGTTCCTTTTTTTGGAGAATAGTATTAGCAACCAACTGAGCATTATGTGTGCTTGCTACTTACTGGAATGTGTGTTGTTGCCTCTAGGCCCTCTCAACTGATGGAACAGGGACATACATGTGTATATACTCAGTTATCTGCTTCTCTCTGTAACCATTCTATATTAAGCTAAACATGAGATGTCTCCCAACTCTAATCCATTACCACATGGATCATTCTAGCCTTCTCCCCTTGGTTATCTGTAATTCCCACCTCATTACAGAGAAAACTGTCTCCCCCCACCCCACATCTGTTTACTTAATTTTTCAGTTCCAGTATATGTATATAGATTTAGTGGCTTCAGAACTCATACCCCATGGCAAACAACTTTATCAGCTAGAGATTGCACTTACGTGCGGTTTCTTTTGCCTTTAGCCTTTCAGACCCCACTCATTTCCACAGTTAGGTCAGCAACTCTCCCCTTCACCCTCTTCAAAGAGGTTGTTTCATATATTTATAATACAATTAAATTCTTTTGTCACAGACTGTATTCCATCCTAGGATCTTCTGACCTTTTAAACGATTTTTTTAAGTTTACATGCATTAAGATTCATTGTGCCATAAAGTTCTCTGGGTTTTGACAAATGCATAATGTCATATATCCATTTGTCTCAGAGTTTTTGCATTTGTTGTCCTGCTGCCTAGGATACTTTCCCCGCATATTTTTCCATGGCTGTGCCCTAATGTTTCATCAGCTTTCTGCTGAAATGTTTGCTCCTTGTAGAGGCCTTCCTTGAACACCTATTCCAAAGGAATCCCCTACCCTAAAATTTTGTTCATTTATTTGCTCTGTGTGTGTGGTTTGCTTTGGTAAGTCTGCCTCCAGTAGGATGTAAACTGAATGAGACCAGGTATTATAATTGTATCTGGATTTCTAGAATACTGGATTGGTGAACATCTGTTGCTAGATGAATAAATTACACCTGTCCTAGGTGTGTCTAGCATTGCTTAGTCCTAGTGCATGTTTCCAATACTCAACAGTAGTGACTGAAAGCAGGCTTGTTCACTTGGGCATCCAGTTTACCCTGATTCACCACTTACAAAAGAGTTTTGCTTGTAAATTAGGTTAAGTGTTTCTGTATTGAAGATGTGCAGTTACTCTATTCTCTCCTGCAATGTTTCTAACTCCTTTTTTAAAAAGTTAATAAGTGGTGCACCTTGGTGGCTCAGTCTGTTAAGGGGCCAACTTTGGTTCATGTCGTGATCTCATAGTTCCTGGGTTCAGGCGCCGTGTCAGGCTCTGTGCTGACAGTGTGGAGCCTAGAGTGTGCTTCAGATTCTGTTTCTCTTTCTCTCTCTGCCCCTCCCCTCATTTGCTCTCTGTCTCTCTGTCTCTCAAAAATAAACATTAAAAATTTTTTTTAAAGTTAATAAATGACATAATATAGTCTCTGGTTCTACGTAGAATTGTGCAATACTGTGAATTTCCCAGTCTGGCTGTGCATTAGAATCAGCTCAGGAGCTTAAAAAAAAAAAAAAAAAAAAAAATCTCCATCTCTGACTTCTTAATTTTCAGGAAGATTCTGCAAATTTGTGTTTTTTTTTTTTTGTTTGTTTTGTTTTTTTAATTTTTTTTTTTCAACGTTTATTTATTTTTGGGACAGAGAGAGACAGAGCATGAACGGGGGAGGGTCAGAGAGAGTGAGAGGGAGACACAGAATCGGAAACAGGCTCCAGGCTCTGAGCCATCATGAGCCATCAGCCCAGAGCCTGACGCGGGGCTCGAACTCACGGACCGTGAGATCGTGACCTGGCTGAAGTCGGACGCTTAACCGACTGCGCCACCCAGGCGCCCCTACAAATTTGTGTTTTTAACAGCCAGCTTAACATGTAGTCAGAACGTTTGGGATTTTAAAGCCCCAGGGTTTTAATAGACAGTTGAGATCTGGTGAAAATGTGTAAAGGTTTCAGTTTATAGCAACAGTTATTAAAGCTTATACAAAAAGGGTCTGTTTAATTTATACTAACTTTTTCTATAACTTATAAAGTCCTTACTGTGTTGTGTGTTAAGTACAGGGGAGCATTATATATAGATGAATCACAGACAGTGCTCTCAAGGAGCCTGTATCCTCTGATAAGGCAATAGAATGAGTATAAATAATCATGGTAGAAAGTAGAAAATAATAGGTACATAAGAGAGAAAACAATTTTAGTTTTTAAAGATTGAGTGGCCATTACACCCTGAGAAGAAGGCAGAAGTAGAGTCTAATTCTTAAAGAGAATATGTACAGAAGAGGAGGGAACCCTGGACATTGCAGTCTTCTGCAGAAGGCTGTGAGGAAATTGGAAGTTAAGAAGGAGCCTATTATAAGCCAGAAGGCAGTAGCCAAATTGGTCAGAGGCCTAGAATGGTCAGGAACTAAAGTCCTTACTGTCAGAGCTGTCAAAGCCAGTGGTACTCAATAGAGCTTTTCAATTTCAGCTTTGAAATTTGCACAGTATTTTATTATTTTCTTAGTCTTAAATTATTTTTTAAATTTTTTTTTGAGAGAGAGAGCATGTGAGTGGGGGAAAGGGACAGAGAGGAAGAGAGAATCCCAAGTAGGCTCCATGCTCAACCTCACATGAACTCAAATTGTGAGTTCATGACCTGAGCCAAAATCAAGTCTTGGACCAAGCTTAACCAACTGAGCCACCCAGGTGCCCCATGGTACTTTAAACATTAAAAAAAAAAAAAAAATCAAAATTTGTTGTGGGACTTTTAAAAAGTAAACAATTTTGGGGTGCCTGGGTGGCTCAGTCGGTTGAGCATCCGACTTTGGCTCAAGTCATGACCTTGCAATTTGTGGATTCAAGCCCTGCATTAGGCTCTGTGCTGACAGCTCAGAGCCTGGAGACTACTTCGGATTCTGTCTCCCTCTCTCTCTGCCCCTCCCTGGCTTGCATTCTGTCTCTCTCTCTCTCTCTCTCTCTCTCTCTCTCTCTCAAAAATAAATAAACATTGAAAATTTTCAGGGGTGCCTCAGTCGGTTAAGCATGACTCTTTTTTTTTTTTTTTTTTTAAACGTTTATTTTTTGAGAGAGAGAGAGAGCACGAGCAGGGGAGGAGCAGAGAGAGATGGAAACAGAATCTGAAGCAGGCTCCAGGCTCTGAGCTGTCAGCACAGAGCCCAGGGCGGGGCTCAAACCCCAGAACCAGGAGATCATGACCTAAGCCAAAGTCTGACGCTTAACTGAGTGAGCCACCCAGGAGCCCATGCTTCTGACTCTTGATTTCGGCTTGGGTCATGAACTCACAATTTGAGTTCAAGCTCCCTTATCAGGCTCTGTGCTAACAGTGCAGAATCTACTTGGGATTCTCTTTACCTCTCTCTCTCTGCCCCTCCCCTGCTTGATCTATTTCTCTCTCAAATAAAGAAACTTTAAAAAAAATTTTTTAATAAAAATAAATAATTGCATACCTAACTAATCCAGACTTCTAGGTGTTTGTTTGTTTGTTTGTTTGTTTGTTTTTAAGCTCTGGAAAGGGCAACCAGCCCAAACTAAGTCCTTCATGGTGCACATAAAGGGAGCTAAAATCTTTTAGAATTAAATCCTAAAGAGTTAAAATGTGTCTGGTCCATGGTTACGGGGTCAGAATCAATGTAAGAACCTTAGGCTCCTGATTCAGAAGTGCATGTTACCACATTTTTGTGAGATAGAGATCAATGTCTTTCTTCTGTTGCTTGCTGGTTGTTAGGAGAAATTTCTTGAGGATAGAGACTGTATCATCTCCATTATCATCTCCGTATCTCTTGGACGTAGTAAATAACACACAGAATAGACAGTAACAATAGACATTTGTTACATGAAAGGATGGGTGGATGGATTTGGCTTTTGTATTAGTCCTCAAAAAAAAGTCTAGGATTTAGCTTTGTGGAAATTCTGGTCATTAGATGTACATATGAACTGTTAGATTTATTAAGTATTGGACACCAAAAGGGAAACAGTTAGCAAATAATCTAGAAAGAGAGGCTGGGGCCACATTATAGGAGTACTTGAATGTTAAGCTAAAGATTTTGAAATGTATTATCCAATCAACTGAAAAGTTTTGAGCCAAGGAGTGATACACATACATGCATGCACACACATATACATGATAGGAAGAATAGTTAGAAGGAGAGAGAAAAATTATTTTAACAGTTCACTTGAAGTGTTGATTAAAGATGCTGGCTCTGAGAAGGGAAACGTGGTTACAGATGTATATAGAAAATGGCCAGAACTTTATTGCTGATGAAGCGTGGAATTCAAGGGAATAGAATACTCAAAAGTGAAGCTGAGGTTCCAGATGTCATCCTTGCCTATATATTTTGGAGGGTGATAGTGTCATTAACATATGTAGTGGTTTTAAATGTTGCATTTGAGGTACTGATGCCACATGTGGGTGAAAATGTTGAATAGGCTATTGGAAATGTGCTGCTAAACTTCAGAAGAGATGGCAGGCCCAGAAATTGTGTAGGAGTCATCTGAGTAGAAAGGGTGGTTGAAGTCTAAGGATTAAATGACATTGCCAGGGCATCTGGGTGGCTCAGTCAGTTAAGTGTCCGACTTGATTTCAGCTCAGGTCCTGAGATTGAGCCCCATGTTGGACTCCCCACTGAGCATGGATCCTAAAATATTTTCTCTCTCTTTCTCTCTCTCTCTCTCTCTCTCTCGCTCCCCCCCAACCTCCCTCCCTCTCTTCCTCCCTCCCTCCCTCCTTCCTTCTGCCCTTCTCTCCCACTCACTCTCTCTTAAATATATATATATATACATATACATATATGAGATTGCCAGGGAGGGAGGTATAGAGAGACAAAAACCAGGGACACATCCATAGGGAAATTCCATTTAAGAGGGGTAGAAGAGGAGCCAGAGAAGAAACAAAGTGAAACCTGAGAATAATCCAAGGAGAAGAGGGTAGGGGAAATACTTTTCATAGGGAAACATGAGTAACAAACTTTTTTTATTAAAAAAAATTTTTTTTAATGTTTTTTATTTTTGATGGAGAGAGAGAGCATGAGTGGGGGAGGAACAGAGAGAAAGGGAGACACAGAATTTGAAGCAGGCTCCAGGCTCTAAGCTGTCAGCACAGAGCCCAGTGCGGGGCTCGAACTCACAGACTGTGAGATCATGACCTGAGCCAAAGTCGGACGCCCAACTGACTGAGCCACCCAGCTGTCACAACAGACTTTTTTAAATAAAATGTTTTGGGGCACCTGGGTGGCTCAGTTAAGCGTCTGACTCTTGACCTTGGCTCAGGTCATGATCTCTCAGTTCATGGGATCGAGCCCTGCCTCAGACTCTGTGCTGACAATGTGAAGCCTGCTTGGGATATTTTCTCTCTCTCTCTCTCTCTCTCTCTCTCTCCCCCCCTTTGTGCCCCCCCCCCCACTCATGTGTGCTCTCTCTCAATTTTTTTTTAATTAAAAGAAAATAGTTTACACACAGTTCGTATTATAAGGTAGGTTATATGACAGCAGGTAAAATGACATTTGGGATGCCTGGGTGACTCATTCAGTTAAGCATCCAACTTCCGCTCAGGTCATGATCTCACGGCTCATAAGTTCAAGCCCTGCATGGGACTCTGTGCTGACAGCTCAGAGCCTGGAGCCTACTTTGGTTTCTGTGTCTCCCTCTCTCTCTGTCCCTCCCCTGCTTGCACTCTGTCTCTGTCTCTCTCAAAGATAGTAAAAAATCTAAAAAAGGGGGATGGTATTTTGCAGGAAACTTGTATTATTTTATTATTATGTATTATTAACAATTTTTGTTGAACATTAACAATATTCAACATATTTTTCTAGACCTAGTGGTTGAAGAAATCTTTATAATTTTTTTTTTAACGTGTATTTTTGAGAGAGTGAGAATGAGCAGGGGAAAGGCAGAGAGCGGAGACACAGCATCTGAAGCAGACTCCAAGCTCTGAGCTGTCAGCACAGAGCCCCACATGAGACTCGAACCCACGAACCGTGAAATCATGACATGAGCTGAAGTTGGGCGCCTAACCTACTGAACTACCCAGGTGCCCCAAAATCTTTAAGTTTTTAAACTTCAGTTTGAGAGGAGAAATTGGTTTTAATCAATAATCATCTTAATTGAAAGCCTTGAGGTTTTAAAGGGTAAGAAACTCCATGTTTTTGTTCTATGGCAGTAATACCTGCTATAACAGACTGGATAAATTCTGAACAGTGAAGTTTTTACCATACTGGAGCATTTACCTTCAGTACTTTTCAGTGTAGTTTCCCCACAACATTCATAAGTATTAGGGGTAAAAATATCTACATATTTACTGATGATTTTTCCCTAAGTAACTTTTTGGTTTTTCCTTCTTTTCAGGATCTGACTGGCATAGAATCTATGGATCAATGTCGCCATACCTTGGAACAGCATAACTGGAACATAGAGGTATAGTATGATTCATTCTGAGCCTATTTTTTCCCCCTAGTTTGACAGTGAACCAAAGACATGTATTTTTCCACAACAGAAATCCTTTCTTTTTATAGAAAAATTTTTTTAATTTACAACTCTTTAATCTTAAAAAGATTTGTGGGGAAGATAAAAATTATGATCAAAGCTTTATTATAAAATTTTATAAAAGATGGTGACCAGATCCTTCTGTGTAGTGTCCCTCCCTCTTATTTTTTTCTCAGTGGCTCTTTGGAAAAAGTTGGTTTTTATATATTTGGTTTGTAACCAGATACCTTAATGTGAACTTTCTTATTACATATTTCGTAGTTTATTTTTGTGGATTTTCTAGGTAGTTGTATCATCTGCAATTCAATGATTTTTTTCAGTATATAGATCTTTTGTTACTTTTACTTGATTACTGAATTGCTAGAACGTCCTAACAATGTCAGTTAATAATGGTAATAGCAAACATCTTGTCCACCCTATAATGCCTCTGATGTTTTATTATTGAGTGTGATGTTAGTTGTTGTTTGGAGACAAATCACTAGAATTTAAGCTCCATGCAAGTAGAAATATATATATTTGGTTTTGTTAACTGCTGTCTTCCTAAGAGCATCTAAAACTGATCCCAGCACATCATAGACTCTCGATAAATATCTGCTGATTGTCTTCCAACCTTAGTATATTCATGTGATCTCTGGTGAGATTACTGTGTTTTAATTATAGTATGTTATTTGAATTGGGTGCTAGATTTCTGAAAATGTATTCCTAAGTTATATTTAGTTATTCAACAAACTTTTAAGCTCTGGAATTATACCAGAGAACAAGACTAATAGCCTACTCCCATGAAATTCTAGATATCATGAAATTCTAGATAATTTCAATTTGTAATAAATGCTGTGAATAAGATGAGTGTACGAAATGTAACAGGATCTGGGAAGTTATTTTAAATAAGGTGGTGAAGGGTCACCTGGGTAGCTCGGTTGGTTGAGCCCCCGACTTTGGCTCAGGTCATGATCTTACGGTTTGTTAATTCAGGCTCCACATTAGGCTTTCTGCTGTCAGTGCAGAGCCTGCTTTAGATCCTCTGTCCTTTCTCTGCCCTTACCCTGCTTGCTCTCTCTCTCTCAAAAATAAATAAACATTTAAAAAATAAATAGGATAATAAAGAAAGGCATTTCTGAGGAGGTTGTATTTGAGCTGACACCCAAATAATGAAAAGGGATGATGAATGTGAAAATCTTGGGGGGATTTTCTGCATTTTAGGCAGAGGAAATGATGATCTATATGATAATTTTGTGCTATATCCTTGTTAGATTTTTATTTCAAGCATAAGGTGGCTTTATTAGATCACGGGCTTGATAAAATGAATTGAGAAGGGTATATATATAGCGCAGATTTGAAAGAAAGCACTTGAAACTTTGTTTCTGCCAGTTCTCTATTAACTTTTTCATGTTTTCCCATCATTCACAATTTCTTTGTTACATCTTTTTATTTATTTATGTATGTATGTATGTATGTATGTATGTTTCCTTATTTTTGAGAGAGTGAGCGGGGAAGGGGAGAGTGAGAGGGAGAGAATCTTGATGCTGTCAGTGTGAAGCCTGACTTGGGGCTTGATCCCATGAACTGTGAGATCATTACCTGAGCCAAAATCAAGAGTTGAATGTTTAACCAACTGAGCCATCCAGGCACCTCTTAGCTACATTACATGTTTCTTGATGAGCTTTCCTAGGAGATGCTTTTTTCTTAGATATTTCCAAGGTTTTTAGCATAGGCTATACAAAGTAGCATGTTTTCTACTCTCTTTTGTATCTGTTCTATTATCCTCTCATTGTTTTCATTATATTTTCTTTTTTAAAAATGAGACTTGCTGGAGACTGGTTTATTTTAATGTGTTTGGTTTATAAAAAGCTCTTGTATTTCTCAGTTCTTATTTTCTTCTTTCTTTGTTATTTTTTTAAGAAAAATCTGTTTTGTAGATTCATATTCTTTTTCTTAGCATTTGATTTTTATAGCTTGGTTAATTTATTTGTATTCTTCCTTGCATTGAAGGCTCTGAATTTTCAGAAGAAAATACATTGTTAAAGTTTTGATTTTCTTCTTTGACCCAAGGGTTATTTAGGAACATATTTGGAGTTTGTAGTAGCTCGTTCTTTTGTTTTTTGTTTACCTTTTCATATCAGTCTTTCATTTTATTTCATATAGGTATTTATTGAGGTCCTTACAGCTTTTTTTTTATTTAAAAAAAAATTTTTTTTTTAACGTTTATTTATTTTTTTTTTTTTTAATTTTTTTTTTTCAACGTTTATTTATTTTTGGGACAGAGAGAGACAGAGCATGAACGGGGGAGGGGCAGAGAGAGAGGGAGACACAGAATCGGAAACAGGCTCCAGGCTCTGAGCCATCAGCCCAGAGCCCGACGCGGGGCTCGAACTCACAGACCGCGAGATCGTGACCTGGCTGAAGTCGGACGCTTAACCGACTGCGCCACCCAGGCGCCCCTTTAACGTTTATTTTTTGAGAGACAGAGCATGAGCGGGAAAGGGGCAGAGAGAGAGGGCGACACAGAATCCGAAGCAGGCTCCAGGCTCCGAGCTGTCAGCACAGAGTCCAACACGGAGCTCAAACTCAGGAACCGCAAGATCATGACCCGAGCCAAAGTCGGACGCTCAACCGACTGAGCCACCCAGGCACCGCGAGGTCCTTACAGCTTAATAATGTTCCATTAACATTATGAAATATATTTTTTTTAATTAAATGTTTTAAACTTAGAGAAAATACAGAGATAAGGGGAACAACCATGTACCTTCCATCCAGCTCCTGAAAGCCAGACATTTTGCATTACTTGTTTAAAATTTCTTTGAAACAAATATGGATAAACTTAAACCCCGTGTAAGTTGCTTACATGTCATCCCTGTCCAACCCCCTACCTTTCTATTCCTTCTTTCTGAGAAGTAACCACTGTTGGCAACTAGATGTTTATCAAGGAATGTTTATCAAGGGTTTTTATTGGATAAAGGTTCGTGTCTGTATTCAGTCAAGCTTATTACATGTATAATTAAAATTTGCTATTTCTTTTCTGTTTAATGAGACTACTGGACATGATGAACTTGAATGTGGTTTCATAGATTTCTTTATTTCTTACTGATGATTTTTTTTTCTAATTATAAAAACAATACATGTCTTCCCAGAATTTGAAACACAAGAGTTGATAAAATTGAAAATGAAAGTTCTTGGTAATCACACTTAAGATAACCACGTTTGATGTTTTAATGTATGTCCTTCTGGACCTTCTTCTATGTGCTGGAAATATATGTATATGCTTTTCCAGTGTTAAAAACAAATATATCAAAGAAATGCTTATTTTTTGTACATGCTGTGAAAGGGCAGTCCATGGTGCAGATAAAAAGCATTAATACATTTTATGTCTATTTTCGGGGAAATACTTCCTTACTCTTGTATAGTTTGACTACTTTATTTGACACAGAAAGACAAGTGGCTGTTGGAGTTTTTTAATAATATCTTTTAATATCAGATGATGCTTTTTGTTTTAAATTCTACTTTGATGTATTAATACTGTTGCCACTGCTTTCTTTATTTTTTTTTTTAATGTTTATTTATTTATTTTGGGGAATAGGGGAAGCAGAGAGAGAGGGAAACAGAGGATCTTAAGCAGTCTGCACTGACAGTGAAGAGCCTGACCTGGGGCTTGAACCCACGAACCATGAGATAATGACCTGAGCCAAAACCAAGAGTTGGATGCTCAACCATCTGAGCCACCCAGCCACCCCACTGCATTTCTTTATTGATTTTCAGTTACCTGGTATAATGTCAACCATCCTTTAATAGGAAACAACTTATCAAAATATTAGAAGCTTTTTGCAAAAATAACTGCACGTGTGCATACCCACACAAAGAATTCCAAAAAACGTAAAGAATTAAAGCTGTAAAAAAAAAAAAAATCAATAAAAAAGGAAGTAAGTGTTCTTCCTTAATTCCACCACTTCTTAGATAGCTGGTGTTAAGTTTTAGTGTATAGCCTTTCAGACTTTCTAAGTTTTTTTTAATGTTTTTATATACTGGAGAGAGAGCGCGCACGCACACATGTGCACGCAAGTTGGGGAAGGGCAGAGAAAGATAGGGAGAGACAGGATCTGAAGCAGGCTCCAGGCTCTGAGCTGTCAGCACAGATTCTGATGTGGGGCTCGAACCGACAAACCGTGAGATCATGACCTAAGCCAAAGTCATACACTTAACTGACTGAACCACCCAATGCCCCACCTTTCAGACTTTTTATATGCATTTAGATGACTACATAAATTGAAGTATAATTTTCTTGTTACACAGGTGGGATTATGCCACCTTTACAGCTTTTTTCACTTAAATCTGTTTCGGTAACTCATAAAAATAATACATGAACTATATTAAAATCTAGTTTTAAAAAGTTTAAAGCCTAAGATGAAATATGAAAAAAAAAAAATCCCATTCGGATCACTTTCCTACTGCAATCTTTTAGTCCTAAATCTCCAACATAGTGATATTAACAATTTTTTATTTGTTTCCACATACTTTTATGCCTAAAACTCTATGTATATTTTCCCCAAAATAAACCAGAGGTTCTCAGACTTTGTGGTGTCACTCTTTATACTTAAGAATTATTGGGAACCTGGGGGTGCCTGGGTGGCTCAGTTGGTTAGACATCCAACTTCAGCTCAGGTCAGGATCTCGCGGTTCATGGGTTCGAGCCCTGCATTGGGCTCTGTGCTGACGGCAGCTCAGAGACTGGAGCCTTCTCTAGATTGTGTCTTCCTCTATCTCTGCCCCTCCCCCGCTCATGGTCTCTCTGACTTTCAAAAATAAATAAACATGAAAAAAAAAAAGAATTATTGGGAATCAGGACACCTAGGTGGCTCAGTCAGTCAAGTGTCTGACTTGGGCTCAGGTCATGATCTCATAGTTAGTGAGTTTGAGCCCCACATCAGGCTCTCTGCTGTCAGCACAGAGCCCGTCTCCATCCTCTGTTCTTTCTCCCTCTGTGCCCCACCCCCACTTGTGCACGTGCTCTCTCTGTGACTCTCTCTTTCAAAATAAGTAAACTTAAAAAAAAAAATTATTGGGAACCTCCATAGAGCTTCTTTTTATATATGGGTTATATCAGTTGATATATTAACATATTACAAATTAAAACAAAAATTTTTTAGTTCATCTTAAAAATAATAAACTCATTACATGTTAACATAAATTTTTGCAAATCTCTTTAATGTTTGGCTTAATAGAGAAAAAACTGTGACGCTTGGGTGGCTCAGTCAGTCGAGCGTCCAACTTTGGCTCAGGTCATGATCTCATGGTCTGTGGGTTTGAGCTCTGTGCTGACAGCTCAGATCCTGGAGCCTGCTTCAGATTCTGTGTGTCCCTCTCTCTCTGCCCCTCCCCCACTTGCACTCTGTCTCAAAAATAAACAAACATTAAAAATAAGTAAAAAATAAAGAGAAAAAAACTAGATTTTTTTATCTGCTTCTGCCTCTGATCTCTTGTGATACATAATTTTATTTTTAAATTAAAAAAATTTTTTTCAGTTTATTTATTTTGAGAGAGAGAAGGAGAGAAAATTCTAAGCAGGCTCCATGCTGTCAAGGAGAGCCTGTTACGGGCTCAAACTCATGAACCATCATGGTCTGAACTAAAATCAAGAGTGGACCGCTTAACCGATTGAGCCACCCAAGGCACTCCGTGATGCGTAGTTTTGAAGTATATGAGGAACATCCAGTTTCACATAAGATATAGTTGGAAACGGGAAGAGTATTTCAATAGCCTTTTCAGATAACCATGGATGTTCTTTGATAGTGTGATAAGTTTCTTAAAGGTTAGTTGTAATATGGAATTTGAAACCATACCAAGGAACTTTTCATTCTCTTTTACACTGAAATCTATTGATCTGTCTTGCACTTTTTTTTTTTAAGTTTCTTACGGTCTTTTTTTTTTTTTAAGTTTATTTTTAGAGAGAACACACATGCACGCACACCTGTGCAAGCAGGGAAGGGGCAGAGAGAGAGGGAGTAAGAGTATCCCAGGCAGGCTCCACACTGTCAGTGCAGAGCCCAATGTGTGGGGCTCGATGTTGCTTACATTTCATCCCTATCCAAACCCCCACCTCCTTTCTATTCCTTCTTTCTGAGAGGTAACCACTGTTGACAGCTAGGTGTTTATCAAGAAATTTGGCTCACTAAATGTGAGATTATGACCTGAGCTGAAGTCAAGAGTCAGACGCTTAACTGGCTGAGCCATCCAGGCCACGCTACAAATGGTCTTTTTAATGTAGTTAGTAGACCCTTTCACACACAATTTTCTGAGAGGCATCACTTTTCTTCAGTTCTTTTTTTGAGGTCTAGTCTTAATTTTTATTTGTTTTAATTAAAAATGTTTTTTCTTGGTGCACCTGGATGGCTGCTTGGGATTCTCTGTCTCCCTCTCTCTCTCTCTGCTTCTCTCATCCTCTCTCTCTCTCAATAAACTTAAAAAAATGTTTTTATTGAAGTATAATTGACATGTAATGTTATTAGTTTCAGTTGCATAACATAATGATTATTTTTATATATTGCAAAATAATCACCATAGTAAGTCTGGTTACTATCTGTCAACATACATAGTTACAGACTTTATTCTTGTGATGAAAACTTTTAAGATCTAGTCAGTTCATTACCTCCCCCGGCATCCTTGAAGCCCCCTGGCTACTCCTCTAGCACCTCTTTGGCTTTGTGCCTTGAGCCTGACTTGGAGAGAATATTTGGGGATAGGTGGGCTTCAGGATGCTGGATCCAGTCATCTTTTTCTTTCTTTCTTTTTTTTTTTAATGTTACTTATTTTTGAGACAGAGACAGAGCATGAGCAGGGGAGGGGCAGAGAGTGAGGGAGACACAGAATCTGAAGCAGGCTCCAGGCTCTGAGCTGTCAGCACATAGCCCGATGCGGGGCTTGAACTCACAAACCCGCGAGATCATGACCTGAGCTGAAGTCGGACGCTTAACCGACTGAGCCACCCAGGCGCCCCAGTCATCTTTTTCTTAAGTTATACGTTTAGTCCTTTCACATGTTGAACTTCCCCCATATCTGTTTCCCAAAAATAAAATGTTCCTTAAAGGCCATCATGAGTCAGAAATGGAACTGGCGGCAGCAGCTATCAGATGAGCTATCTCGTGTCGGCCACCTGCTTTCTCCTCCCATTACTTCTCTAAGTATTGTTGTCTTCTCTAGAAAGCCAAACCACGAGCACCAGTTTACGCATCTAGCAAGGTAGTGCTGGTGGTTGACACGAGGCTCTCAGTTCCTTGGCATGTGAAATGCTCCATAGGACTGCTTGAGTATCCTCCCACCATGGCAGTTGACTTCGCAGTTAACTTGACTCATATCAGTGTTAAGACTACATCTGGTCTCTCCTTTGCTGTCCTGGGCCTCGTGCTTTCTTTGTCACTCCCTTCCCACAAGGTCCTGCTGAAAAGTGGTTGATGTGTCTTGCACTTTGTGAGGATTTTTGACTGTAGCTTGATTTCATTACTTCAAGCATTCATTATTTGGAAAATATTGTTCACTGAATTAATACAGATCTTCCAAATGTTGTTGCATTTTACCATATACATAATTTCATGTGTTAAAAGCACCACCAAACTCATCAGAAAAGCTTTTAAGAGGTATTAGGAAATTGGCAGGTTTACAGTGGCAGATATAAGTTCGCAAATTCTAATTTATAATTGACAATAATTGCTGTTAGTTGTGGGTTTTAAATTAACAGCTTTATTATTGATATGTAATTCATATACCGAACAGTTCACCCATTTCAAATGTGAAATTCAGTAGTTTTTAGTATATTCACATTATTGCGCATCCATTACCCCCATCAGTTTTAAAATATTTTCCCAAAAATGTTTTAAAATATTGAGAACCCCCCCCCCGCCCCCGCAAAATAACCCATGCCCTTTAGCTATTACCCTGCTGCTTCTATCCCTCCCTGCCCCTAAGCAACTACTAATCTACTTTCCATTTATAGATTTCCCTTTTCTGTACTTCCATATGAATGGAATCATAGTATGTGGTCTTTTGTGACTGGCTTCTTAAGATAATATTGTCAAGATTCATCCATGTTGTAGCATGTATCTGTACTGCATGCCTTTTTTTGTATTGTGGTAAAATGTACATAACATAAAAGTTTACCATTTTTTTTAAGTTTGTTGTTTAATTTATATCCAAGTTGGTTAGCATATAGTGCAACAGTGATTTCAGGAGTAGGTTCCTTAATGCCCCTTACCCATCCCCTCCTCTCTCAATCCCTCCAGCAACCCTCTGCTTGTTTTCTATATTTAAGAGTCTCTTACGTTTTGTCCCCCTCCCTGTTTTTATATTCTTTTTGCTTCCGTTGTGTTCATCTGTTTTGTATCTAAAAGTCCTCATATGAGTGAAGTCATATGATATTTGTCTTTTCTGACTAATTTCCCTTAGCATAATACCCTCCATTTCCATCCACGTAGTTGCAAATGGCAAGATTTCATTCTTTTTGATTGCCGTGTAATACTCCATTGATTGCCGTGTATACTCCATACACACACACACCACATCTTTATCCATTCATCTTTTGATGGACATTTGGGCTCTTTCCATACTTTGGCTATTGTCGATAGCACTGTTATAAACATTGGGGTGTATGTGCCCCTTCAAAACAGTGCATCTGTATCTCTTGGGTAAATACCCAGTAGTGCAGTTGCTGGGTCATAGGGTAGTTCTATTTTTAATTTTTTGAGGAACCCCCATACTGTTTTCCAGAGTGGCTGCACCATTTTGCATTCCTACCAGCAGTTGCAAAGAGATCCTCTTTCTCCGCACCCTTGCCAACATCTGTTTGTTGCCTGAGTTATTAATGTTAGCCATTTTGACAGGTGTGAGGTGGTATCTCATTGTGGTTTTGATTTGTATTTCCCTGATGATGAGTGATGTTGAGCATCATTTCATGTGTCAGTTGGCCATCTGGATGTCTTCTTTGGAGAAGTGTCTCTTCATTTCTTTGGCCAGTTTCTTCACTGGATTATTTGGTTTTTTGGGTGTTGAGTTTGAGAAGTTCTTTATAGATTTTGGATACTAACCCTTTATCTGACAGGTCATTTGCAAATATCTTTTCCCATTCTGTCGATTGCCTTTTAGTTTTGCTGATTGTTTTCTTTGCTGTGCAGACGCTTTTTATTTTGATGAGGTCCCAATAGTTCATTTTTGCTTTTGTTTCCCTTGCCTCTGGAGAGGTGTTGAGTAAGAAGTTGCTGCAGCTGAAGTCAAAGAAGTTTTTGCCTGCTTTCTCCTCTAGGGTTTTCATGGCTTCCTATCTTACATTTAGAGCTTTTATCCATTTTGAGTTTATTTTTGTGTATGTTGTAAGAAAGTAGTCTAGGTTCATTTTTCTGCATGTTGCTATCCAGTTTTCCCAGCACCACTTGCTGAATTGACTGTCTTTCTTCCATTGGATATTCCTTCCTGGTTTGTCAAAGATTAGTTGGCCATACGTTTGTGGATCTATTTCTGTGTTCTGTATTGTGTTCCGTTGATCTGAGTGTCTGTTTTTTTGCCAGTACCATACTGTCTTGATGATTACAGCTTTGTAATACATCTTGAAGTGAGACATTGTGACGCATCCAGCTTCGGTTTTCATTTTCAAGATTGCTTTGCCTATTCAGGGTTTTTCTGGATCCATACAAATTTTAGAATTGTTTTAGTTCTTTGAAGAATGCTGGTGTTATATTGATAGGGATTGCAAAAGTTTACCATTTTAATCATTTTAAGATTACAATTTTGTTGCATTAAGTACATTATTGTGCAGCCATTATCACTATCTGTTTTCAGAATTTTTTTCATCTTCCCAAATTGAAGCTCTGTACCCATTAAACGATTATTTCCCATTATCTGCTTTCCCTGCCTCTGGTAACCACAATTCCACATTTTATCTTTATAAAATTTGACTATTTTAGATACCTGATGTAAGAGGCATCAGACAGTATTTGTCCTTTTGTGTCTGGCTTATTTCACTTAGCATTATGTTTTCAAGATTTATCCACGTCATTGTGTATCAGTACTTCATTCCTTTTTATTGTCAAATCATATTCCTTTGTATGAATATACCACAGTATCTTCATTCATTAGTTGATAAACGCTTGGACTGTTCCCACTTTAATCTATTATCAGTAATGTTGCAAGGAACGTTAGTGTGCAAGTTTTTGTGGAGATGTATGTTTTCATGTCTCTTGGGTGTATAGCTAGGAGTAGAATTGCTGGCTCCTGTGACAACTCTATGTTTAAACTTTTGAAGAACTGCCAGACTCTTTCCAAAGAGGCTACACTATTTTACATTCCAGTAGTAGTGGATAAGGGGTCCAATTTCTCTACATGTCACCAACATTTGTTAATATCTGTCTTTTAAAATTTTATTTTTTTAATGTTTTTCTTTATTTTTGAAGGAGGGAGAGAGAGAGCATGAGTGGGGAGGAACAGAGAGAGGGAGACACAGAACTCGAAGCAGGCTCCAGGCTCCGAGCTGTCAGCACAGAGCCCATTGCGGGGCTTGAACTCACGAACTGTGAGATCACGACCTGAGCCGAAGTCGGACGCTTAACTGACTGAGCCATCCAGGCACCCCAATATCTGTCTTTCATATGATAGCCTTTTAGTGGGTGTGAAGTAGTATCTTGTGGTTTTGGTTTGCATTTTTCTAATGGCTAATGATGATAGAGCATCTTTTCACGCATTTGTTGGTTGTTTGTAAATCATCTTTGGAGAGCATCTATTCAAGTCCTTTGCCCATTTTTAAATTGGGTTATTGTCTTTTTGATGATGAGTTGTAAGGGTTCTTAATATATTCTAGATGCTACACTCTTATCAGATATATGATTTGTAAATCTTTTCTCCTATTCTGTGGGTTGCCTTTTGACTCTTTTGATAGTGTCCTTTGATGCACAAAAGTTTTCAGTTTTTTTGTTGTTTTGTTTTTAAAGTAAGCTCCATGCCCAATGTGGAGCTTGAACTCCCAGCCCTGAGTTCAAGAGTCAACATGCTTTTCCAACTGAGCCAGCCAGGTTCCCCAAACGTTTTCAGTTTTGATGGAAGTCCCAGTTTATCTAATGTTTTTCTTTTGTTGTTTGTGCTTTTACCATCATATCTAAGGAACAATTGCCTAATCCAGGGTCATGAAGATTTTCATCTATGTCTTCTTTTAAGAATTTTATAATTTCAGCTCTTACATTTACATCTTTGATGTGTTTTGAGTTAATTTGTGTATATAATATGATTTAAGGGTTCAAGTTCATTCTTTTGCATGTTAGCGTCCAGTTGTCCCAGCATCATTTGTTGATACACTGTTCTTTCCACATCGAATTGTGCCTTTATACTTGAAAATATGAAAACTTAGAGAACTGCCTGGTGTTAGCCACACTGCAAAATTTAAAGCCAACTATCACGGTGAGAGAACACTCAAGTCCTCACTTGTTACAGCAACTGTAGTTTCCCAAAACCACTCTCAGGTTTGATAATTCACTAGAAGAGTTAACTAAAAGCTATTATACTCATGGTTACGATTTATTGTAGGGAAAGGGTATAGATTAAAATCAGCTAAAGGAAGAGATCTATAAGGCAGAATGTTGAGTTCTAAGCACAAAGCTTCAGTATTCCTCTTTCATGCAGTCAGAATGCATTATCCTTCTGGCAAAGATTTGTGACATTATGCATGAAGTATTGCCAGTCAGGGAAGCTTACCTCAGCTTCAGTGTCCAGAGTTTTCATTGGGTCTTATTTACACAGTATAATTGTTTTTGATTGATTACCTATGATTGAACTCAGTCTCCAGGTCAACTGATACTGCATTACCCACAGTCCCTACCCTAAACCCCATGGTTGACCTTTCTGGGGTGGCAGTCTACCCTATCAGGTATAGATTATCTCTCAGAATCCAGAGCCAAATACCAGATCTTTTTTTGGACACAGTGAAATTTTTTACTACACTGGGACAAGTATCCATTTTCTGGGGCAGAGTTAATAAGAGAATAAGGCGTTTTACTGAATATCCTCTGTCAGGATTATATTAGGATCTTTATGTATGTACATCTTACTAAATTTTCAAATTCACCCTGAGAAATACTGTTCCTCCTTTTTGCATATGAGGAAACTGAGGCTCATAAGCCAAGTGACTATTGTGAGTGGTGGAGCTAAGATTCAGACCTAAGTTTCTGTTCCAAAGCCAAGCCCTCCACCAAACACTGCTCATCAGAGTTGCTCCATCAGACCGCTCTAGGGGCACTTCCTACATTGTATTCTCTGTGGATGGCTTTCCTTCACACAGTGAAGCACCTTGGATCCCAGCCACTCTAAATAATACATACCATCTGAATAAAAGCAGTTGTGTTTACTGCACAAATGGAGCTTTCAGATAAATTTCTTGGACTCCTCCACTGTGAATTCTGGAGCCATCACCACACATTGCCTCCCAGTAAAGCAAGTTAAAGGTCTATGAAGATATACTCATCATATAACCTGTTTTGAAGTACCAAGCAATGGTGTTACTTTTGGGTTGATTTGAGCAACACTGAAACTCTTGCTGCTCTTTTTTTCTTCTCAGGCTGCTGTACAGGACCGATTGAATGAACAAGAGGGTGTACCAAGTGTTTTCAACCCACCTCCATCCCGACCCTTGCAAGTTAATACAGCTGACCACAGGATCTACAGCTATGTTGTCTCAAGACCACAACCAAGGGCAAGTTATTTTATAGCTGGAATTTCCCCCTTGTTTGTTTCATAAGTCCATTCACTAGGTTATGTTGATCTCTGTATGATAGGAGCAAAGGAAATATTCAGAATGTAAACCTATTAGGTAGATCTGGCTTCTTGGTAGATATGTTGGGTTTATCATCTTCACTTGATTCTTCAATGAATTGATACAGTAACTATCTTTTTTTTTTTTTTTTTTTTTTTTTAATTTTATTTTTGGCTCTTTGTTATTTGAAGTTTGTGCACCTTATTTGAGTACACAATTTTATTTACATGTCTGAAAATGTTGGCTGCATGTTCAATAGATTTATCACTTTTTAAAAAAAATATTTTATTTTTTAAGTAATCTCTACGCCTTGCGTGGGGCTCGAACTCACAACCATGAGATCAAGAGTTGTATGCTCTAGCACCTGAGCCAGGCACCCTTAAATCTTTCCATTTTAAGTTAAAATGTTTACTGGATTCTTTGTTGCTTCATTTTACTTAATTGTAAGCTACTTCTAGGGAAGTTACTTAGAATCTTTGTGGGAGCCTTAGCCATATCTTTAAAATTCATCTTGAAGGGCTAGTAGCAGGGAGGTGATAAGTGGTTCATTTAAGAATGCTCCGGTGTAGCAGGTATTTTGCTGTTGGGGATCCAGATATGAATAAGAGCCAGTCCTCCCCCTTCAAATTGTTCTCACAGTCTAATTAGGAAAGTCAGATATGTATAGTGATGATGAACTCTAGAGAACTTTTTTTTTTTTTTTTCAACGTTTATTTTTGGGACAGAGAGAGACAGAGCATGAACGGGGGAGGGGCAGAGAGAGAGGGAGACACAGAATCGGAAACAGGCTCCAGGCTCTGAGCCATCAGCCCAGAGCCCGACGCGGGGCTCGAACTCACAGACCGCGAGATCGTGACCTGGCTGAAGTCGGACGCTTAACCGACTGCGCCACCCAGGCGCCCCTAGAGAACTTTTTAGAGTTTCTCTTTCTTACTCTTGGAATTACACTTGGATTTAGAATTCCAAGAAAGCACTCACTTTAACTTTGCAGCAGTTAGAATTTACTCCGTTATCACACTTTAAGACTTTGCTTTTGAGCAGTCTCCACACTGACCATTGGGCTCAAACCCAGAACCCTGAGATCAAGAGTCACATGCTCTACCAACTGAGCCAACCAGGCGCCCCATCATACTTTTTTTGTGGAATACTTGACAACATTTTAAAAATGGAGTTTTTAAGTAGTTGCTTTGGGGTATTCTGAAGTGGAAGAAAACAAGTTCCTAGAGCAGTTACATGACTCAAGAAATTCTGTATATGTCTAATGTTTCCGCCATTATTTTGGGACTCTTATGTCAGCCATGGGGCTCCAGAGCTCCCTGGCCATAGACACAGGGAAAGTCTCAGGTTAACACAATGTGACATATAAGAAATGTTTTGTAAATTATAGAGCCCCTACATAGTTAATAATAACAGCAATAATCAACATTGCTAAAATTATAATTAGTATTATTACTAAGATTAACGGTCATATGGAGACTTATAATTGTGGTTTATGTAATTATTTCTCATTTATATACAAATGTCCAAAGTAGTAATTGTGGTTATTGTTATTTCTGTATACCATATTTTAATGTATAAATTTGAAAAGGAAAGAATTGGGGCACCTGGGTGGCTCAGTCGGTTAAGCATCTGACTTCGGCTCAGGTCACGATCTCGCGGTCCGTGAGTTCGAGCCCTGCGTCGGGCTCTGGGCTGATGGCTCAGAGCCTGGCCTGCTTCCGATTGTGTGTCTCCCTCTCTCTCTGCCCCTCCCCCGTTCATGCTCTGTCTCTCTCTGTCTCAAAAATAAATAAAAACGTTAAAAAAAAAATTTAAAAAGGAAAGAATGAATACTTATGATTTAGGGAGGCAAACTTGTAATTAAATTTGACAATATAAATAGTTGCAGAATTGAAGCACTGAAGCAGATTTAATACAAAAATTATGTGATAAAATAAAAATATGATAGTATTAGATGAAATGAGATGAAAGGCAATAAGTCTTTAAGAAGGATGATGTGACCAGGAAGAGGGAACTGTATTGCAGTGGAGGAATCATGCAAAAGAACAAAAAAAGAGTGAAAATTTGAACTAGCCATCTGCGGAGTATTAGATAATGATTGAGAGAATGGTGTCTAACTTTGTTTTTGGAATTTCAGGGGCTGCTTGGATGGGGTTATTACTTGATAATGCTTCCATTCCGGTTTACCTATTACACAATACTTGATATATTTAGGTATGTACATTTGTATTTATATGTTAGTAGAAATAGGGTAGACTTTGGAGCTGAAACATAGACCAGAATAGTAAGGTTTATGCTTTGTCAGTTTTGACTTGCCAATTGATCATCAGATTGAATACTCTTTCAGAACACTCTAATACTGTAGTACGACAATATTTTAAATTGTTCAAACATGACAGATGTTGTGAAATGGAACTGTTTTAAAGTAACCCTGTAAAGTAGTCTTGCCTATCTTTCTCAAGATCAGTCTGCCTATGTTTATCATTATCCTCCCTCTTCCCACCATGTTTGTCACCTTTACATTCCCTAGTGAATCTTCACACCCTTTTCTTTCTAACCACCATTATCTACCAGCTTCACACCCCTTGTAACTTTTACCCTAAACCATCTAACTATATCTGACTACTCATAATCCCAAAAAATGTTCTTGCTCTTAGATTACCCATTTTTCTCTACATCTCCCACAACACTTTTACCTCTCTGGACACTCCTGTACATTCCCCTCTGTCCTGACAGCTCATTGGTTGCTGGCACTGGCACCCTTCCATATATATACCCCCTTACTTTACACTTTCACTTTTCTTCTCACTTCCTTCATGTGCCATTCAGAGAGCTCAGTACTGGAAGACAGAGAGGGGCCAGGCCTACAAAATGTCAAAGGAGCCCAAGTTTCTGGCATTAGTCGTGGGGCATCTGGTCTATAACTAAGTAGTAAATGAACCCACACCTAGGCTTTATGGGGAACTACTAAAATGTTTTATGGGCATTTAGGCCAACCGATGGAGCTGGAATATGTGGTCTGGGCCTTGCATACAGGGCAACCTGTGCTTTCCCTGATGCATGGAATAGCTTTGCTCTAGAGAGCAGAGGCTGGAGATGAGGACCCAGCAGGTGTAGAAGTGCAAGGATCAGATAAGACTACTTGGTGCTTTAGGAGTCTGCCTGCTTAATGGCTTCCTTTTGCTTTAGCAAAGTTCTTATTGGTTATCAGTTAATCAGTTGGTACTCTTTGCATCCTGTTTTATTTGAGAATGGACACATATAAACCGTTAAAATCATAACAGACTGAATTGAGATCTTTTTTAAAAAAAGCTGATCGTCCTGAATTATGTAGGCCATGAGAATATATTACAGTTAAAAAAGTTACAGCCTTTATCCATTCATTCATCAAAATTTGAAAACTTAATAAGATAGTCCTAAATACTTAATTTCAGAGAAAGTTATCAAATCATCAATCTTTTAAAAGATTTTTAACCACTCCCTTACATATATACAACTTCTTACATTTGTTTTTAATTTGCTCTGGAATGTTTGTGTAAGTGAATTTGATTTGATTACTCAGGAGAAATTCCAAGTGAAATTGTATACACATGGGGAATTTGAGGGGCTAAGAAATTGGCTCAAGATTGGGTAAGAAAAGTGTCATAGTTTAGTCGCCTTTTCTGTGCTGAAAATCTGTGAATATTGTTTGCTTTTCTTGGAAAAAAATATGCATGGCATGTGTGACTAATTTTAATGCAACTGTATCATCCAAGCAACTTGTTTAATGTTATGTAGCACATTGACTTATCAGAACTGTGTCCATTGCCTTCTGTGGAAACCCAAAGGCTAAATAAATGGTGCTATATAATTATGATAAGATAGGCTCTTTAGAAACAGATGTGTGGTATCACCCTTAACTTGACAATAGCTGCCAGGTGCCAAATCTATCAGTGTACTCTAGATCAGTTTTATAAACTTCCTTCATGGATGCCATCAACCATAAATCATTAAGCAGGATTTTACTTGACCCCTTGAAAAGCAAGTAAATCATGAGCACAAGTTCAGGTTTGAAGCCTGACCATAATTTGAATGGCTTGGGAGTATGCACTAAAAATTCAAAATCCCAGGATGACAGAAAGGAAAGGAAGAGGCAAGTAGGACAACAAGAAAGAGACAGAGCTCTTTTCTAGAGCAGTAGAACTGCTGCTTTCTGTGATAATGGAACTTTCTGTGATAATGGAAACGTTCTGTATCTGTACTGTCCAGTGTGGAAGCCACCTAACCACGTATGACTACTGAGTACTTAATGTGGCGAGACCGAAGAGCTGAATTTTAAATTGTATTTCATTTAGTTAACTTTAAATTTAGATAGCTACATGTGGCTACCTTATTAGTGCCATTCTAGAAAATCTGGGGGCACAGCCTGACCTGTGATCTTTTTGGACTGTGTCTTCCTTTCCCAATTTTTCTAGTCCTGAATTTTTCTGCAAAAAGCATGCAGGATTTATTTAGACCAGTGTTGGAATTTATAATCCTAGCAGTTTGCATTCGTCTTGAACAGGCAATGGAACAACACTTGCTGCTTTGCACCTTTTGAGCCAGACTATACTCTCGGGTTTGATGGTCCACTCACAAACCCTTCACCTCCTTTTGCTGCCATGCCTCTGGCTCTGTTGTAGGAATCTTTACAAACTGGCCCACTCCATATGCACTACAGTAAGCCGATTCATGTGATATTTATTCCTTCCTCCCCAGGTTTGCTCTTCGTTTTATACGGCCTGACCCTCGCAGCCGGGTCACTGACCCCGTTGGGGACATTGTTTCATTTATGCACTCTTTTGAAGAGAAATATGGGAGGGCACACCCTGTCTTCTACCAGGGAACGTACAGCCAGGTCAGTGCCACGAACCATATAGATGCCAATTTATTGATATGGTTATATCCACAAAGGAAAGCATAGCCCAGCACTGATCATGTCATTCTTTTACTCAAGAACCTTAAATACCTCTTCACTGCTTATAGAAAAAAAAAAGCCAACCCTACTTGATCTAATTCAAACCTCCTTTGGAGGTCTTTCCTATATAACTTGTTTCTGCATACCCTAGGTTCCAGCTAAACCATTTCCTGTACATACTCTGTACTTTTTACCTCTGTGCCTTTGCTTTTGCTTTTCCCTCCACCTGGAATGCCTTCCTCACATTTTTGGTAAATGGAAGCTTGCCCATCCTTCAGCTAGGTCATATCACTCCTTTCTTATATCCTTTCTGATTGATGTGCCCTACCCTGGCCTACCTTGCAGTCTAAAATAGTAATCTTTCTTATGGTGCTATCATAGTTTTTTTGAAACTTAAAGCATTTTCACATTTTTCCTTATATTATGGTTGCTTATATTTGTGTTTTATCTCCTACAGCAGACAATAATCCCCTTGAAGGCAAAGCCCAAGTTATCTTTGATCCCTCACAGAATTGAACAAGGGCATAGAGCATAGCCTCAAGGCAGCACATCTCTTTCAACCCAAGCCACACAGACCTTTGTTATCTCTCAGGGGGTGAAAATTAAGACTTCTATGGGTGTTAGGCATATCTCTAGTTTGCCAGAGAAAAATGTAGAAATAACACTGTGAACATAGCCCAAACAGTGGTTCTATTCTGCAGCCTCCAGAATTCCTGAATCTATCTGGTGAAAGAGAAAAATACTTTTCTCGTACTTCCTGCTTTGAGTCTCCCATATTGGCTTTTTCTCTATAGTCTCCTCAGGGGCTCTACTACTACCCTACTCAACAAGCATTAAGCACCTACTATATGCCCAGGCAGTGTGCTCAATGCTGGAAATGCAGATGTGAATGAGATGGGTACCTCTCCTGCACCCTCTTTGCTATGATCCTGAGGATAGATCACCAGTGGTCATTCAGGAAATCTTTACTGAATTGTAATGTGCTCAGGATTAAGCAAATGAAAAAGCATACCCAGGAATCTTGGACATTAGCCTTGTCTTTGAAGATCTTTTAAATCCTGTGCTCTTTAGAATGCATTTGGGTCCCCCAGTCTCTCGTGCCTGCTTGGTATGTGGCTTGGGATCAGTCTCACCTTTGCAGTATTTTTTATGTACAGAGATGTTGTAGCTGTAAAGTGGCAAAATTCTCACCTCCCTTTTCACGTGGTCAGATTCTTCTGTTTTTATCTTCCTTTAGACTGTGGGAACAGCTGACTTCTGTGATTTGTTGGGACTTTTCTTTGTCAGCCTGTCTACTGTCATGTGCCTAATACAGTTTAAATCCTAACAACACTAAAACCTTTTCATTAAAGCTTGTTAGCGTGGACTTTCTGTAGGGGGAAAAATGCCAGGGGTGTGAAGGTAGGAACCCAGGAATCTGATTTCTTGTTCACCATTTTTCCTCATTCTCCTTTTGTTCCCTTAGCCTAATTAAAAGCTCAAGGCACAGTCATCATAATAATTGGTGATCTTCTGTCTCCTACAGGCACTTAATGATGCCAAGCGAGAACTTCGCTTTCTTTTGGTTTATCTTCATGGAGATGATCACCAGGACTCTGATGAGTTCTGTCGGTAAGTGGATTGATCGGTTTTTTTGTTTTGTTTTTTTGTGGTTTTTTGCTGATATTTTGTAGTAAGCAGGTTCTTCTCATGTCCTTTTCATCCCTCTCCTCAGCAACACACTCTGTGCACCTGAAGTTATTTCCCTAATAAACACTAGGATGCTCTTCTGGGCATGCTCCACAAATAAACCTGAGGGATACAGGGGTAAGTTGTCTTTCTTTTTCCTCATTGAGATTGTTGAGCTATCTTTAGAATAATCTGGAAAAACATACCATTTATTGCATGATTATTCTGTGGTAGACATAATGCTAGTATACATTATCTTATTTAATCCTCTCAGTAATCCTGAGATATGGGGGTTGTATTATCTATGGTTTAGGAAACAGACTCAGAGTTTAAGCCACTGACCAAAGATCATACAGTTAGCAAGCTCCGTCTCTCAGACTCTTAGCCTTTTATTTACAAGTAACCATTGCCAGGGCCTGTATTTATTTATTTATTTATTTATTTATTATTTATTTATTTATTTAAAATGTCTTCTTGTTTAGTTTTGAGAGAGAGAGAGCACGTGCGTGAGCAGGGGCGGGCCAGAGAGAGAAGGAGACAGAGGATCGATCCTAAGCAGACTCTGCACTGACAGCAGAGATCCTGACGCGGGAGTTGAACTCACAAACCTTGAGATCATGACCTGAGCTGAAGTTGAACACTTAACTGCTTAATTGAGCCACCCAGGTGCTCCAGGGCCTGTTTTAGTTTTAAAAACACCCAGTCCTGTGCAGAAACTTGCTTTTAATATAAATGGCTTTTTAGTGAGGAGTTTACTCTCAGCAGCAACAGTTTTTATTTTTTAAAAAAAAATTTTTTTTTTTCAACGTTTATTTATTTTTGGGACAGAGAGAGACAGAGCATGAACGGGGGAGGGGCAGAGAGAGAGGGAGACACAGAATCGGAAACAGGCTCCAGGCTCTGAGCCATCAGCCCAGAGCCCGACATGGGGCTAGAACTCATGAACCGTGAGATCGTGACCTGGCTGAAGTCGGACGCTTAACCGACTGCGCCACCCAGGCGCCCCACAGCAGCAACAGTTTTAACAGAGCTTCTTATACAATGAATTAGTTGTTTGAGTACCTTGAGTACTGATAGGGATTCAGAAAGTTCAGATCTTTGTTGACAGTAACTCTTACCTGGAGATGGAGATAAGTATTTTTAGAAGTCAGTATAGCATATAAAGGTATCCAGTGAAGAAACATACAGTTACTTTACTGTTGCTTCTGTTCAGCAGCTTTTGAGTATATTCTAGTGGACCAGGCACTGTGCTAGTAGATCCTAGCACAGTGAATCAAAGATGTTTTGCCTACATTTTAGAATCTGACTCTTTACCCCTAACTGGTATTTATACCTCTGATAAATTCCTACAGGGTGCGTTTTGCCGTTCTAATATGGCTCTGGGGTGGGGGTAGTGAATAGAAAGAGTCTAAGGATATTTTTTTACAGATGCTTATAAAATCTCTTTCAAACCATAAGAAAAACATAAGTAAAACTCTGTTATGGTAAAATATTGGTTATTTGGAAGACCAACTTTCTAAACTCCTTTGGAACAGAAAAACTAGCTCTTTTAATGGAGGGCAAGGTAGGGAAACATGAAAAAAGGAGTAAGGAAGGGATTGAATAAGAGGAAGAAAAGGCAGAGACAATGATAGGAGTTGATCACCAGTAGTATAAAACTGAGATTTGCAGTCTTACTTGCTTTAGGCTTGATACCCAACATAGAGAAAAATTATGCTCAGCAGTAGCCAGATTCTTTATAGATCCTTTCCTACCTATCAAAAAGACACTGTCCTTGACCTCTGCAGTCTTCCCTAGCATCATCATGACAACCACCCCACCACAAAAGTCTGTCCTATTCTAATCAAATTACCTGGAAATAGGGACACGAAAATATACCAACAACAAAGGTTAAGAAACTAGGAGGAAAAAAAGGTATGCAGAGAATAAATGACACCTCCTTTCTTTCCCAGGTGGAATTAAAACAGTTCTCTCTTGTTCATGGTGGAAAGTCTAAGAGCTGATCTGGTTCTTCCTGAGGGCTGCCCTTAATCTGTTGGCTTTTCTTTGTGTCAGTGTCACAGGCTTTACGAGAGAACACCTATCCATTCCTGGCCATGATTATGCTGAAGGATCGGAGGATGACTGTGGTGGGACGGCTAGAAGGCCTCATTCAGCCCGATGACCTTATTAACCAGTTGACGTTTATCATGGATGCAAACCAGACTTACCTGGTGTCAGAACGCCTTGAACGGTACAGAGGAGTTCCTCTCTGAAACAAGCAGAAACCAGCTGTAAATTTGGGTGGCTGACCCAGGGCTCCATAGATCCTGACTTCTCTGTCTTAAGCAACTTTGAAAACCTTGTCTATTTAGTGTTAAAATACTTATGTACTTTGACCTAAATAATTCTCCCATCAGATCATCTGTTCCTGGAGATGTGAATCCAAATAAAGACAAGAGTCTGGGCTCAAGAATATATATGTCATGACATTTAAAATAGCTGAACCATGATATAAGGAGCTTAAATATAAAATACATGGAATTGTTAAAACCCTTCCCTCCATTACAGAAGTATTATACGTTAATTGTAGAAAATTTTGAAAACACAGAAAAGCACAAAAAAGAAATTTGAAATCACCCATAATCCTACCACAACTTTTAATATTCTGGTATATTTTCTTATAATTTTATGGACTCTCTCTCTCTCTCTCTCTCTCTCTCTCTCTCTCACTCCTATGTATACGTACATATACAATTTTTGGGAGAGAAAATAGAAAATACACCAGAACGTTACAATATTTTCTCTTAGTAGAATTCTGAACAAAGATATTTCTCCATTTTCTGAGTCTTATGAGATCCACGGATGTGGTTTTTGGTTTTATGAAAGCGGTATATACAAAAATGCAGTAACTCAAAAGGGTATTACTTGTAAAACATGATCTTGATGATTGCTTTTCAACAATAATACTGTTTGATTTGTTAGAATTGAGGAACAGAATAGTTTTAATTGTGAAGTTGAAAAGCTTGCCAGTTCTTTTTTTGCCGAATTAAACTGGGGAAAAGATGGCTTGTTCAGATTCTGCCATGCTCTGCTTTGGAATCCCTTATGGTATTATGAAATACTCATCTACCAAGATTGTCACCTTTTTACCCCCAAAAAATTTCAGTATAAGAAAATATAAGAAAAAAACAGATTGCTCTTTTCCTTCTGTGCTTATGATTTGGCCACAGGGAAGAACGAAACCAGACCCAGGTGCTGAGACAACAGCAGGATGAGGCCTACCTGGCCTCTCTCAGGGCTGACCAGGAGAAAGAAAGAAAGAAACGGGAGGAGCGGGAACGGAAACGACGGAAGGAAGAGGAAGTACAACAACAAAAGTTGGCAGAGGAGAGACGTCGGCGGGTAATGAACCTGTCTTTACTCCTTGTGATTCCCAAAGTGGCCTTAAGTGTGAAAGGAGAAAAACTAGAAGATGATGGGATTTGTGGGTGTTTTAATTCTCCTTGCCATTTTATTAAAGTAAGTTAAGTTCTACATGCATTGTGGGGCTTGAACTCATGATCAAGAGTTGCATGCTCTACTGATTGAGCTAGCCAGCTACCCACTCCTTGTCATTTTTATATTTACTGCATTTTCACAAAAAGTAGTTTTAAAAATTTTTTTTGTTTATTAAAACAGAAACAACAGTGAGTAAAAGGCAAAACAACTCTCTTCCATGAAAAGTAAGCATAAATGGATAACAAGCAGTCAAATGCTGTTAATTCACAGCAGTTTTTATTTTTTTAGCACCAGTGTTAGCTAATTTGGCATTTCATTCGTGATCTTCTTTCATCATGTATTGCCACTTGATTATAGCCAGTGTCTTTTAGCCATTTTTTTCTTTTTTTTTTTTAATTTTTTTTTTAATGTTTGTTTATTTTTGAGACAGAGAGAGACAGAGCATGAACACGGAAGGGGCAGAGAGAGAGGGAGACACAGAATGTGAAGCAGGCTCCAAGCTCTGAGCTGTCAGCACAGAGCCTGACGCGGGGCTCGAACTCACGAACCGTGAGATCATGATCTGAGCCGAAGTCGGACGCTTAACCAACTGAGCCACACAGCCACCCCTTTTAGCCATTTTTTAAGCCTTTTTTTTGGATAGATAAATGCCCTAACATAGTTAATAAATAATACATGTGATGCAATCCTACTTTGAATTTGGGTGTTTCTGACTTTTCCCAAGAAGTTTGTCTTAGATATTAGTCATTAATTTTTCTTCTGGCCTCACAGTAAACCTACGTGGTGATGGTATTGCTGTTTTCTGTTTTCCCTATTGGAGCCATAGCCTCAATTTTGCTTTGTGTCTATACAGAATTTACAAGAGGAAAAGGAAAGGAAGTTGGAGTGCCTGCCCCCGGAGCCTTCCCCTGATGACCCTGAGAGTGTCAAGATCATTTTCAAATTACCCAATGATTCTCGAGTAGAGAGACGATTCCACTTCTCACAGTCTCTAACAGTAAGGACAGCCTAAGTTGTGTAAAGTGTATGTAGGGTCTGGGCTATAGATTTGGAAGCTTTTAAGGAGTCTTGAGAGTGTTGTTGGCATATCTGCTGGGCTGATGAACAGGGAAGGAAGGGGTGTACAGAGAGAAGAGTGCAATGAACCATTGGGTTCCTTCAGTTCTAGCTGCCAACTCAAAGCAGCTGTTATGTTTTCTTTCATCGTGTTTGAGCTCTGCTAAGAAAAAAGTGTACCTTACCAAGAAGCTCCACAAAAGACTTGTATATTTGAGGTGGGAGGCTCTTCCACGCTGCTTGGCTCACATTGGCTTCAGAATCCCACTAGAACCCCTCACTCTATCTCCACTGACCTTACACATCTGAATATAAATGCATGTACAGTTTGCATGCAGTTGTCACTTTCCATTCCTGTTCATTTAGTCCACAGGAACCTCACTTTGTGGGGCTGCCTTGTATATTTGGTATCTAAAGGTAAATAGTGTTTGTCATTCTGTAGGGAAATCGTTAAGAGCAGAGACTCTTAGAGTCTCACAGAATGAGGATCAAATTTTCATGCTTCTAAGACTAGAGATGTGTTTTCTTGGTCAGTGTACTTCCTTGATTCAATTTCTTCATCTATGAAATGGGTATAATACTAGGTACTCTCTAATAGGATTGTTGTTAGGATTAAGTTCATACATAAAGGGCTCAACATTGTGCCTGGCTCTTAGTAAGCACTCAAATGCTAACTGTTGGTTTTGGTATTTATAACCAAAAGGAAGTTTCTGTTTATATTGAGAGTTGGTATGTTGCCTTTCCAGATTTACCAACTACAGTAGATTCTGCCATTTCCTTGATCACTCGAAGTAGTCAAGAATAAACTATGTAATAGTAATGAGGATGCATTGTAGTCAAGTGAGCCTGGGTAGCATATTTATTATTCTCCTGTTTAAGTAAAGAACGTTGGACAAATTGCAGAATATTTTACAGGGCCTCAGATACCTCATCAGTTAAATGGAAGTATAGTCTGCCCTCCGATAACTTTAAACTAAAGATACCTCAGTCACTGTTCTAGACACTCTAAGGATTATACAGATGAGTGAGACATGGTTCTGGAATTCACGGAGCTTATGACTAGTAGGGAATGTAAGACTCCGCTAATGCAGGATAAAAAGTTGGGAGGAATCCTGGCGAAAGAAAAGTGAGCAGCTCTCTCATTTTCCTGTTTATCTCTCATTCATGCATTTATTTATATTGAGGGAAGGTGCTCACATCGCTAACTTTTGATTTTTAAATTGGGATAATATGAATGAGCCTCACATACTACATACCATGTAGTAGGTGGTCACTAAATGTTCATTCCCTTCCCCTGATGTGTTTCCTAACAATGGTTTGCATGTGGATTTTGGCTTGTCACCATGCTCACTTTCACATCATAGTACACCTGAACCCTGTGGAGCTTCTACTCCTCAAACTCGCATTATGTATGTGAAAAACCTAACAAAAATTAACTCTCTTGAGAGTTTTGGAGGAAAATCTGTTAGAATTGTGGAACAGAATAGGCTTCTGGTAGAAGGGGAACCAACCCATTTGTTAACTATTGAATCCTTAAAGACTCTTAAATAGGTGCTCAGTAAAAGTTATTTTAAAAAAAACAACAAAAACCTCAGACTGAGAGAAATACTTGGTCACAGGTGGGGACAAGACTCAGAGATGGGAAAGAAGTGTAAAGGAGAAGTGTGGTGGTGGTATGGGCCTTTAACATTCATGGAGTTTTTAACATATAACCGAGTAATGATTTATAGTGTTTTTGTGCTCTTGCAGACTTTGGTCTTCCTGCGAGCTTTGCCCTTTGTAAATAATCTCAAAAAGTGAATGCTCAGTGAAACACTTCATTTGCACGAAGCTCAGCTATTGATAATAGTAAAATGCTAAGATAAAAAAGGATGAACTATAGAAAAATCTCCAGGTCTCATGAGTGGGCAGAAAAGTGGCAGCTGACTTTCTGTTAAATACTTATTAGAACCCAAATTATACTCAGGATTCATTTTTCTATCTGTTAGAACTAAAAGTGACCTCTGGAGGTGATGTCCATTGTTAGTGGTAAACAGAAAATGCCCATTTTGTACCAGATTAAGTATTTTCAAACCAGATTGAAAAGGAAACAAAATATTGTTTCACCCTTCTCAAGCCCATGTTGGGTTCATAACAGTAATATTTGGTACATGTCTGATGCACCTCAAGATAAAAAGAGAGTGAGGGTTAATGGAAATTGCAAAGAGAGACAAGAACTGTAAATGATCGAGATTGATAGATTAAAATATGAGGAGTTTATAAAATCATGAGTGGATTTAGAGAAGAGCATGGATTTACTCCTTAAATTCTAGAGTATGTATGTTATGTATGAAGTATGCAGCCTCTTAAAAGCTCTAAAGAGGTCAGTTTAAAACACATGAAGAAAGGACTGCTGCACACAGAAGGGAACAAACTTATGAGATGTAACTTCCCTCAAAATAGTAAGGGTAACTTGAATGTTGTGTTCCTGATCTTTGGGATTGACCTGAAAGAAAGAGGTTAGCAGTGCCCTCCACAACACATCCTTTAGACTTTTTTGGTAGAAGTAGCATGCTAGATAAAGTGGGCCACAGAGTGGATCCAGTGTGCCTGTTCTTAATGTGTGGCATCCAGAGACTGGGGATGATAAAGGTGGCTTATTCCATAGGTACCTCACATTTTAGGTTTTAGTAATTTGAGTTTTCTTGATGTCACCTTACTTCTCATTAAGAATTTACTTTTGTTTTATCAGAGTCAGAGCAGGGTGAGGAGGGCATTCTCACAGAGGACAGGTCCACATGGAGTGTGTCGGATCTTGACCAAATTAAGAGAGTGTCCACATGTGGGGACAGGAGTGCACAGAAGTCAGAGCCTGAGTAGCCTGTGGTGGGGTGGGGTGTTAAAGCCAGAACTGGATGAGGAGGGGGAAGCAAACTCCTGGTTTTCTGTGTACATATAGAGAGAGAAATATAGATTTCAATGTATGTATGTATATTCACATATTCTCTAGTTTTTTACACAGAGAGTGCTTGGGAGCAGAAACACCCCAATAGCAATGAACATACCTAACACCTGGATCGTGGCTTTTAAGTACCATTGTCCATTAAGAAGAACCAGGGCTCCTTGGAGAAATGTCTGATTCCAGAGCTGGGGCAGGAAAACACAAGATCAGCCTGGAATACCCTGTGCCAGAAGGCAAGGAATTATTCAAAAAATGATGAGACTTGCCATAAAGACACAGAAGCCATCTTGATTGGACTCATTCTGACTCCATCTAGAACAATTTGAACATTAAAATGAATATTATAACATTATAACCTATTAAAGTAGGAAATCATGACTCTGTGTTAGTATAAATAAGTTGAAAGTTTGAGGAACACTATGTCTATAGTTTCAAAGTACTTCCCCACAGAATCTCTTTAATTACAAAGAGAAGAAGAATTTGGACAGTGGAGAGGCAATCACCACCTTAATGAAGTGATCAAAGTGCACATTATAGGCACTGGGGCAGATTGGAATTGTGCTCCAACTGCGTAGGATGCATTTAGTAGAACGCAGCAGCATTTCTGTAACACGCCCTCCAAAGAACACATCTAGAATCTAATCATGAGTAAACATCAGGCAAACAAATTGAGAAAACATTCTGCAAAATAAGTGACCAGTTATCTTTAAAAAGTGAAAGGTCATGAAAGTCAAGGAAAGATTGAGGATTTGTTCCAGACTAGAGGAGGAGGCTTAGAAGATGTGACAATGAAATGGAACACATAATCCTAAACTTGATGCATTTTGCTATTAAAGGCAACTAGCAAAACTTGAAAACTTTAATAATAAATATATATTATGTTACAACAATAACGTGCCAGTTAATATCCTGGCTTTTTTTTTTTTGAGGGCTATATTATGGTTATGTAGGAGATTGTCCTATTTATAAGACATGCACAAGTATTTTGGGGGTGATGGGACGTCAGGTTGGCAGTTCGCTCTCAACTGGTTCAAAGAAAAAAATTCTGTACTTCTGTTTCTGTAACTCTCTGATTTTTTTCTTAATGTTTATTTTTGAGAGAGAGCACGTGAGTGTGCGTGCGCACAGCAGCGGGGGGCAGAGAGGGAGACAGAGGATCTGAAGCAGGCTCTGTGCTGTTAGCGCAGAGCCGGATGCAGGGCTCGAACCCACGAACTGTGAGATTGTGACCTGAGCCAATGTTGGACTTTTAACCGACTGAGCCACCCAGGCGCCTATGTTTTTTTAAGCTTATTTATTTATTCTGAGAGCAAGAAGCGTGCTCAGGGGAGGGACAGAGAGAGAGAGGGAGAGAGAGAACCGCAAGCAGGCTCCACGCTGTCAGCACAAAGCCCAATGCAGGGCTTGATCTCGTGACCTGAGCTGAAATCGAGTCATACGCTTAACTGACTGAGTCACCCAGGCACCCCTCTGATTATTTCTAAGCAAAAAATTTTTAGCTTTATAGCAAACAAGTTGTCAAAAAACAAAAAAAAAAAAACATGAATCAGTTCAGAAGTAGGACTGGCATTGGCTGCGTAATCTCTTCAAAGAACTGCCCTACGTATTTGCTGTGTGAAATGGAAGGACCTCACAGTAGAATTCCACTGTAATGTGATTACTTCATATCTCAGAGTCATCCTGGAGAGAGCTAGGGATATTTGATTTCATAGTTGTGTTGTCTGTCTTTGTCTTTCTCACCACCCTTTTCCTGTATGATCTGCAGGTAATCCACGACTTCTTATTCTCCTTGAAAGAAAGCCCAGAAAAGTTTCAGATTGAAGCCAACTTTCCCCGGCGGGTGCTGCCCTGCATCCCTTCAGAGGAGTGGCCCAACCCCCCCACGCTGCAGGAGGCCGGACTCAGCCACACAGAGGTTCTCTTTGTTCAGGACCTTACAGATGAATGACATTTTTTTTCCTCTCCCCTCCTACCCTAATCCCTAAAAGAAATGGAAAAACAAAAACAAAAAAACAAGAGAGAGAAATTCATATTATTATTATTATAATACAATATTTTTTTTAAAAGACTGCTGCATCCTAAGGAAGGATCAGAAACCATGCTGCCTAAAAGAGTCACCACCTGTGTGTGTGCGCGAGGTCAGCAATGAATGTTCCCGCCGGCAAGCCCACCCTTCCCTACTGCCTCTGCACCACGCACCTTCCAACAAAAGGAGACTCTTCACCTCCAACCCAGTCATTGTCCCAGCTGGGGAAGGGGACATTCTCACTAGTTCTCATTCATTCTTGCTTTTATGGAAAATAAAAGTGAAAAAATCTCCCCATCAACCAGCTACTGCAGCATCTCTTGAGGACTTGCTTCTCCCACCACCGGAGAAGAGAGGGAAGAGAAGGCACAGAACAGAGATGTTCCTTGAACTTCCCACCATTTATGAATAACTTTTAAATGTTTTCTGTTGCTTTGTAATGACCAAAGGAATGAGGCTGACATAGGTGTTGTTGTTTTTTTTTTTCCTTAACTTTATTTGATAAAGAGCCAATTCTTAAGCCTATGAGTTCATGCCCTGGGCTCCTTAGCCCACAAGAGTATAATAAAGGTGCCCTGGGCTGGTTTGTGCTTATTTCTGCCATTGTCCCTCTCACATTCCCAGAGAGGTTGTTCTTTTTGGTCCAACTCTTGCTGTCCTTTCTTGCCACCTGTGCGCCCCACTTGGAGTATTGGGGAGGAAATCTGGATTCATTGCCCTGCAAAGGCTATGTATAGACAGATATACTCATACGTGTGGTGTGAACTCCCGTGTATACTCACCTATACACATGACTGCAGCTTTCCCTTGGAATCTGTACCAGGTGGTTATTATGGGATCTGAACCAAAGGATAGCAGCTCTTCATTCCTCTTCTGACACATGCATGCTCTTCGTGCCCATCCCTGAGCTTTCCTGAATTGCCAAGCTTGGTGCCTTCCCAAAGGACTAGCAGGGCCTATGGTAGAACCAGCAGAACCCCATGAGAGTGCCCTGCCTGTCTCAGTGGGAGTGTGGTGGTCATGGTGGTGGTGGTGGTGGTGGTGGTGGTGGTGGTGGTGGTGATGATGATGGTGGTTTAAGGTTAGAACTAGAGACTTTGAGGGGAGCCAAGACCAAACTCCTGAACTTCCAAGTTGTTGGAAGGCACATTTTAGTTTCTAATGTAGCCACTTGCTGGAGGCAGTTTTTAATCCTCTCCCTCTATTGCTCTGTTTAAGTAATAGGGTTTTTTAACCTCTGGATGTCTCTTCTGTGGTTGAGTTTCTAGTAATGGGTACATGGGTTAGGCCATGTATTAATAGATGCCAGCATGAGCTGGCAAATATTCCAAAGTGTTCTACAGCTAGACTGGTGCAGACTTGTAACACAGCAAGCTACCAAAGTAACTGTAGTTCCTAGCATGCTGTGAGGCTGGGGGTTCATATCAAAATAAAGCATAACTTGGTAGATTTGCAGTCTCCAAAGGCTTTCTCTCTTGCTTACCTAAAATCTAAGGGCCACTCTTATAGGTAGCAGTGATGTGGCTTCTATTTTCTGCAACCCTCAGTGGTTGGGATAAACACCATGGGACAGGGTGGGGAGCCTGGGAATTTCCCAGTGGCCTTGGCACAGGTGTCTAGAACACCATCTATAGGAAAACTTAATTCTGCTCCTAGCTGCCTCAGGGCCAGATGAGTAGAAGATCACTGTTGGTATAAAATGTTTCTGGAGTGAATACCAGGATAAACCATATTCTCCACTTAGCTTTATGTGACGTCTGCTTCCTGCTGACAACCATGCAAAGAGGAATTTTTCCACTTAACTCAGAGCCTCACTCCCTGTCAAATTCATAGCTGTTTCCCTAGCCTTACACAGGAGAGGAGGGTATTACGGGCCTTCTCTAGGTTGGGTGTACTGTCTTGCTTATGCTTCCTTGGAAAGTTGTAAATCTTTTTCCTTAATTCAGTCTGCATCTTATTCTACAGTGTGCACTTTATGCCTCTTGCCCTTTCAAAACTTGTTCAGTGAAGGAGGTCAGATGCCAGAATATTAAGAAAAAGTCTATGTCGGTACAGCTCTTGGGATTGCCTACTCATTTACTTTAGGTTTGAAGAAGTTTTATCTGAAGCACATGTTCCTTCCTAGTCCATGTTGAAACAGGCCTGCTTTGCTCAGACCCCATTCCTGTCTCCTTGCTGACCCTAGGGCTGCTGCCTGGTGCCATCTCCCTTCCTTCCCCATGAAGGATGCACATTTTATCACTTCAAGTCAGTACAATCTGTATGTTACTCCCAAGGACCTCGGAGAACTCAATGGGACCTGCAAGGGAGAAAATACTGAGAAGCTGATGATCTGCAAGCAGTTGCTCATTTCCAAATCACCTTTGGTTATTTCAGCTGTTCAAACAGCAAGTCGTCAACCTAACGAAGACCCCTGTTTCAAGTTTTGTTCTGCACGCCCCAAACTGAAGTAGATTCAGCTGAATAACCATGGGAAATCACCAAGCAAAGACCTCCAATTGGAGTCAGTTGAATTTTTGCAGCCTCAGTGGGGCCTCTCTGGTCTTTCCTTCCACTTCTGCAGAATTTCCTGCGGCAAATACTTCGTCCTTGCTTGCTTCCACTATGATGGATAAAAAATGGCCAGAGGAGAATGTTTATCTCTTTAAAAAAAAAAAAAAAAAAAGAAGAACCTATAATCTTCAACTGAGCAGTCTTTATGAAAATTGCTAATGGTGCCAAGGCCAAGGAAAAAGTTTCAGAAAATGACTGTGGGAAGGAGTGATAACCCCAGAATGCAAAATCAGGGGAGTATTATCTGGTGCTTGAACAAGGAGCTCCACTTTACAACTGGCTTTTTTAGGACTTGTGAGGAACGCAGCAACAGGAAATCCATCCATAAAGGATGCAGTGCCCCAACTTGTACTGCGCCTGAATAGTTACGTGATAATTTACTGAAGAAATCTAGTGTACTTTAAATTTTTTTCATAAAAGTTTACATTGTATTGTAGGTTAACATTAAATGTTTTATAACAAAATCTCATAATGAGTTGTGGGTCTTTCTGTTTAAGAGAGACGTGGTAGATATTTTCTGTGTTCATGAAGGAAAGTTTGGGAAACCATGGGGGTGGGAACAGGATAGTGCATTGCTGAGAGGCAAGGGAGAATCAAAGAGAAGCAAGGAGTTAAAATAAATCAGTAGTGCATTCCAGTGAAAAGAGGCAACTTAGTGTGGATAGGTAGGAGGGGCAGATAAGATATGGGTTCAAATTTGGCCTTTTGTGGCTTCAAACAAGTTCGTTAGTTTCCCCCAACTGTAAATGAAGTTAACACTGTCTATCTTGGAATGGGTTTGTAGATTAAATCAAATATATATGAAGGGCCCAACACAGGTGTCATTGTTCCCTTTCTCCATGGCAGTGTGTTTTGAAGGAATGTTTTTTTGCAGTTGTAACTGTCAGTTTCATAAGGGATGTCACATCTCCTGCTAGAACAGATCTACGTCCTTGTGAATGAGTCCCTAAAGAAGAGTCACCTTTGATCTGACAAAGTCTGGACTATTATTGGAGCTCCCCTCCTAAGGTATTGTTGCTTGTATTCTCATTTCTTTCTTTCTTTCTTTCTTTTTTTTTTTTTTTTAATTTTCTTTTTGAGTAAACTTCACACCCAACTTGGGGCTTGAACCTACAACCCCGAGATCGAGAGCTGCACACTCTACCAACTTAGCCAGCCAGACACCCTTGTATTTTAATTTCTGAGAGGAAATTTTAGGTTCAATTATTTGCCTTTTTCTTCCCCACTGTCTGACTTCATGCAAAGAACTTATTCCTGTGAGCTACGAATTCTTGTTACCTTCAGAATCTGCCCTGTTGCTTATCCAAAGATGTGTGGCTTCCATTTTATTTTTAATGTACCTCTGAACTAGAACGTCTTCTGCTCAGTCTAGTAAGTCTGCAAGAAGAGTTTGTTCACCTTAGGTCAATCCACTTTTAAAAATGAACACTTCACGATTGTGAAGCTTATGTATAAAATTTTTGCCATCAACGAACAGAGTAAAGGAAGATTAGAACTTTGATGCCAGATACACCTGGTTCGAAATCCTGGCCGTGGCCATGATTTTGGCCAAGTAACCTCAACTCTCTAGGCTTCAGTTTGATCATCTGTAAAAAGGGGGTAGGTTGTAGCCCTGCAGTCATGATTAAGTGAATTGCTACTGCAGAGTTAACCTGGCATACAATTGGTGTTTGGTAAGTAATAGCTCCTATTACTGTTTTCAAAACAGTCTGTAGCTTGCCCACTGCTAACCATTCACCCTAGATAAAGGGAGGAGAGGTTAAAGCGGAGGGGTTAAGTTGAAGTTTTGCCTATGGTCAGGTAATGCCTGACACTTTTCCTTGCCATGCTTCTGGTGTTGCAGTTCTAACTCCATGTGCTTTTACCCCAGTGGAGCCTCCAGCCCTCAAAGTCTTTTCCTCATGACTTCGGGTCCTGCCAACACTGCTGAGCCTATCCTCCCTCTCCCAACCCTACTCCTCCCCTCTTCTGTGTGCCCTTCTTGGTAACTCTTGCCCCAAACTCCCGGGTTTCTTTAAGCTGAAACCTGATTTTCCCTTGAAGACACCACTTCAAACAACCCTTAAGCAAATACTGCTCATTTTCTCTCGAATCTTTGAACCAGGATATGGATCTCTATTTCTCTTCTGCCACTCTGATGCACTGTCTTCCAGGACAATGCTCCCAAAGCATGGGCCACCTGCTTGGGCTACTTTTTCCTGTTCTGGTTGCTACTGGACATTCCCCCAGATGTTGACAACTGATACTTTTCCTCTCCACCAGCAACCTGGGTGACTCTTATATCTACATATGTGGATTCTCTAAAGTTCTGGTCCTATTGCTCATGATTTGACTTGTGTAGCCGCTGAATGTAGTAGAGGCTTTGAGTCCAATCTGGATTTGAAACTGCTGCTTGCTGACTGACTGATTCAGGGCGTTTCCTCATCTATAAACATCATGGTGGTGCATCCTTGCAAAGTTCAGGTGCTGCTTAAAAGGCCTGATAACCTGTGAAGTGCCTGGTGGCGGAAGATGAATGCTTGGTAAATGTTTGCTTTCTTTGCTCCTGTCCCTCCCAGCTGTGCTGTGCTTTGAGCATGGCTTCCACTTTGAACTGTTTCACCCTCAGGACCTCAAAACTAAACCCTTTCTGACCCCAGCCTTTAGTGCTCCCACTCCGCTATCTCTACTCTGCCATCAAGGCCTTTCTGTCTCTCTCCACTCCTCCCAGTTCTCCCTGCTAGAATTCTGTTGGCTTTTTACCCCCTCTCTATGACAGTCCAGCGCTGTCACAATTAACGAAGTGAAACTGAACCATTTGGTTTCTCTCCTCTTGTTCCTTAAGCTGCAGAGTCCTGGCATATACCACAGTAAACTGAGGAGCCCTGGGTATTGATGCCCACTCCTATGATCCAGCCCTAGGAAACTCCCCACGCATTTCTACTGCATAGGCACTGTTCCACTGTGTCCCCTTTCTCAATACAAGCCCACCTGCATCTTCCTCACTCACAGCCCATTACAAAGCAGCCTACTTCCTGAGAAAATTGAGATCTTGTCACAGAACTTCATCATCTTCCTTTTTCACCCCAAAATTGCTCTGTGATGTTAACTGCTTCCTCTTTCCCTTCTGTCTTGTGGGTGTATTTTCTTTTGAAGGAGATATAATTTGCATACAGTAAAATGCCCAAATCTTAAATCCACAGCTTGATAAAATTTTGCCTATGTGTACACCAAAAACGAGATGCAGGATGTTTAATTACCTCAGAAAGTTCTCGTGTGTCTTCCCAGTCTGTAGCATCTCTGAGATAACCACTACTCTGACTTCTTTCACCATAGAAGTTTTGTTTGTTCTTAAACTCCTATAAATGGGCTCGCTGTGTGTATGTGATTTTATAAATTGTTTTCTTTATTCAGGTATTCCTATTCATGATAAACTTTAGGAAGTGCAAATAAACAATAAAACTTCACAATACCACATTGTCTGGAGGTATCTACTGTTAATATTCCAGTGTATGTCTTCCCAGACTTTGCATATAAAAACATTTTTTCTACAAAAATGGGATGGCATTGTAAATATTGTATTCTCTCCATTTCATATCTTATCTGTATATTTTTAATGACTATGCATTCATTTCACTGAATGGATGTACCATAAACTGATCAAAATCCTCTTATGACATTTTAGGTTGTTTTTTGTTTTGGTTTGGTTTTTTTGTTTGTTTTGCTTTTCTTTAAAAAAAAATTTTTTTTAACATTTATTTATTTTTGAGAAAGAGAGCATGAATGGGGGGGCGGTGGTGCAGAGAGAGAGGGAGATGCAGAATCCGAAACAGGCTCCAGGCTCTGAGCGGTCAGCACAGAGCCCGACGCAGGACCGTGAGATCATGACCTGAGCCGAAGTCGGACGCTTAACTGACCGAGCCACCCAGGCACCCCTGTTTTGCTTTTCTAAGTACAGACTGATAAACATCATCCCTGTAGCTAAGTGTACACACCCATGCTTGTTTTCTCAGGGAAGAAGAATCCCAGAAGTGAAGTTACTGAATCAAAGGTTGGAAATTTTACTTTTTTAAATGATTGTGTGATTTCCAAATTATTGTCCAGAAAAGTTATTTATACTCCTGCCAGCAGTGTGGGCTCAGTCTCTGATTTGTGTCATCATTGTCAGAACCTTTACAACTATCTTCTTTTCATTCGCTTGAATCTCTCTTCATGTTCCATCTAAAAATGTTTGGCATCTCCTCCCTTGCAAAACCTTAATCTTACCTTACCCACAGGTCCCAGTCCTATCTCCTTTCCTGCCAAGATAGCTTGCACAACCAGCCTCCACTTCCTTAACCTCCTGTTGATTGAACTTCCATCCCCACTGACCATCTCTTACAGTCAGCTGCAACCTCCTAATTGCCATGTTCATTGGTGTCTTACAAGATCTTTGTAAATAGAAAAGTTCCCCACCTGGTACCTGGGGGTCAGATTATGTGAATTAGGTTAGGGAATCATACTTTATCTTGAGGGCCATTGAGGGGCTTTAAGCAAGGGAGACACATCAGATTTGGGTTTCAGAAAGCTGATTCTGTCACTGTGGGGAGATTGGATGGGATGGGGCAAGACTAAGAGGTGATATGATGGAGTCTTGGATTAGGAATGGTGTGGGGATAGAGAAGCGTTAATGATGGGAATGAGAAGTATGTAGAAGGCACAATAACCAAGGAGGGCCTGAAGGCTGATTAGATACGGAGGGTGATAAGGTGTCCAGATTTCTGACAACAGCATTTTAGGAACAAAACAGTCCCTGGTGACCTTCACAGATGCTATTTCAGTAGAGTACAGTATCAGAAGGCAGAAGTAATGAATGGGAAATGAAGTGGAAAGATGGAATGTAGGCAGCTCTCATGAAATTTGTCAGTGGAAGGTATTGGAGGAAACAGGACAAGCCAGAGAAGCGTTATGAATGAGGAAAGGTTATTTAACATAGGAGAGACTTCATTATGTGTAAGTGTTAAAAGCAGTGAGATTTTAGAGAAAAATGTTGAAGGTGCATAGGGAAAGGATAACAGAGAAAGATGTCCCTGGGATGGTGGAAAGGTTGGCCTTAAGAGAAGGATAGGAGCAGAAAGTGCATTTGTAGATTTGAAGGCAGAAGTTGAAAATGTCCACATGTGACGGTAACTCTTTGTCAGATTGTGGGGAGATGGTGGGGTCAGAGGTCTAAGAAGACTTTTGATTTGAAATAGCTGTTTTAAAGAGTGCAGACTAGAATATAGGAAGACTTAGGTGGTTTTCTGGGAAAACAGAGAGTCCATATGAGATTGAGACCAGAATATACAGTGGGAGTAGATATGAAAAGCCAGGACCTGTCGCCAGTCTATTTTCTTCACTGCTGCCAGTTTTCTTTCTGAAAACAGAGGGCACATGCAGGCATTCAGAATCTCTCTGCACCCCCTTTGTCCCAGATGAAAGTCCAGCTCTTCAGCCTAGAAGTTGGGGACTTCAACTCTGGGGCCTCTTTACAGCTTTGTTTTTCTGTTCCCCTGCATGGTCATACTAATTAACCACACAGATCTCTTGATTGTTCCCTAAACACACCAATGCACTTCCTGCCTAAAGCTGTACTAACACAACTAACACTCAAGATAAATGGTTTAGAAGATAAGCTGTCAATTTCTCAAACTCCTCTGATTGCCAGCCTACCAAGTGCCTATGCCACGTGATTCTGGTCTTCCAGAATCATATAACACTCTGGCTTATTATAACACAGGTGCTGGCATGGCAAGGAGTGTAGATATAAATCAATTTAGACACAGAAACTGCACACCCCTGGATCTTCTCACATAGCTCTTATCTTTTGGTGCCTATATTAGAGATCTTTACTTGCAGGTAACAAACAGGAAACCCACTGTAGCTAATTTAAGGGGGGGGAAAAAACAAAAAAACTGATGTGTTGAAAGACTATGTGGTAGGTCCCAGAATTGAAAGCCAAATCTTAGAAAGGGTGAGGTCTAGGTTTCAGAAAGGGTGGGTTGGTGGAAAGGTGTTGTTAGAGGTAGAGGACATCCATGGGATGTTGGGACTTCCACCTTTGGGATGGAGAAACATAATTGGCAAGTAGATTGGGGGAAGCCTTTTCTTTTGAAAAATTGCAGAAAAGCATAAAGAAGAAAATAACCCTTATTTGTAGTACCATTACCCAAAATTATTAACATTAATATTTTGGCATAGTTGCTTCCAGCTTTTTTTTTTTTTTTCCCTGGATATACTTGGGTTAAAATCACATAAAATGTTTATACATTTGCTAAAATAAATCCATTCACCCTCAGCAGATGTGGTTAATTTCTGGCTGAGCAACCTGCCATTGTGTTGAGCACTGAACAGCAGTGAGCCCTCTGTTGTTAGGAGGGCTTTCCCAGCATGCACTTCTCTGTCAGAGACTTTATCTGAGGTTGAAATAACAGCGGAGGCCGACAGGTTTGCCCCAGCTTGTCAGAACTGTGGAGGCCGGGGTGGTGGTGGTTCAAAGTATCATCGTGCAGAAAAATAATTGGAAATGGGAGAGATAACAGTTAATTCACTATGCTGGACACTGGAAAGAGAGGGCAAGGCCTGTGTAATCATCTGGGCCCTGGGACTGGGGTCAACTTCCCATATGCTTTCCCTCCAAGCAGCTCATTTGTTCACTTATTCAATCACCTGTTTAGATAACCCTCACTTATGCCTACTGTGTCCTTGCCCTATTGCTAGGATCTGGGCATTTGGTGTATGTGATGACTTTTGGTCTAGTGAAGCAGAGACATGGGCAGCCAACCAGATTGATTGTAACAGGTGAGGCATATGGGGAAAGCTGTCTGCATGGTGTGCTGAGGAAGCAGAGTAGAAGTGTGTTCTTCTCTGGCTTGAGGGAGGGATCTGGGGAAGCTCACTTGAGGATGGGACATTCAAACTGGGCTTTGGAAAAGGAGCATGCTTACCAGGAGGAGAGGAGTTCAAGCATTTGAGACAACATAGTGTGGCTCAAGGGCAAGGGCTGCAGGGGGAGATGGACCTGGGCTTGATCCCAACTCTCCGGAATCTCTGGAAAGTCCTCTCCCCTATCTGAGTCTCAGGTTCTTCAGCAGGAACTATGAGGGAAGTAATAACAGTTTTACAGTAAAGAAATCAATCAGAAAAAGGATCCCATGAGGGATAACTCGGCAGGATGGTGGGCACTTAATGAAATGTGAATAGTCTTCTAAGCAGAGGAAACAGCATGCACAACACAGGGGTGAAAATGGCATGTTGGGTAAACCATGAGAACCTGGGGGTGGCTAGAAGGAAGGAGGGACACGCAGAGGCTGATGAGAGTGAGATTAGATTGGGATAATGGTTCTACTGCTTCCAACCCGTGTCATAGGGAAACTGGAGAAGACAGGTGAGGGGAGGGAAAGACAAACATGGAACCTCAACGTCTTTGTCATCACCCATCTTCCAGTGAAATGACAAAGGAGGTTTATCTTCAGGGCTGAAATCAGTCTGACTTCAGTCTCCCCGTTCATAAAACAAAAACCCAAGACTCTTCTGCGGCTGTCATTCCCAAGAACCCGTGTGAGGGACAGAGGGCTTCCATCTCCTGTTGCATCCAGGAAGTTGTAAGGTGGCAGGGGAAAACAGGCTGAAGGAGGCCTCTGTTAGGATTTTTCAGAAGTGGGTTCTCTGACTTAGAGAATGCAGAGTGGAAAGACTACCAGGCTATCCTGATTCTCCCACTTTCTACTTGGGCCTGGGACTTAGACTGGGGCCTCACTGAGCCACAGCTTCTTCATATGGAAACCAAAAATAATATATACCTCAACTCGGAGCTGAGGAACAAATGAAACACTGTGGTTTATAAGGCCCTCTGGGACCTGGCCCCTGCCCTTCTCTTCAACTTCATCTCCTCAGCTTCATCCTGTGTTCTTGCCCAAACTCCTTCCTGCCTCTGAGCTTCTGCACATTCTGTTCCCTCCTTCTGGAATGCTTTTCTCCTGACTAGCTCCTGTTCATCATTCAGGTCTCATCTCAACATCACCTCCCCTGGGAGACCACCCCTATGTCAGGGTGCCCCTGCCCCTGTATTCTTCATGACCCTTGTGATAATTTGAATTTAAAATTTTAAAATAATTTTTGTGAGAGAACGAGAGAGAGACAGAGTGCAAGCAGGGGAGGGGCAGAGAGGGAGACACAGAAACTGAAGCAGGCTCCAGGCTCTGAGCTGTCAGCACAGAGCCCAGTGTGGGGCTTGAAGTCATGAACTGCAAGATCATGACCTAACCTGAAATCAGACACTTAATTGACTGAGCCACCGAGGCACCCCTAATTTGAAGTTATTGTTTACTTGTATATTGTCTAGCTCTCCTTCTGGAATGCCAGCTTCCTGGAGGCAGGAACTTGGTCTCATTCACTGGAGTTCCCAGTCACTGCCTAGAACAGTTTGTGGCTTTGGGCAGAAACACTCAGCCAGTTTTGTTGAATGACTTTATTTAGCACAAACAAGATGGGAAGCACCATACAAGGTGCTGAGGACTCTGTGGAAGTTAAACTTCCCTTATACAGTATCTAGGCTGTTACCCACTCTGTGCCCAGAGAAGGACGTTTTTCCCATCAGTATACAGGCTGAGCTCAAAGGATTCTGACTGAGGCCAAGGCCAAAGTGGTGAGAAAGCATCTGGTCCTGGAGCTCCACCTTCTTCCCTCCAAGGACTTGTGGCATGTACCCCTTGGAGGGATGTTGCCAGTTTTACCAACTATTATTAAAGTAAAGATGCATTTTACTGCCAATTCATTCACTCTTCAAAGAATGGCTACCATGGGCCAGGCATAGCTGTAGTTGCTGGCAGGCAGAGCTTTTGATACAAGGGAGGAAACCAGAATGACCTCCTACCACCCTACTGCCCCGCCACCTGCTGCCACACCTTCAAATAACAAAACTATAACCCAAAGAGGATAGGATTTTTAAAAATATTTTATGTATTTGTTCTTTAAGCTCTACGCCCAACATGGGGCTTGAACTCACAACCCTGAAATCATGAGTCGAATGCTCTACCAACTGAACCAACCAGGTGCTCCAAGACAATAGGATTTGTAATTTTTTAAATTTCTTTTTTGTTTGAGTATAATGTTACATTAGTTTCAGGTGTACAACTTAGTGATTTGACAAGTTTATACATTATGCTATGTTCACTACAAATGTAGCTACCACTTGTTCCATTACATTGCTATTACAATATCATTCACTGTATTCTGTATGCTGTGCCTGTTATTCCTATGACTTATTCATTGCATAACTGGAAGACTGTATCTCCCTCTCCCCTTTACCCATTTTGCTGAACCACCCCCCCGCCCCGCCCCGCCCCGCCTCCTCCTATGGCAACCATCAATTTGTTCTCTGTATTTATAGGTCTGCTTTTTAATAATTTTTAATACATTTTTTTAGATTCTATTTATGAGCGGAATCCTATGGTATTTGTCTTTCTCAGTCTGACTTATTTCACTCAGTCTGATACCCTCTAGGTCCATCCATATTGTTTCCCACGGTGGCTGTACCAGTTTACATTCCCACCAACAGTTCCTTTCTCTCCACATTCTTGCCAACACTAGTTTCTTGTCATTTTGATTTTAGCCTTTCTAACTGGTGTAAGGTGATACTTCATTGTAGTTTTTTTTTTTTTTTCAACGTTTATTTTATTTTTGGGACAGAGAGAGACAGAGCATGAACGGGGGAGGGGCAGAGAGAGAGGGAGACACAGAATCAGAAACAGGCTCCAGGCTCTGAGCCATCAGCCCACAGCCTGACGCGGGGCTCGAACTCACGGACCGCGAGATCGTGACCTGGCTGAAGTCGGACGCTTAACCGACTGCGCCACCCAGGCGCCCCCTTCATTGTAGTTTTGATTCGTATTTCCTTGATGATTAGTGATGTTAAGCATCTTTTCATGTGTTTGTTGGTCATCTGTAGGTCGTCTTTGGAAAAATGTCTATTCAGGTCCTCTGCCCATTTTTTACTCAGTTTTATTGTTGTTGCTGTTGTGATGAGTTGTATAAGTTGTTTATATATTTTAGATATTAACCCCTTATCAGATATATCATTTGTAAATATCTTCTCCCATTCAGTAGGTTGTCTTTTTATTTTGTTGATGGTTTCCTTTGCTGGACAAAAGCTTTTTATTTTGATGTGGTCTCAATAGTTTATTTTTGCTTTGGTTTCCCTTGCCTCAGGAGACATCTAAAAAACTGTTGCTATGGCTGATGTCAGAAAAATTACTGCCTGTTTCCTCTTCTAGCTTTTTATGGTTTTAGGTTTCTTTTGTTTTATGTATTTAAAAAAAACTTTTTTAATGTTTATTTTTGAGAGGGAGAGAGAGACAGAGACAGAGAGAGCATGGGGTGGGGGGGGGGAGGGTCAGAAAAAGACGGAGACACAGAATCTGGAACAGGCTCCAGGCTCTGAGCTGTCAGCACAGAGCCCGATGTGGGTCTTGAACCCACAAGCTGTGAGATCATGACCTGAGTCAAAGCCAGACACTCAACCAACTGAGACACCCAGGTGTCCCTGTGGTTTTAGGTTTCATATTTAGTTCTTGAATCCATTTCAAGTTTATTTTTGTACATGGTGTTAGAAAGTGGTCTAACTTCATTCTTTTGCATGTAGCTGTCCAGTTTGTCCATTTATTAAAGAGACTGTCTTTTCCCTATTGTATGTTCTTGCCTCCTTTGTCATAGATTAATTGACTATATAATTGTGGGTTTATTTCTGGGGTCTTCTGTTCCACTGAGAAAAATATGTGTCTATTTTTGTGCCAGCACTATACTGTTTTCATTACTATAGCTTTGTACTATATCTTGAAATCTGGACTTGTGATATCTCCAGCTTTGTTCTTCCTTCTCAAGATTGCTTTGGCTATCCAGGGCCTTCTGTGGTTCCATACAAATTTTAGTAATATTCTAGTTTTTTGTTTTGTTTTGTTTTGTTTTTTTAAGTGCCGTTGGTGGGGCACCTGGGTGGCTCAGTTGGTTTAGTGTCTGACTATTGATTTCAGCTCAGGTCATGATCCCAGGGTTGAGGGATCCAGTCCCATGTTTAAGATTCTTTCTCTCTCCCTCTTCCCCTCTCCCTGCTCACTCTCTCACTCTCTTAAAATACAAAAAAAAAAAAAAAAAGAAGAAGAAGAAGAAGAAGGGGCACCTGGGTGGCTCAGTTGGGCGTCCGACTTCGGCTCAGGTCATGATCTCACAGTTTTGTGAGTTTGAGCCCCGCGTCAGGCTCTGTTCTGACAGCTCAGAGCCTGGAGCCTGTTTTGGATTCTGTGTCTCCATCTCTCTCTGCCTCTCTTTCTCAAAAATAAATAAACATTAAAATAAAATTAAAAAATTAAAAAAAGAATGTTAAAGAAAATTGTTGTTGGTATTTTGATAGGGATTGCATTGAATCTGTAAATTACTTTGGGTAATATGGGGATTTTAATAATATTCTTCCAATCCATTTGTTTTTGTCATCTTCAATTTCTTTCATTTGTGTTTTATAGTTTTCAGAGATAGTTCTTTCACCTCTTTGGTTAAGTTTATTCCTAGGTATTTTGTTCTTTTTGGTACAATTGTAAATAGCATTGTTTTCATAATTTCTCTTTCTTCTACTTCATTATTAGCGTATAGGAACGCCACCAATTTCTGGGTGTTAATTTTGTATCCTGTCACTTAATTCTTTTATTATTTTTAGTAGTTTTTGGTAGAGTCTTTAGGATTTTCTATGTGTAGTACAAAAATGATAGGATTTTAATCTGATTCATAATGTCATAATTTATCCATTTCCCACAGGCTTTTTTTTTACTTTTTATTTTGAAATAAATATAGATTTATGGGAAGTTGTAAAACTATTACAAAAAGGTCTTATTTAACCCTTAGTTTCCCTCAATGATAACCTCTTATATAAACCAGCAAACTGACATTGGTAATATCCACAGATTTCACCAGTTTTACATATACATATTTGTGTATGTGTGTGTGTGTGTGGGGGGGCAGTTGCCAGTTTTATCATTTGTATAAATTCATGTAACACACCATAATCAAGAAGCAATCTTTGTTGCATTACCACAAAGATCTTACCCCTGCTACTCTTTTATAAGTGAGACACACACACCCTTATTCCACCATCCCTAACCCCGGCAACCACTAATCTATTCTCCATCTCTCTAATGCTGTCATTTTGATAATGTTATAAAAATGGATAGATATGTCACCTTAGTGATTGGCTTTTTTTCACTCAGTATAATTCCCTTGAGATCCATCCAAGTTGTTGCATGTATCAATAGTTTGTTTCTTTTGTTAAGTGAGCTCTACGCCCAATGTGGGGCTTGAACTCATGACCTTGAGATCAAGAGTCACAAGCTCCACCAACTGAGCCAGCCAGGCACCCTGAGTTTCTTTCTTTTATTGCTAAGTAGTATTCCATGATCTGGATGGGTCATAATTCAACCATTTGCTCATTGAAGGACATTTAAGTTGTTCCCCTATTACGAAGAAAGCAGCTGTGAACATTTGTGTACGTGCTTTTGTGTGGACATGTTTTCATTTTTCTGGGATAAATGCCTAGGAGTGCTGGGTCATTTAGTAAGTAAGTTTAGTTTTATAGGAAACTGCCAGGCGGTTGCCATGGTGAAGCTGAGCAAAGAGGCCAAGCAGGGGCTGCATAGCTCTTCAAGGGTAGCCAATTTGCCACCCACTGGAGTGTTATTCCTATGATTTACCTGCAATTTAAGGGGGTGCAAATCCTGGAATGCCTGAACCAATCATGTTGAGCTTTCTTAAGGGATTGGTCATCTGGATTTGGAAGCAATTAATAGACAGAAATAACATGGAAGGTATGTGCTGTGACTGAGATAAAAAGATGGGACACTATTTAGATGATCATCAGTTGAATGGCACAGGGCTCTTCACAGATGCATCTGTGGCAGAGTGGAACCTCTATTTACTTATGATAGATTGTGTCAAAATAAATATTAAAAAAAAAAAACTTGCCAAACTGTATTCCAGAGTGGCTGTATGAGAGCAATGTATGAGAAATCCAATTTCCCTGCATCCTTACCAGAATTTGATATTGTCACGATTTATTATTTTTGTTGTTTTTACAGGTGTGTAATGATCTTATTGTAGTTGAATTTGCATTTCCCTAATAGCTTATGATGTTGAACAAATGAAATATCCTCTTTGTTCAATGTGTCCTTTCATGTCTTTTGCTCATGTTCTAATTGGATTGTCTTGAGTTTTAAAAGTTCTTTATATATCTGACATGAGTCATTTTTCAGATATGTTACTTGTAAATTAAGCATTTAATTTCTGGTAAAGTCCAATTTATCATTTTTTTCCCCCTTTCATGTATTGCTTTTGGTGTCATGTCTAAGATCTCTTCACCAAGCCCTAGGTCGTAGTGAAGATTTTCACTTGTTTTCTTCTAAAAGTTTTCTAGCTTTATGTTTTACCTTTATATCAATGATCCATTTCAGTTCATTTTTGTGTTGTGACTTAAGGCAAGATTCTTTTTTATTTTTTATGGATGTTCAGCTATTCCAGTAATATTTGTTGAAAAGACTATCCTTCGTTGAATGCTCAAAAATTAGTTGGTCATACTTGTACAGGGTCTGTTCCAGGGATCTTTATTCTGTCCCATTGATCTACTTGTTTATCCCTCTACCATATTGTTTTAATGTGGCTCTTCAGTAACTCTTCAAATCAGGTAGAGTGATTCTTCTCACTTTATTCTTGTTTTTTCAAGGTTGTCTTTGCTACTTATTTCTTTGCCTTTTCATATGCATGTTGAAGTAAGAATGTCTATCTCAAAACAAACTGCCAGAATTTTGATAGGAATTACATTAAACTCACAGGTTAATATGGGAAGAAATAGTATCCTTCCTACTGCCAAGTCTTCTAATCCAAGAACATGACATGTTTCTCTATTTATGTAGATCTTTGATTTCTTTCATCTAGTGTTTTGTAATTTTCAACATATAAATCTCATAACACGTTTTGTTAGATGTATATGTTTCATATCTCTTGAGTGATTATATAGTACCATTGTGTTTCAAATTTTGATTTTCATGTGTTCATTGCTACTATGTAGAATATAATTTTTGTATATTCATCTTGTAATCTATGACTTGATGAATTCATTTCTAGTTTTTTTGTATATTCCTTGGGATTTTTAAAATCTCCATGAGATCCCGGGGCGCCTGGGTGGCGCAGTCGGTTAAGCGTCCGACTTCAGCCAGGTCACGATCTCGCGGTCCGTGAGTTCGAGCCCCGCGTCGGGCTCTGGGCTGATGGCTCAGAGCCTGGAGCCTGTTTCTGATTCTGTGTCTCCCTCTCTCTCTGCCCCTCCCCCGTTCATGCTCTGTCTCTCTCTGTCCCAAAAATAAATAAACGTTGAAAAAAAAAAATTATAAAAAAAAAAAAATCTCCATGAGATCTTGATAATTTATAGGTTATCAAATCTTCAAACAGGGACAATTTTCTTTTCAATCTGTAGGCTTAATATTATTTCCTTTTTCTTGCCATATCTCAGTGTGCTGGCTAGGACTTTCTGTATGATGTTGAGTACAAGTAGTGAAGAGTGGATAACCTTGCCTAGTCCTGACCTCAAGGGGGAAGCACCTAGTCTTTCACACCATTACATATGGTTAGCTATTGGGTTTTTTGTAGATGCTATTTATCCCATTGAGGTTACCCTCTATTTCAAGCTTGCTGAGTTTTTTTTTTTTTTTTTTATCATGATAACTGTTGAATTTTGGTGTGTTTTTTTGTTTTGATTTTTTTTGCATCAACTGGTACGTTCATATTTTTATTTTTTCCCCCACAGGTTTTTTGAAATATTGAAAAAAGTCTAGCAACTTCCCTAGACTTCAGACCAGGGCCCTGGGAACTCAGTTGCTACCACTGGTCTAGTCCAGCACTTCCCAGTGTACTCCAGCAAATGCAACTTGAACATTGCCCGTAGCCAAACAAGCTAAATGTAGGAAGTACTGCTCATAGGAAGTACTTCCTGGAAGCTTATAACACATCAGCACAGCCAAGGCTCAGAGAAGCCCTGCAATATAGGCCCCTGTTACCCTTTAGTGTGGAATTTCCCAAACTTATTTAACCACAGAGCCCTTCTTAACCAACCCCCCTGCCACACACACACACTCCCATAGCTCATTTTCTGAAACGGACATAGGGAACCACTCAACTGATTGTCCCTTATTTTGCAGATGATCCAGAAGCTGAAAGGAAAGTGACCTGACCAAGGCTACAGATGGTGGCATCACACAGATACCAGATCCTGGGTCTCCCGACCCCAGCCCACTGTTCCTGCTCCAGACCATGTTGCTCTGACATGCTAACAAGTCAGCTGATAACCCTGCAGCACCATACACCATCATGGGTAAGAGGAATGCAACTGCATTACCAACCTGGTCTCTTGGGTGGTTCTCAAGCCCCTCGTCCCCACTGAGCCTGAGGATGAGGGACTCAAGTCCACGTAGTCCGAGTAGGGCCTGTGGGTGGGAGAGTATGTAATGCAAGCCAGGCCAATCATGCTGTTGTAGCTCCCTGAGACGGTAGCGAATGGCTCAGGGATGCACTCATAATTCAAGTTGCGTCTAATGACTCCATCCCAGAAATCCCATTAGAATTTTTTGGGGAAAATGGTTTTCCCCTGGAATTATGCTAAACTAGAAGAAATGGAGCTAGAGCTACCAAGAACTACCACACAGAAACAGCTCCTTCAAAACAAACTTGTAAAATGAGGGGAGGTCTTGGTTCCTTATACTATGCCTGAGCCCGATTCAGTCATGCTTGAGGCAGAACCTACCTCCAAAATTTAAATGACAGACCAACAAGTGCCTTAACCAGTTAGATGGAATTCTGCCACTTGTCGAGAGAATCCTGCCTAATTTGAGTGTGAAGCAGATGGCCCACAATGTCTTCACTAACCTGGCTTGGCAGACCTTCTTGATCAGGAGGTACCCCCAAGGTGCCACAGCACAGAACAGTCTTTTCTGCCCACCTTATCCCTATCCCCTACCCACTCTCAGACCGACATTATTACCCCCACTTCCCACCAAAAGAACACAGGTAGCCAAAGGCAGCTTGGGCAATACTTGATATACATCATACATTTATTAGTGAATATCCCTCTGAAATCAGCAACAATATTAAAAAAAATAATGATTGCACTACTTGGTCAAGCAGAACTAGCAACTTTCATTTTAAAAAAAGTACAAATCTGTTAAAAATTTCAATCAGTATACACATATATATAATACAACATACTAGTTATGTTAAATGCTACAAACCAATGTGAATCCAATGGAATGGAAAAAACCACACATTTAAGCTTTAAGAACCATTTTTTTCTCTATATATTAGCATTTTCTCAAATACATACATGGGAAAAATGAGGTAACTGTAAAATGTGCAAGGAACAGGGCCCCCCCAATTACATATACTTTTATATATATGTATATATATATATATGTATATATATATATATATAAAACCTTTCTAACACAGAACACAGGTGCTGGGCCCAGCCAGGGCTGGGGGATGGTGCCCACTGTCATGCCTAGGCCAGAAGTTGGTAAATAAAAGAGTAAACAATGACAAGCCCCACCACAGGAAATCATTGGTAACATGGCATCTATAGCAAGGTCGGCAAATCACAAACATCCTAAATAATTGTTTATAAATCTTTTTTTAATGATTTTTTTTTTTTTTTAATGTTGTGTTCCCCCCCATAGCTGCTCGTTGGAATCATTGCTGCAGCCGACACACAATCCGAGAGCCTGTTTCCGCCTGCCCCAGGAACCTTAAGGACTCTGAAAAACTTTTGTTGGGGTGGGAAAGGGAGGGGGGGTTTGGAGAGGGTGGTTCTCTGTGTAAAACACGTGGGGTTTCAACACTGCTATAAATATAGAAACGTCACCTGGAGTTATATACAGTAAGACTTTGGGTTCTCCACGGGGGTGGGGCCAGGCTGATGGGGCCCCATGGCAGGCTGAGGGGACGCAGGGAGCCAGGGCCGCTGCGGGGAGAACGAGGGTGGTTGGAGCATCCCTGAGGCAGCAGGCGCCAGGGGCTGCCTGCTAGGATGTGCCGGCCCCACACGCGGTTCGTTCAGGGGCAGCAACCCCAGCTAGGGGTAGGACAGGAAAGGAACGGGACCAGGGAGGGAGAAGGTGGGAGCTCAGCCAGACCCTACAGGGGGCCTCCTCCAGACCTTGGAGGGCAGGGCTCAGGCTGGGAGGGGGCCCCTGGAGGTGGGATCCACGCCCTCCCTGGTCCCTGTCCTCCTGGGACTTCCTAGGAGGAGACTCGCCCAGTCAGATGGGAGATGGGCCCTGGCTGGAGGGAGAAATGCCCTGAAAAGCGTACGGTCCCGGTAGGCTCTGGGGACGTGTGCAGTACAGTGCATGGCAGTTATCAGCTGAGCACAGACCACCCCCCAACCCCACCCGTGACCGCCAGCCGCCCAGCCCAGCCCCAGCCGCACGCATGCATGCAGACCAGGCGGCACCACCAGACCATTCCCGGCCCGCTGGGCACTTGGTCCTGGTTGGTCCCTGTATCCCCCCATTAAACCAAAAGAAAATAAATTGTTTAAAAATCCACACCCCCAAATCCTACACGCGATTTTGGGCCAAATGAATAAATAAAAACTGCTCCTCACGTTCATGCAAAACAACAGAGAGGGGAGATTGGGCATGGGTCTGGCCCCCATCAATGCCAGGGAGGGGTGGCCATGAGGAACACAGGAGGTCACTTTCCCCTGCATGGCCCAGGCCCCCTCAAGATACATGCCACCTCAGCTCAGAGCCTGTCTCCCACCTGCTCAGGAGGCTGGCTCTGATGCCCTCCAGCCTGGGGGTGGGGCTGGAATGTTGTGACTGGGGTGACAGTCCTTGAGGGAGCCAGACCCACCCCTCACAGCAGCCTGCGTGGGGCTGGCTGCCTGAATCTGTCTGGGGTCAAGGCAGGAGGACCCAGGCCTGGGGCGCTCAGGAAATGGCCTCATGCCACCATCTGTCCACACACCTGTCAGTGCCACCCAGTCAGATGGCACACCATTTCAGTGCAAGAGACCAGGCAACCCAGGATGGAGCTCCCTTTGCCCACCCTGGGGCTGAGGATCTCCCCCAGCTGCACTGGGGTGGGGGATGGACTCCTGGCTCCAGGGCTGGCAGGTAAAGGAGACGGACTTGAGGGCAAACAGGAGGGAGACTGAGTTAGAAACACTCAGGCAGCTCCGTGGTGGGCAGACTGGCAGGCATATCGGGGCAGGAGTCTTTGGAGCTTGGCAAATGCAGGGGCTTATTGCAGGGGCTTCTCTCGGGGCTGACCCTGGCACCAGCTCTGGAGATGCAGGCGGGAATGACGGGGCAGGCCTGAGCCACTCCCTCCCCGTCCTCCCCAGGTCCCCCCAACCCGAGCTTCCAGAGCTTCGGGCAGGGTTATCCTGGGCAGCTGTGGGCCTCACTCAGCCTCCCTGGGCACCTCGGAGGCGTCGGCCCGGCAAATGGGACACGTCCGGTTGGCCTGGGGGAGCAGGCACACATCAGGCTCCACTCTTGCCTGTCCCCCACCTCATCTGGGTCTATTCTACTTCTGGGACTTGACCCCTGAACAGAGCCTCAACTTCTGGGTGATGACAAGGATAAGGGGGGGAAACCCTCCAAGGTCCACCCACCTCCCTCACCACATGAGGAATACCCAGGATCTGGCCTGGGCTGCGTTACCTTTAACCACTTATCGACACACTTGGTGTGGAACTCGTGGTTGCAGGGGAGGACTCGGAGCAGCTGCCGTGCCTCGAAGTCACTGAAGCAGACAACACATCTAGAAGGAGGGCACTGAGTGTTACTTCCACACTAACAGCAGAGGGAGGCTCACTACATAGCACAAAGTCCCCTGGAGGAAGGGGTCCCCCTGGAGGAGACAGGGGCACAGTACTCACAGTGTCTGCTCTGACTGATGGCTGTCTGGGTTAAAGCGGTACGATGGGAGCTGCTCGATGTCCGCTTTGGTGAGGCCTCGGGGCTTCGCATCTCCTAGCCGCTCTGCCAGATTCAGGAGGGCCTGGATACAGACAGGAGGGTAGGGTCATTAGTGCTCAAGGCCAGAGGTCCCCCAAGCTCCTACCTCCCAGGACAGTGCTCCACGGGACCTCATAGTTCTCCATCTCCACATCATCCACGTCGAGATCCAGGCTGATGGTGGGCCCCATTGCTGTTGGTGACATTGGCAGCATCGAGCTAGGGGAGACAGGTGTGGGGGACCCAGGGTCAAGGTCAGTAGGTGTAGGGGGTGCAGAGCTGCTCCCGACTCCCTCCGTGAAACAAAGCCCAGAGCTCTGCACCATTCACACCAGGGCTCCAGTGTTTGTCCCAGGACATTATAGGAGAGCAAGGAACCCAGCTGGTGGGTGCTGAGAGTATGTGTGGTTTGGTGGGAATGCCAGATGGCTTCAGAGGTCCTGGGTACCTCCTGGGGCTATGTTTGGGTCCAACAACTGGAGGCCCCAGGAGACCAGAGCACCAGGGCTCTGGGGCAGATGTGCTGGTACTTACAGGAAGTAGGGCAGGAAGCTGGGGTAATACGGTGGCGGGGGTGGCGGTGGGGGTGGCGGGGGCAGCGGCTGTTGCAGGCGGTATCTCTGGGTGCTCAGTCTCCGAGGCATCATGTGGGAATATGGCTGTGAGAGGGGTGCCAGGTGCAGATCAGACCAGTGGGCCTGTCTCCTGATCGCCCTAGAGTCTGGGTGGGGGTGCTACTTACCACACCAAAGGACAGCTCCTGGTGCAGTGGATCATGGGGCAGGTAGTGCAGGGGCATAGATGGGGACAGGGCTGGGCCTGGGGCAGAGGTGGAGTAGGTAAAGCTCCCCAGGGGATGCTGGTCCCCCCGCAGGTCCACATCATTGTCAAGCCGCTGCAGGGGCTGGAAGAGGCAAGGGTGGGTCAGCCAGAGTCAGCAACAAGGGAAGCCCCGCCCCCCATACCATGCCCTATAGCATCAAACCCATCGCCCAGACTCACCATACGTGGATGCTGGGCCTGCAGCGATACAAACTGCCCAAGAGGTGCCATGTGGGCAGGCTGGGGGTGTGGGGCTGGCGGTGGGGGGTGCAGGATGTAGTGGTCACTGGAGATGAGGTGGGGGTAGGCCTGATAGGGCACAGGGAGCTGCTGCATGGTACACGCCTGGATCAGCTGCCAAGAGAGGGGGCGTGGGGGGTGTACTGTAGAATGTTCTTCTAGGCTCTGGGTTGGGGCTATGCTTGTGCTGAGAACCAGGAGCCATTCCATTCACTGAGAGGTCCCCACAGAAGCCCTATGGACCATCCCATCCCTGCTAGAGGCCACTTAGGCAGGACACTACACTCTTAAGGCCCTTAGTTAACAATTCCAAACCAAAAGGCAGGTATTCGGGTGCAGGAAGGTCCCTAAACCCCAGGTGCTAACTGTACATGAGCACACACATGCTTTTCTGAACAGTGTTGGGGCCTGGAACTGGACAGATGCTCTGATAGCCTTGATGGCTATCATAAACTTGGCTTGCTTCTACTGCTGGCCTGTGTCTGGGGCTTTCAGGTAGTAGTGGGGAAGGAGGTGTAAGCACTCACTCACCGGGGGTGGGAGGCAGCAGAGGGGGTAGTGCTGCCCGCTGAACATCACGGAGCATGCTGGGAGCTGCTGGGCACTGCAGCCAGGGATGTGTTGGCCTGTAGGCAAGGGGAAGCCTTGGGTCGTCACTGTGGTGACTGTGTAGGACAGAGGGACGGGTCCCTGGTGCACCTGTGGGTGGACAGAAAACCCAAGAACTGTAGGGAGGAAACCTGGCCATGCTGCTACCCCTAAATGAGAAAACCCTGCTGGACCAGCTCCCTTCCCTTCTCTAGTGGGGTCCTACCTAGGTACAGACCTGGCTGTCCCCCTGCCCCAAGGCCTAAAGGGCAGAGAGAACCCTCTGGGAAACCTGGGAGGGGCTTCCAGCTCAACCACTCATCCACTGTGTAGTCCCAAAGGCGGCCCTTTCCTTCTCTGGGCCTTGATTTACCAGCCTGTAAAACAGGGCTAATAATGCCTCACGGAACATGCAATGAGTTAAGGAAAGTGCAATCAGGGCTCCACTATCTCTGGTCCTCAGGTTTGCTAGAGACTGGTGGGGAGGGGCCCGCAGGGTGAGGAAACAGGTGAAGGGTGTTCTGCCTACCTGCTCGTGGAGATCAACCATGAACGGGCTCTGTTGAGAGGCTGGGTGCAGCATTCGGGGGCTCCTGCCGGCAGGAGCCGAGGCTCGGTGCTCCTCTACAGGGAGGTGTGGTCGGGACGGTGGCTGCTGGGAGGGTAAGTGCTCATCCTGGGCAGGCAGGCTGGCCAGGGGGCCCTCGCGGCTGGGGCTGCACCACAGAGAGGAGGCCCCAGTAGGACTGAGGGGAGCCACTCATTCAGAGAGCATGGAGAGAAGCCAAGGTCACTACCCACTGGGGAAGGAAGAAAGCTCAGGGCCCTATGCCCCACCCTCCCAGCCCCTATTCCCCAACCCAAGCTGACAGCCCAAGCACCAGGGGCTCTAGGCTCTGCAGGACTAGGAGGTTCCTTCCTACCTTCCCCGGAGCTGGCCCGGGGTACTGCTGGGTCCTACAGAGAATTGCCGCTGACCCACAGGGGCAGAGGGTGGCCACCTAGTCACTGCCAGAGCCCATGGTCGCATCAGGGGTGGCACAGGGGTAGAGGGGCTGGGCCAGGGCTCACAACCCTAGGAGGCAAACAGATAAACAAACTGAGGCACAAAGAAGTCCAGCCACTTGCCCCATTAGGGAATGCAGAGACAGAATCAAATCTCAGGAGTCCAATTCCAGGGGCCACAGATGTCCATCACACCCTGTGCTCCACGTGTAGTGTGTACTCTGTCTGGGTCTGGCCTTCTTGGCACTGGGGTTTAGGGATGACAGATCAGGGACAGGGAGCCCAGGCCTCAGTTTCCTGCTCTATGAAATGGGGTCAAGTTCCCATTCAGAGTTGTGGTGAGTTCAGAGGGCTGGCCAGCATGGTTCCCTCACAGTAGGGTTCCCAGGGCACCTTGTCCTGGTGTGGAGGTCTACAACTTCAATCTCCAGGAAGCTGGGGTTCCTGGGAGGGCACTCCAGCTTCCTCCCTTCTACTGGGGTGGCTCGGGGTCAATTCCAATCAGGCTTTCTCTTTCCAGTATTGCCAGGTAAGAGGTTCTGACCTGGTTCCTGCCCTCAGGGGCTCCAAATTCAAGTTAGTTTTCTATCTTTCCATAACCAGCTCCCACAGTGTCTACCCACATGTGACTTTATTTACTCTTTAAGGAAGGCACTGTCAGCTCCATTTCAAGAAAGAGAAGACTGAGGCTCACAGAGAGGAAGAGACTTGTCCACAAGTGTTCAAAGCTGGGAGGTGAGCTGGCCACAAGCCTCTCACTGCACCCTGCTGCCAGCAGGGAGGGGTCCAGCCCAAGGGTTTGACAGAAGGTGATGAAGGAAGTGGCCACTGGTGGATGGGTGGGTCTGGCATACAGCAAGCCCTTGCTCTGGGGGCATAACACAGCCTTCAAGTGGAGGTGGGGCTTGCTGAGAAAAAAGGGGAACTGAGAACCTAAAGGAGGAAGTTGGGAGGGAAAGGGGTGGGGCAGGTCTCCTCTCTGGTAGGAGTTGGGGGTCCAAGTGGGATAAGCTGCAGGGCCACAATTTATTTACTCCAGACACTGGGATGAGGCCCTGGCAGAGAGAATGCTGGAACCTATCAGGCCCTGCAAAGCCGAAGGTTGCATCAAATAGGACCAGCCCTTTGCTGTTCCTGCCACAGGAAGGCCCCCTCTAGCCACCCCTTCTCCATCTGACAAAACTCCTATGCATCTCTGATACCCAGGGTTGTGGTGAGTTCTCTGATACCCAGCTTTCAGTGTTGCCTCCCTGCTGACACAGCTTGGGAGCCAGTGTACCAACACAACACCCTCAACATTTTGTTTTTTCCTGCCAACAGTGGCAAGAACATTTCCTCTGTGCTAAGCTTTACAAGCCTGGGCCCTAAATCGCAAAAACCCAGCCTGCAGAGGAAGCTCTTCACTTGCTAGGGCAGCGCCTGGCCAAGGCCACAGCCAGGAAGTGTTAAGAGCTGTAATTCACACTTCTCCCATCTAACTTGAGTTCTGGCACTTGGCAGAAAGGGAGGCAGGGCCCAGTGGCCAGCTTGTGTTCAGCACTGATCTGGGAAATGTACACTAGAAAGCCAATCACACAGGTCCAAGGCCACAGTCTACCAACAATGAAGTTGGTGCCCATGATTAGAAATTGGGAGATTACAGGGGTGCCTGGGTGGCTCAGTCGGTTAAGTGTCCAACTTTGGCTGAAGTCATGATCTCACAGTTAGTGAGTTCAAGCCCCATGTTGGGCTTTGTGCTGACAGATCAGAGCCTGGAGCCTGCTTTGGATTCTGCGTCTCCCTCTTTCTCTGCCCCTCCCCACCCCTCAAAAATAAACATTAAAAATTTTTTTTCAATTGGGAGATTATATAAAAATCTGGCCTTCCCTGAAAGGAAAAAAAGGAGACAATCTGGTTCCATTAGGCCCTCATTTCTGCTTGGCGCCCTCACTCAGAGCATGCATGAGCTTTCCCCCCAGGCCACCCCAGGCCCATTCCCTACCTGCCCACCATAGGTAACTAGGTTTGTAACCCCTGGTGTGGGCCAAGGGCACATCCTTACACACACAGCCTTTCCTGATTCTTGCTGACAATCCAGCCTAGCAAAGAAAGGCCAAGAGAGACTCAGAGTAAACCCCCCAAATATCTGAAACAATAAACTCCTAGGCTACTCCAGACCTTCTGGATCAGAATCTTTGGAGGCTGGGGAACAAGGACACCTAGATTTTCTATCAAATTCACAAGCAGTTTCTACAACACAGCCAGGTTTGGGAACCTGTGCTCTAATGGACCTCAGAGATCCTGGGAGCCCACAGTCCTATTGATGAGGAATATTAACAATAATAACTATGACACCTCGCATGTGTCATCTTGAGTCCTCATAGCAACCCTCATAAGGACACTGAGGCTCAGAGAGGTGAGGTCCAAGGCCTGTCAGCCAGAGTTGTGAGTGCACTGGGACATGATCCAGGCAGTGGCTTCAATGGTTCCTCTTGTGCCAGGCTGCCCTGCTGAACTCTGGGGGGTGTGGATGCCACAGAGGCCCAGGTACATGGGAATCTTCTCTGTGGCCAGCCCCTTCAAAAACACCCATTCCTCAGGAAAGGTAAGTGGCAAGGAGCTGAGAAACCAGATCAGCAGACAGAAGGGCCTCCAGCTGTAGATGATGGTGCCAAAGGTGAAAGCATCAACCCTTGCATTCTTACACGATACCCCAACTTCTGGCCAGAGTCTTGGACACATCGCTTCCCCTCTCTGAGCCTCAGCTCCTTCGCCTATAAAATAGGAACAGCCCAATAACCACTTCCCAATGGACTGGCAAGGACTGCTCAAGGGCAGAGGTGATTTGCAAAGCTCAGGTGTGAACGATCACTATCAGAAATTAAGATAGGCTGACCTCCTAGCTGACTCTGGCTCACAAGCAAAAATGAGATGCCACTTCAAGCGCTCTAAGTGCTAGCTGGGAAATGTGCCTCCCTAGGGGAAAACTCCAGCTGGCAAGTGAGGGGCACCTGGTTCTTGGAAGTCCTACCAAGAACACAAGTTGTACAGAGGGGACACACCCACTTCACAGTTGAGGAAACTGAGACATGGAGAAAGGAAGTAACTTACTCTAGCTCACAAAGCCAGAGAAACAGAACTAGTCTTGCCTGGCTAGCCCTCTAGGCCCCCAACTCCTGACTCTCTCATTAGCATCAGTATCCCCAATAACCACCTTATCCCAAGTCTCTTTTTCCAGTCCCTAAAGGGGATCTCAAGAGTTTTCTGTTTCAGGCACCCATGACTAACACTATTGTGGTGACGCAAGTGAGGCCCAGAGATGGAGCTATCAACTTGCTCAAGGTCAAACAGCAAGGGTGGCCAGGTAACCACCCTCATCAATTCCTCTGCCTTTCCATAGTCCTGTGCTGTGCTCTCTTAAGGTCTGGGCAAATGGGTCTTAAGGGTCCCATCCCTAAATCCAATCTTGCCTGGAAACAGGAACCACACTTTGCATCCACCCCTCTCCCCCAGGAGGTAGCCAAATCCCTACTTCCAGGGCCCCAAACAGCCATCCCAATCCTAGTCTAGGGAGCCCCAGCCAAGTCATTTGCCCCTGGGTGATGTTTGCAGGAACAAGGGCTGTTCTGCTGTTAAGCAAAGCCAGCCTCTGAGAGCATGAGTAGACTCAGGCAGGATGAGAAGCCGCCTCCACCCCAAGGGGCAGGCTAGGCCACCACTGCCTGGTGGGCAAGCAGAGCTCCCCAACATGTGCTGCCTGGAGGTAGCTGAGGGCAGGACCATCAGGCTCCTGGCTAGGAGTCCTTGGCCAGCCCAGGTTCCCTAGATGACCTTGATCAAGGAAATCTCTCTGCTTCCATGAGCCTCAGTTGTCACAGCTGTGAAATGGGGGTGGAAATCTCCCCTTCTTAGAATGCCCAAATAAAGCCAGAAGAAACAAGACGCAAGAAACCAGGTGGTCACATTAGCGGGCAGGGGAAACCAATGTTCTGAGGGGCCGGCCCCTCCTCAACGCGAACTCGATGCGGGTTGCGGGGCTCTGGGGAGCTTACTCGGCCTCCCTTACCCGGGGATAGTGGGGCCCGAGATATAGACACCCGCCCGAAGAGGGGTCTCCCACGTCCTCCTCTCACTCCTTTGTGCCGTGCTCGGAAGGGCATGGGGGGGCGGGAGGCCAGACTGCGGCGTTGGGGCCAGCGCGCTGTGACTTTAAGAGCCGAGGATCCCGGACCATGTGCTCGGCGTGAGACAAAAGCAACAACAAAGGAAGTGGCGGTGGCAGGGGGAGGGGGCGGCTCCTTCCTCTCCAACCGCAACACTCAGTCTCCGGAGAAGGGAGACTCGACCTGGCCTTAGGAGGTTGCGGGAGGGGGAGGTAGTGGTGGTAATCCTCCTTGATTCTAGAGGTCTCACCGTCCCCCTCCGGACCGCCCGTGATTAACCCCTGCAGAGCCAGCTACACCACAGCCCCCAGCCCCAGGGGAGAGAGGAAGGAGTTCCAGGGATGCGGAAATAGGGAGTTGGGGCTCTGGCCCCTACTCACCTTCGGCCGCCAGGCCACACGTTGGCTCCTTTGTTCCCGATCTAGGACGGCCAAGCTGGGCAGGGGGGAGGGGGGCTGCCTGGACCCTTTAAGAGCCCCCGCCCTGCGGAACAATGTGCTCCCCTCCCCACCCCCCGGTCCGGGGGCAGTACAGCTCCTTCCGGGGCCCTTTCTTTGTTGTCGGTCCGCCGGCGTCTGCCTCGCGAGGCCCACGCGCGGTCTGCCTCCCTCAGCCCAGGCCCTCCGGGAGCGGGAGGCGGCGCAGGACGCAGCCGGGTTTGCGCAGCTGCGGGCCGCTGGCCCTTTAAGAACTGTCCGCGGCGGCAGCGGAATGTAACAAACCCCACATTTGATTCACAACATTCGAAGCGGCGGGGTCGCGCGCCGGGCGGGAGGGGGGCTCGCGGGGGCGCGCCGTGAGGTTCCGGCAAACAGTAGCCGGCTGCTGCCCGCGGCAGCCCCGCCAAGAGCTCCGCCCCGCGGGTGCCATGAGAGCCAATCACTTGCGGCGACTCGGCACGTGATTAATAGGACGCCATCTTGAGGGCAGATTTTCTTTAAAACCTCCTTCTTACCCCCACCTTCGCACTTAAAGTGACCGCAGTCACCACAGGCAAGGGGCGGGGCCACATGGCTTGAGCTAAAGATGGGAGACCCCGGGTTGGGCAAGGCCAACCGGCTGCAACTCGAACTTGATATGCAAACTCGCGAACCATTCGCGCCTCTGAGGCTCAGTTTCCCTGCCGGAGAAATGAGTCCCGCTAGGAGAGCCGCAGCCCGGACTTACTGTGTCATGGTCTTCTCTTCCGGGACAGGGCGCCGCCTGAGACACTGAAGTGCAATGGGACTGACCTTCGACGGGGCAGGAGCGGCCTCTTAAGCCAGCCCGAGTAGGTTAGGAAGGCTCTAACAGCCTTGGGTCGGCAACCTCCCCGGAGATGACGTCAGCCCCAAGAGCTACCGCGCCGCGATGACATCATGGCCTGGCCGCCCTACATCTCCTTGTTTATACTACGCGGCAGCTTTAAAAAGCTGGGAGGGCCTGGATTGCCCAATGGACCAATAGCGGGCAACCCAGGCAAACGAACTAACGCCTGTGAGGCAGGGCGATTGGTCATGCTTGCGCTGACGTCACAGAGACATTTAACCGCCCCACCCCCAGCGTGGCCCGGGAAAGGGGCGGGGAACAGTTTGAAGCTTGAGCCGCAGTTGTCGGGAGCTCTGGGTGCTTTCAGCGCGTGGCTATGAGAGCTTAGTCTCCCCAGCGGAGGGCTTTAACGGTATTGGGGAACTAAGCCCAGTGGAGTCTTCAGTTTTCCACTGTACTTCTCCCAGCAGCGATGAGACGGAGGGATGACTACGACATTTTACAGATGGGTAAAGAGAATCAAGGGGGGGGGGGGGGCGTCACTCACCCCAGGTCACACAGCTAGAAGTGTGGCTGAACAGATATTTGAATTAAAACCAAAACCGAGCTTCGTTCTCCTTTGCCTAATAATACTGGGGCAGACATTATACAAAGTAGGGTATTGCCTCCATATCGATTATTTAAGAATAAAAATCAGTAATACTCTATCCCAGAGCTGGGCACAGGCCGAAAAGAATGATGTGTGCAATAAACAATAACTGGACTCTTCTGCATGGGGCTGCACTGACATAGGGCCACCTGCAAGACAGCCCTAAACAAGATGCCAGTGCAAAACGTTAATATTTGTTAAACCTTTGTGTTGGCCTACTGGAGGTGTGGTGGTGTCATTTTCTATGCTTCTTTGGTGTACTTCATAATCCCAAATTTAAAAATAAAAATTGAAAGCAATTTCCTGAACAGAATGTAACAGTATGTATCAATTTTTCTGAAATTGGATATATATGATATCTCCATAGAATATTTTTGGAAGGATATACAGGAACTAACAACTGTCCTCAGGGAAAACTGGAAGAGAGTATGGGGTCAGGAGGACAGACTTTTTATTGTATATGCTTGTGTACATTTGCTCTTTTTAAAAAACCCTGTACAATTTGGGGAGGAGGATGGGTGAAATAGGGTATGGGGATTAAAGAGTACACTCTTCATGATGAAAAAATAACAATAAAGAAAGAGAAAAAAACATGTACAATATAGCCTATAGAAAATCGTGAAGAAAATTACTGTAAAGGTATGTTTTAAATCTTGTAAAGCATTAAAACAGGGGCGCCTGGGTGGCTCAGTTGGTTAAGCGTCTGACTTCAGCTCAGGTCACGATCTCACAGTCCGAGTTCAAGCCCCACGTCAGGCTCTGTGCTGACAGCTCAGAGCCTGGAACCTGCTTCAAATTCTGTCTTCCTCTCTGTCTGCCCCTCCCCTGCTCACAATCTCTCTCTCTGTCACTCTCTCTCAAAAATAAACATTAACAACTTAAAAAACATACTTTAAAAAAAGGCATTAAAACATCAGTTCCCTTAAAGTCAGAAAATCTCCCTTCAGGAAAGGTATCCAATGGAAACAATCCAGAAGGAGGTTTGGGGAACAGAGATGCTTATCCAAGTGTTGTTTAGACCAGCAACAATCTGTTACAGCACTGTGGATGTGCAGCCAGCAACGCAACGAAGATGGTACCCAGGGGTGGTTTGCAGATGTCTAAGCACAGGAGATCAAGTTCGTGATGCAGTACTATAGATGTTACCTGCCAAACTCTATCCATCAGTTAAAACTAGGCGTGCTTGAGAATGAATGGGAAAGTACACGGTGATACCTTTCTCTAACCCACTTCCTTATCATCAACTCTCCCTTCTCCTATATCCCTCCCAACCTTTTATTTTTCCCACTATGTAAAAGCAACTAGAAAATCTTTCCCTTATTGGAAGATTCTACATTGTTAAAACCACCCTCCTGCTTGCCTCTGTAGGGACAGAACCTGCAATGGCTCCCTGCTGCCTGCCTTTTGGGCTATAATTAACAAACTCCCCCACCCTTTCAGGCTCACCTCTCCCCAGTCCTTCTCCCACAACCATGATGGTGCACCAGCTGACCTTCCCTGCCTGAGATACCCTCCCTCTTCCTTTCTATCAGTCTATTCTTCTTCTCTGTCCTCGGGGCTCTGTTCTCATCTCACCTCTTACAGGAAGCTCTGGGGTCTCCATTTTGTCCTGAACTCCCTCATCTCTGAACTCAGGCCTAGACCTACCCTAACCTTCACTTCATACCATTTAATTCGCACACAGCCCTGTCAGTCATTTTGCTGCATGTCTCCATAATCCCCTCTGGTCTAAGGGGATCCAGAATTTTTAAGTGCACTATCATCCAGTCTTCATTGGAAGGCCTTATTTTATGGGTGAGGATCCGAGGCCTAAGGAGTGAAATGATTTGCCCAAGGCCACACTGAGAACAGTGAGGCCACTCCACCCTGAGAAAGCATTCACCCACAGTCAAGTCATGTACTTTAAAGCTACTAAACCTCTGACTATACAATTCTACTTAAAACATCATCACCCCTTACCTCTGGCAAAATCCTGCTCAACCTTTGAAGTTCAGCTCAAAGACTGCCTCCTCGGAACCCCCCTGACCTGTCTTCCAGCAGTCAGCTGCTTTGGCTTCCTTATTACACAGCAAGACTGCTACCACATTGCATCTGACAGCATTAGCTATCTCCATGGGGCTGCTCCCCCACCCCAGCAGGGGCTGGCTCACACTGGGTGGTGGATGCCCAAGGAAGGGGCTCTGGGCTTGACTCTTACTTCTGATGCTACAGGGCCAGGAAAACCCTGCCCTGTCTTCTCTCATGATGACTCTCTTACTCCCCTGAGAGGCCCTCAGCAAATCCTCACAGCCCCTCAGGGATCCCCCACGGCCAGAGGCCAGTAACACATCTCCTCCTGATCTGAAATACCTTCCCGGGCACATGCAGAATCACTCTGGAGGAAGTGGGAAGGAGGCTCAATTTTACCAGATTCTCCAGAGAAGCCACGAGTCTGTTTTCCTGTGAAATCTCCCCTCAGGTTAACCCCCAGGTCCTCTGCTCTGGAATCCCAATGTGGTGATGTGGCCTGCACACCTGTGTGCCTCATTCTCATTACTCCACCCAACTCCACCCCTGCCCGCTTGAAGACAGGTTGTGTTTTCATCTCACAGCTGAGGAAAGTGGCTCAGGAAGTGCCTCTCCTTGCCTCAGATCTGGGGAAGTGTGGCCCAGTGGGCTCCAGAAGCCACAGGTGGGAGCGGCTCACTCTTGACCCAAGCATCTGCAGTGAGGTTCTGTGGAGAAATTAGAGTTCTAGGGTCTCCTGCACAGTCTAAGCAAGTCCCATCCTAGTCATCTTTTCACTGGTCCTCCCAATGACCTAAGAGCTAGGTGCCAGCGTTTTGCAGATGAGGAAATGGGTGAGGGGATATGCCTCAGCCATCAAGGGGCAAACCTGCGATCACATTCTAATCTCACACCAGAACCAATACAAATGCCAAAGCAGAGTCCGGAAAGGTTGCTCAACAGTCAAAAGCACAGATGTCCAAAGGCAAGAGTAGACCATGGAGGCTCAAAGGTGGATGAGCAGCAGAGGATTCAAATCCTAGTGCCTCCTAGTGCCTAGTGTAACACTGGATGTTACTTTCCAGCTTCCACCCCCAAGCCTCCTCTTGAGATGCGAGGGATTCCACTTTGGCAGGACGAAGTGGGGAGGGACCCCCCCCCCCCCCCCGCCAGCCAAGAGCTTGGACAGCTGGCTGCTTCCATTCCTCCCTCAGGGTCAGAAAGCACCCCACTCCTTTCTTCTAGGACCCCTCAAATCCTCCTCCAGACACAGGGCCCAATAGCCTTCCCAGGTGGAGTTTGCAGAACACAGAGATTGAGGGATCACCCAGGGACACACAGCACAGCCTGGTAGAGCCAGCTCAGGATGCAGACCTCCTAGCTACCACAGAGCATCAGAGATCTGAGCCCAGAGCCTCACAACTCAGGGTGGGGACTGATGGGCTCCCTGCCAAGTCCTCTCTGCTCAGGTCATGCCCGAATACATCGCCCTCACATCTGAGCTCCAAGCTTTGGCTCCCCTAAAAAGAAGTGTTTGTGGACATGGGGGGAGGATGGGGTGTCTGTAAAGGTATTCCTGGATCTGGGGCTCTGGCTTTGACTCGGATCAGTTATTTGGCTTCCCTCCACCTCAGTCTTACCTGTAAAATCAGAACAGTGACCCTAGTGACAGACGACATTTACTGAGCACTTAGTGTGCACCACTGTTATTCATCTACTATAGGCTACTGAGGAGGACAGGCATACACTGATGGTTAAATACCTGTGAAGCCAGCCTCTCTGGGCTTGGAACATGGCTCTGCCTCTTATTAGGTCCTCGAGCTTGAGGAAGTCACCACCTCTTTGAGGCTCCGTTTGGCCACGTGTAAAACGGAGGTGAGAGCACCTCCGTGAATCAATAGTGGCTCTATGTGTGCATCTTCGCGGTACCCGCCCAACTTTCTGAGTCTGAGTCTGCACTTGAATGTGTGAGCTTTGTGGGTATGGTGTTGGAAAGGGCTCACCTTTCTGACTCCTTTCCCTCTGCACTTCTGGTCACTGTGACTTCCAGGGTCTGCAGAGGTGGGAGCAGGTAGTATCACATCGTCCAGAGATGAAAACCGGAAGCTGCAGGAGTGCGGGCGCCTGGCAAACCCAGGGAGAGGAGTCCAACCGAATTCCCCATTTTCCCTCCATCTTATATTTCTCCCCTACTGAGAGGGCCAGCTTCCTACCCCCATCCTGCCCACACTGCCGCCCCGAAGCCCCCACCCCACCAGCTCGATTCGAGCTTAGTGATCCTCAGGCAGCGGAAGCTGTGTGACCCTGGGCAAGACACAGACCCTCTCTGGACCCCTCGGCGTTCTGACATCCTGAAAGCTGTAACAACGGCGCTGGGTTTGCAGCGGTCGGTTCCCCGGACACGCAGCCGCTCTAGGGCTGGGCTAGGGAAGCTCTGGCTCCCCAGCGGCTGGCCCAAGGAGCGCTGGTAAAATGTTTGGGACCGACGTTACAAAACCAAAGGACTGCTGCACCTCCTCAGCTCTCGTCCCCTACTGCCAGTGCCCCCGCTGAAGCCGGAACCCGCCGGTGATGGTGGTGGGATGGGTCGAGCGGCGATCGGGTCACGTGCGGGGCGCAGGGCACGCTGGGACTTGTAGTTCCCAGGGGGTCCCCAAACTAGGACACTTGGACCTAGCGGGCGGACTGATGAGCGGAGCAGCTCTGGCTCCGGGTCCCGGGGTAGCGAGCTCCGGCCCTGCAGGTGCAGGCAGAGGCCACGCTGGAAGTCCCTGCGCTACTCTGTCAGCCCGCGGCCGCCCCCTATCACTCCGTCCTCGCTGGCCTAGCGCCTGGGGCGCTTGGCGCAGGGTCCGGGCCAGGCGTTACCTGGGCCGCGGCTGGGCTCCACCCCAACCCGGCGGCCGGCGAGTCGCTCCCCGTTGCAGCCCGGGGTCCCGGTCCCGCGGCGGCCCGAGAGCCGCCTGCCGCGCCCCCCTCCCCCCCCCCTCTGGCCCCGCGCAGTGGAACCGTCTGCGGATCTCACCCCCAGGGCGCGCGCGCGCGCGCGCGCGGGGCCTACGGCGGCTCCGCAGCATCACCCCCGCTCCCGCGCGTGTATGAAACTACCTGGACTGCACCAAGCGCACGGGAGCGGAGGGGGGAGGGGGCGGGGCGTCTCTAGGCCCCGCTCCTCGGCGTCCGGCGGCAAAGGGCGTGCAAGGGCGAAGCGCCCAAGGCCTGGCATCCCAGCCTCCCGCTTACTGCCCGAGTGACCTTGGATGAGTGACAGACTCTATCTCCTCGTCTGTGAAATGGGGAAGATAACACGACAACGTGGCCGTTCAAAGAACCTTCGCTTCCGCCTCGGATTGAGGGGGGGCAGGGTCGGTATACAAAGAGTAAAGACTGGGGTCAGCAGATCTTGGTTTCCCGCTTTGGGCCATTCTCTGAGCCTATTTTCTCGTCTTCGAACTGGGAGCGTTGATACCTCTTTTGGGACGTTAGGAGACTCCACTGACCACAGGATGCATATGCCCATCTCTGCAGCCAGCCTGGTGCAGAGCGTGGCCGCTACCTGCTCAGGCCCAGCATTCCCCGGTCCCAGGAGCCGATCCTTGTCGCCCCGCATCACATCCGTGGCTGTTTCAGACTGGCGAGAACTACAACTCTCAGCTTGCCCCTCCCCACGCTGGGTCGTGCCTGTGGTTGTAGTCCCTGCAGACCTCAGAGGCTGACCCACGGGGGCCCTCTTATCTCGGCCCAGGTCTCGGCTCCTCTGCCTGCTGCCTGGAGGCCTAATTTTTAAAAACTTCCACTTGGTACCATGTGCGAAGCAGCATTCTAAGTGCTTAACGTGAATTAACTTGGTTATTCCTTAAAGTCTAACAACTCAGTGAGGGGAAAATATTATCCCTTTTTTTTTTTCAATTATCCATTTTTTATAGATTTGAAAACTGAGGCATTAGTGAGGGTAAGAGATTTTACTAGGCGGTCCAAGATCTCTACTAAGCCCTGACACCTAGAGCCTGCTTTCTGCCTTACTCTGGTTCATCCTTCAACAAACATGTTTCTCCCTTCTCCTTGCCCTTGCCTTCTTCAGAACTGCATCTAAATTAAGGCCTAATTTAGAGTATATTTTACAGATGTACAGTAAAATGCACAAATCTTATGTGTATAGCTTACAATAATTGGATTTTTCTTAAATATATACCTCTATAACTAAAACCCTGATCAAGATCTAGAACGTTTTCATCACTCCGGAAAGTTCCCTCTTGCCCCCTCCACATCATTTCCCTCCGTACATAACTATTCATCTGTCACTATAGATTAGTTATGTGTGTTTAGAACTTTAATGGAATGACTGGCTCTGTAAATGCCGCCCCCTTTTAGAGGTTAAAGTATTTTTGAGGTCCTATGTATTAGTAGTCTGATCCTTCCCCGCCCGCCAGCTTTATTGAAATATATGTGACATTGTGTAAGTTCAAGGTGTACAATATGATGATTTGATACATGTATAAATTGCAAAATGTTACCATAGTAACCTTAGTCGACACATCCTTCACCTCACATAATTACCGTTTTGTTGTTGTTAGGATGAGAACTTTAAAGCTCTACTCTCATAGCAGCTTTCAAGGATAAGATACAGTATTGTCAACTGTAGTCACCATGCTATACATTAGATCCCAGAACTTATCTTTTAAAAAAAATTTTTAATGTTTACTTATTTACAAAGAATTTTTTTAAAATATATTTATTTATTTTTGAGAGACAGAGTGAGACAAAGTGAGAGTGGGGGAGGGGCAGAGAGAGAGGGAGACACAGGATTGGAAACCGGCTCCAGGCTCTGAACTGTCAGCACAGAGCCCGACGCGGGGCTTGAACCCATAGACCGTGAGATCATGACCTGAGCCGAAGTCGGACGCCCAACCGACTGAGCCACCCGGGTGCCCCAATGTTTATTTATTTTTAAGAGAGAGAGATAGCATGAGGTGGGGGGAGGGCAGAGAGGGGACGGAGGATGTGAGGCGAGCTCTGTGCTGACAGCAGAGACCCCGAGGTGGGGCTTCAACTCAGAACCGTGAGATCATGACCAGAGCTGAAGTTGGTCCCTCAACCGACTGAGCCACCCAGGTGCCCCTCCTTTTTTTTTTTTTTTTTTTTTTTTTTTTTTTTTAATGGCTGAAGGATATTTTACTGTGGATATACCACATTTTCTTTATCCATTCATCCGTTGATGGACACTTAGGTTGTTTCCATGTCTCAGCTACTGTGAACAATACGGCCATGAACATGGAGCTGTCTTTAAACCACTGAATAGTGTTCCGCTGTATTAATGTACAATCGTTTTTGAAACCCAGTCTTCTGAACAAATGGCCTCTGAGTTCTAGCCTTGTTCTTTCAGTGCCCCCAAGGGCCGGGCTCTTTCTGGAGTGGGGTTTTGTAGACACTATTCCCTCTGCCTGGGCTTTCCTTCCTTCCTCTTGGCCTGGCCTACTCTGCTGTCATACAGATTATCCCTCTGTGGGGCAGGAGTGCCCAGATCCCCTCCAACTCTGCTGGTGCCCAGAACCAAGGACAGTGCCTGGCATAAAGGGAATGTTCAATCCCTGTCTGTTGAATGAACACTGAAGTGGCAGGGGACCCAGGAGGGCCATGTGGCATCGAGTCACATTCCTAGAGGGCCCAGAGACATTACGTTCCTTCTCGGAGCTCCACTAACTTGACTGAAAGGAAACAGCCACCCTCATTTTCCTGATGTGGAAGCTGAGGCTCAGAGAGGGAGAGTGGCTTCCCTTAGGTCACACAGCCAGGAAAGGGAGAGCTGAAATGTGAACCCAGGTTGGCCTGGAGGCTACACCTATGTGTGGTGGTAGTGGGGCATGGTTGGAGGAGCCTGAGGGAAAGCTCTGGAGGAGCCGTCTTACAGTGGAGACAGGAAGCAGGATCTGGTGCTCTCAGAAGGAAGTGGAAGTGGTCAGGGAAACTCTCAACTCAATGAAACATATACAACTAGGCTCATGGAGTGGAGGCCATGTAAGAAGGTGAGCTTCCTATTACTGGAGGTGTACAAGCCATGGCAGAACAGCCACTAGGAAAGGGTGCTTTAGAGCAAATGTGTGCCCTGGAAAGGGGCCCAGGTGTCTGGGTTGGGGAGGAGTTAGTTTCTTCTGTCCCAAATTCTTTCTAGCATTGGAGGCTCGGAGTTTCTGACACCAAGGGGTTGTTCTTGGGCTGGCCCCTCTACTGTAGAACAGAACAATGAAGGAATTTTGTACTCTGCAAAGCCATGTGCGGCATGAAGGGAAGGCTAGGAAGTTGAGGAGGGATTGAACACATTCACAGCAAAGAGCCGCTCTTGGCTCAGGCTCTCCGGGTCAACCTGTGAGGCTGCACAGCGGAGTGGAGGGGTAGGTGAGGGTACATGGTGTCTCTGTGTTGCAGATGAAGAAGGGTCCGCTCAGAGAGGAGTGACTTGCCCAGTGTGTCACCCAGTTAGAGGCAAGTGAGGACTTGATTTCAACTTGGTCAATTTCTGAGCACATAGTGGGTGCACACAGTAGGTTGCCAGCAAAGACAGGCAACGAGAAGTTTTTCTGAACAAAATATTTAAAAAGCACACACTTAGGGGTGCCTGGGTGGCTCAGTTGGTGGAGCCTCCGACTTCAGCTCGGGTCATGATCTCATGGCTAGTGAGTTTGAGCCCCGCATCAGGTTCTGTGCTGACAGCTCAGAGCCTGGAGCCTGCTTCAGTTTCTGTGTATCCCTCTCTCTCTCTCTCTCTCTGCCCCTCCCCTGCTCATGCTCTGTCTCTCTCTGTCTCTCAAAAAATAAATAAATGTTAAAAAAAATTGTTTAAAAAAAACACACACGCACACACTTAGAACAGTGGCTGGGAAGGAAGCCTGATGTGTATCTGAATTGCTATCTCATGTGCACATTTCTCTATCACTTGTTCTTGTGCTAAGTGCTTTACTGTATCACATGATTAATCTTTTTTTTTTTTTTTTTTAATGGGAATGAGTAACACAAGTGGGAAAGTTTATTAAAGCAAAAAGTACACTCTCCAGATAGGAGAGAGGGCGAGAGACAGGGAGAGAGAGCGAGAGAGAGCGAGCTGCACCTCCCTCATTAATCTTTATAATAAACCTTTGAGTTGAGTTCTGCTGTTACACGCATTTTGAGGCTCAGGGAGATGCCCGAGACGCATTTTACAGATGAGGACACTGAGGCTCAGGGAGATGCCTGAGACCCCCAGCTGGTAAGCAGTGGGCAGGTGATTAGGACCCAAGTCATCTGAATCCACATCCTGGCCTCTTAGCTCCACTTTCTGACTGGCTGCCTGCCTTTCCCTGAAGCTGAGCCTGTGCCTAGGGCTATTACTTGGATCAGCATTTTCACAGCCCGGGCTCAGTGAACTTCTGAGGCTGCATTGTGGCAGGCACACAGGTGCCACTTGAGAAGGGCAGGGCACCATTTGGCCACACCTGGATCATGCAGATGCTGTCCAAAGGTCTGGCAGGTTAGCACATGCCCTCATGGGACCATAGCAGTGACTCAGAGCTATTGGTCCCAGGTGTCAGAGCAGGGACGGGGAGCAGGGACTTGGGTCTGGGGTCTGCCCTACCTGGAGCTGGCCAGGGAGACCAGGCTGACTCCCTCGGTCTGGGGCAGGCCCGGAGCCCAGAGTGCTGGGGGGGAGCAGCCTGCCCTTCTTCTTAGTAGTTAGGTCAGAGCAATCCCACCACACTATAACAAACACTAGCATTCATTGGGACTTTACTCTGTGTTGGACACTGTGCTCGGGACTTTAAATGCATGACTCCATTTCATACCCACCACCACCTTCTGAGAGAGGCTTCATACATTGTCTGTGATTCACAGACAAGGTTGCTGGGGCTTAGAGACATGGTATCATTTGCCCTATCACAACTGAACCCAGATGTCCGGCCCCTGAGCCCCATCTCTTAACAACTACCTTATAATAGTCATGTCAGGTGCTGTTCACCTCCTGCAGCATCCGCTCCTTGGAGACAGACAAGAGTTCTCAGGTATCAGATCTCACATCACCATGGTTCCCAGATGCTGACCATTGCATGCTCTCTCTCTAGCCCCCGACATACTCACCCAAGGGGTGTGTGTGTGTGTGTGTGTGTGTGTGTGTTTAGTGGTTGGATGCTGGACTTAATGGATCCTGTTTCCCTTTTTGCTTTGCCTGCGGAGAAGCTCAGAAGCCAATTCATGACCCACCTCTGGCAAGTAACCAGAACTGCAAGGCAAATATTTACATATTCTATGGATTCGATTCAGGCCTATATTCTCCTTGTTTTTCCTATACCTTTTCCCTTCATCCTGGTTTCTTCACCTTTTTAAGCTAGTTGCAGCATATATTTTCCTTCCTTTTTTTTTTTTTTTTTTTTTTTTTTTATTGTGCTGAAATACACCTAACATAAAATTCACTATCCGGGCGCCTTGGTGGCTCAGTTAAGTGTCTGACTCTTGATCTCAGCTCAGGTCTTGATCTCGGAGTCGTGAGTTCAAGCCCAGTGTTGGGCTCCATGCTGGGTGGGAAGCTTACTTAAAAAAAAAATTCGGGGCGCCCGAGTGGCTCAGTCGGTTGAGTGTCCGACTTCAGCTCAGGTCATGATCTTGCAGTTTGTGAGTTCGAGCCCCGTGTGCTCTGTGCTGATGGCTCACAGCCTGGAGCCTGCTTTGGATTCTGTGTCTCCCTGTCTCTCTGCCCCTCCCACGCTCATTCTCTGTATCTCTCCGTCTCTCAACAATAAACATTAAAAACATTTTTTTAAAATACAATAAAATAAAATAAAAATTCACTATCTTAACAATTTTAAGTGTACAGTTCAGAAGTATTAAGTACATTTATAAAGCTGTGCACCCATCACAACCATCTATCTCCAGAACTCATTTAATATTTTTTTAATTTTTTTTTTTTTTGAGAGAGAGAGAGAGAGAGCACAAGCAGGGGAGGGGCAGAGAAAGAGAGAGAGAGAATCCCAAGCATGCTCCCCACTGTCAGTATGGAGCCCAAATCGGGGCTCGAACTCACTAACTGTGAGATCATGACCTGAGCCGAAATCAAGAGTCACACACTTAACTGACTGAGCCACCCAGGTGCCCCCAGAACTCATTTAACCTTGCAAAAACTGCAGCTCTGTGCTCACTAAACAACTTCTCATTCCTCTTCCACCAGCCCCTAGTGACCACCATTCTACTTTTTTTTCCTATGAATTTGACTACTTTAGATACCTCATGTAAATGGAATCGTATGGTACTTGTCCTTCTGTGACTGGCTTATTTCCCTCAGCACAACGTTCTCAAGGTTCATCCATGTTGTAGCATGTATAATAATTTCCTTCCTTTTGTTTATCCATTCATCTGTCGATGGACATCGGGTTGTTTCCATGCTTTACCTAATGCGAATAAGTATGCTATGAACATGGGTATACACAAAGCATGTGTACTTTGATAATCTATTTTAAATTTGGGGAGTGATGGGTGAGGGGGTAGGGAACAAACATCCCTGTAAAGTGCCTGATCTGTATCTATTGAGTCAGGTAGGGTCCCTGTCCATAAGGAGAGGTTCACCATAGAAGAGGCTGGTGATCCTGTATTGGGGGTCCTCTTTCTCCTGTGTCAACACAGGGATGGATGGTGGGGCCTGCATGGCTGGAGGGGGAATTGGGGGCTCAGACCCTGCTGGGAGGCCACAGCACCTAGATGGTATTTAACACCAGCCTGGGGTGGATGAGCCCCTGGGGAAGGGTAGATACCCTTTGAGGGCCTCAGTGGAGGGGAATATTAGCAACAGTAGGCAGGAGAGTACGTTACCCAAGTTCAAGGTTGCCCTCACTCTCTTCTGAAAACCTCACAGATGTACACTGGAGTCTCCATATTTGATTGCTTATTAGTTCCTTCTCCTGACCTAACTACTCTCTCATTTTCTCCACAGGCTGCCTGTCACTGAGGCCTCTTAACAGCCAGGAGGAGATGGGAGGCTTAGGTATCACCTTCTGATGACCAACTGTCACCCTCCCCACCTCCTGCCTGCCCCAGGGTTGGGCCTGGTTCCCAGGTCTCTGGGCTGGAGTTCTGCCAGGCTCTTTCTCCTGTGGCCTGAGCCTTCTGTCCTGGGAGTACGGAGGCGGGTCGCCTCAGTCTTGCCCTCCTGCCCCCTTGCTAGAGCCACAGTCAGTGCCTGTTGAGGAGTCTGTCCCATCCTTCTCATCCTGGGAGGTGTGGTCTCTGGCAGGGTTAATGATTGCTCAAGAGAGGAGGAGATGGTGCTAAAGTCTGCCGGCCACACTGTGGCAGGCCCCAGACGGTGCCCGCTGGTGCCCATCTGCCGCCTCCACGGCCCCTTCCGGGGCACAGGTAGGGACCGCACAGCTTGGCTGCAACGGGGCCGCAGGGGGCTGCTGGCCAGGGGTAGGGGCTGAGTAAGGTTGTTGAGGCCAAGGTGAGCTCTGTGGCTCCCACCCAGCTGGGTGGGAGCCCCGGGCAGAGGGAGTGAGGGCTCGTTCTGGGTTGGGCGGACCTGGAGCTGAGGGAGTCCCGGTCTGACTGCCAGGCCTCAGTTTCTTCTCAGTGTGGGGCTAATAAGACCTGTTCCCAGGTGCTGATGGCTCCCCTCCCTTCCAAGTCCTTGGATAATCTGGACCCACTGAGGTTTCTCACAGGACAGAAGGGAGGCAGTTCCCTCAGGCAAGTGCGTTAACCTGCCTGGGCCTCTTTCACAAGAAGCTCGAGGGGGTAAAGACAGAGTGGCTGAGCCGGAGGGCTCCAGAGCTCCAGGAGAAAGAACTGGGCTCTGACCCCGACTGCGTGGGTTCAGATCCCAGCTCCGTCCTGACTTTGGGTGGGCTCTGTAACTCTTCTGGACCTCAGTTTCCACATCGGTGGAGTCAGGATGGTAAGGATGCAGGAAGGAAGCTGGAGAGCCTCTGAAGCCCAGTTGGGTCTTTGGTCAGTGATGGATTGGAGTGCCACCTCAGCCAGTACTAGGAAGGGTCTGGCTGGGACGAACTGCAGGCCGGGCCCCAGCCCTGGCCTGGTGTGAGAGCCAGGGCCCGGCTGGACCTCTTCCCTGAGGCCGGCACTGCACGGCTGGGGCACCAGACACCGGCGTGGGCTCAGGGAATTTGGGATCTGACTGATGGCCACCAGCATATGGACTCCATGGTTCTTAACCTCACCCCATTTCTAAGGAGGGAAACTGAGGCTGAGAGGGGGCAAGGGCTTGCCTGGGGGTGGGCGACAGTGAGTAAGTGAAATTCTGGAATCCAACCCAGGGCCATTTGCCTCCATATCTATCTGCCGCTGAAACAGCTGGGGTGATGGGCACTGGAGGGGCCCTGTGGCAGGGAGCCCAGTGCTCTTGGGGTCTACATCTTGGCACCGGGGCTCCCTGGCTGGGCTGGTGTCTGCCTTGTGGGTGTAGGTAGGGCCCCATGAAGTCAAATGGAGCCCAGACCAAGGCTCACCCAAGGACTCCTGGATTTGGAGCTAGTCTGGGTCTAATGCCCTGTCCCATGCTCTCGGACATCCCTCTTTGAACTTCTCGGAGCCTCAGTTTTCTCACTGCACCCCAAACGATAATTCTTACAGCTGGGGCACAGCCGTGAGAAGGAAACAGAATGGAAGAGAAAGTATGCGATGAGCTAGAGGTGGCAGTGGCCATGCTGGCCGAGTCAGCTCTTTGGGGGCCTGTGGGTGACAAGGGCCACCACCCTCTCTGGCCCTCTTGGAGGTCCTGGGCAGATCTGGGGTCCTCACCCCCTATCTGGGAGACGGTGTGGGTGGCCTGGGTTGTTGGGAACTGTGGCTGATGGCTCTTCCCACTGGGGTCAAGGAGCCAGTGCTTCCCAGGCCAGGGTGAGTGTGCCTCATCCAAGCGGGGGAGGGGGTGAGAGGGGCACTCCTGGTGGGGGGCCTGCACATCTCATGTGGCCAGTAGGGGTTCAGAAGCACCCTAATTCACTTCTTTTTTGACATCGCTCCTTCTTTAAGGAGTACTTTTTGAGAGGAAGGAAAGTGTGGGGAGAGGGAAGCTGGGATTTCTAGAATGTAGATAGTCCCGCTTTTTAGAAGGCAAACTGAGAGGTAGAAGGGAAAGAAGAGCCTCTGGGTGTGGCTGCGTGGCACTGGGGCTGGGGTGAGACTGCCTTCTTCGCGCCCAGGCTGCCCAGCGGCACAGGCCCGGGGTGGGCCGGCCCGTGCACTATCAAGGCCTCTCCCCAGTCCCAGCCCACAGGCAACGCCATTCACTTCTTGTTCATTTGCAATTGCTCTGTCCCCTGCCCTTGCTGGGAGACCAGAAACTCAGGGGCCGGAGGAGCGCCCACCAAAGCATACACATGGCTCTGTACCTGACCTGGCCTTAGAGGATGGAGAGAATTTGCACATATGCAGAAGGCGAGGGAAGGCATTCCAGGCGAGGGGACAGCATATGCAAATGCCTGGATAGAGGAAAATAGAGGGTGTGGATGGAGAACAGGAGCATCCAGTGCCACTGGACCACAGGAGGGGGAAGGGGACCAGCTTGTGTGGGAAGAGAAACCCAGGACCTGTGAGGACTCAGCCTGCCAGGCCGAGGGGGAGGAAGTGTTTCCTGCCGCCAGAGCCGTGGTGGAGGCTTGTGCTTGGGAGTAGCTGTGCCCAGCGGGCGAGAAGGCTCACTGGTGGGGCAGGTTCGTTCTTGTTCCTTGTCCAGCTCACACAGGCTCTGTACATTTTTCTCAAATGACCAAATCCAGAGGTGACACTCTGGACCATAGAACTTTGGCCTCATTATGATCAAGTGAGCGTGTGTGTGTAAAAAGTTTCTGTAACAAGGGGACAAGATTGTGTGAAACCCAGGGTGGAGGTACTAAAGTGGGGAGGAGAGGCAGGACGCAGCAAGAAAGAGCACTGGACTGGGTGGGAGGGAGGCGTCCAGTTTTGCCCCCAACTGGCTTGCGGGCGTTGGGCAGGAGCCTTATCTTCCCTGGGACTCAGGAATAAAAGGGGTTGACAGCCACCTCTCTGGGATGGTCTGGACCAGATGCAGGGGCAAGACTTTGGATATATCACTGTTGCCCCGAGTAAGGATCAGCAGGCTTCTTGAGGCCCCAAGACAATGGGAGGGGGAAGTTGGAAGAAGCTTCCATGAGCAATGAGTGTAGCTGGTTTATAGGAAGGAGGCCAGGAGGTGGAGGCCTTGGGGACCCTAGAGGATCCCTGCCAGTTAAGGCTGTTCTCCCTCTACCTTGCCCTTGGGTGCTCTGCACACACTGTCTGGGAGAAGTCTGGCTGATGAGGAAGAGAAAATCAGAAGCCCAGAAAGAGAGAGAATAGACTTCCTGCTTTGGGTTCTGATCCCATTACTGACTGGGTCACGTCCCTTCTGCTCCCGGGCCGTGGTGTGCCGAGGACTGAATGGCACAGGGTACAAAGTGCCAGCCACAGCACGTGGGCCATCCTTGCCGGCTTCCTTCCCCTTGAGGACTGGATCCCGAGGGCAGGGGTTTCCTGTGTTCCCGATTGCACTTTGTCATAGTGAAAAGCACACCTTGCACACTTAGTGACTAATTTCCCTGTGGCTGCTGACTCACCCCTGAAGGAGGGGAAGTGGGAGAACGAAAGAGGTGAGGGGTGAGGTCCAAGATCACACAGCAAGGGGACATCAGGACTGGCTGCATCCAGCCAGTGTTGAGGCACCCCCGATTTTGCTCACACAGTGGATGCCAGCTGTCTCCCGCCATCATCAGGGTCCAACTCCGTCTCTGCGTCTACTGTGTGCCCACTGCCACCACCATCTCCACCTGCCTCCCCCCCCTCATCATCACAAACGGTATCCCCACGTCACTGCCACCACCGTCCCTGCTTCCATCCCTTTGTCATCCCTACCCCCAACCAAACTACCGTCCTGGCCCAACTCCACCTCCATGACCCGCTCCAGGCGCCCCCCCCCCCAAGTAACTGCATGGTGACCCCAGCTCCATCACACCGGCATCCTCCACCGCCTGGCCGTCAACATCTTGCGTAGGACTGGAAGGAGCAGTCATATGGTGAGGATGACCGCACAACAGGCAGAAGGAAGGGATTTGCATTTGTTGAGTGCTTTCTGTGTGCCAGAGGCTGAGCTGGCACATTCTCTTCTCATTCACTCCCCCTACCCCTATCACTTCGTAGAGTTGACAGTCCATCTTACAAAGGAGGAAATGGGCTTAGAGTGAATCGCCCAGAGAGCCTGTGCTGCTTCTCAGCTCTGTAAGCTCTTTGCCTCTCTAACCTCTAGTTTCCCCATCTGTAAAGTGGGTATGATGGTGCCTATCTTAAGTGTTCCTGTGTCAAATAGCGCCCAGCTCGGTGTCCAGCATGGAGTACATGTTCCTTCCATGGCAGCTGCTGTCGCTCACTGCCGGGATGCTTAACACCTGCCACATATTCCACTGAGGCCTTCGTCCCATCTTTCTTGACTGTTGCTTGGGGTTCCCACATTTAGGTTACTTCCATTTTCCATGATTACAAATAACCACTTGTGATGAACAGTTTTTCTGCTGAAAGAGTTTCCTTACTTTATTTATTTATTTTGAGAGAGAGAGAGAGAGGGAGGGGCAGAGAGAGAGGGTAAGCGAGAACCTGCATTGTGAATGCAGAGCCTGATGCAGGGCTGGAACTCACGAACCGCGAGATGGTGACCTGAGCTGAAGTCAGTCGCTCAACGGACTGAGCCACCCAGGCACCCCAAGAGTTCTTTATTTTAGGTTCTTTGGATCACTAGGTCTGAGATAACAGATGGTTTGAAGGTGTGGGGCCCATAGCTGAACTGGGTTTTTCTGCCTCCTGCTGGAGCCCTGGGGAAAGCCCATGGGAAAGACCTCCTCACTTCTAGCTGTGAGCTCCACTGAGCCTGTTTCTCTGTTGGCAAAATGGATTGTGCAGAGATGATGTGAATTTATGTCCTGCCCCCAAAATACCTCTATTCCTGCCTCTTCTCTTTAGCCCTGCTGCCACCATTTCAATCCACCGGCATGTAGCAGCTGGAAAGATCTTCTAGAAAAGTAAATTAGTCCCTGCCACTCCTCTGCTTAAAACCCTGGAATGACCCTCCGTTTTCCTTAGAATAAAGCAAACCATCCTCGCCTTGTCTTACAGGGCCAGGCATGATCTGCCTCTGCCTGCTTCCCCTCCCCGTCTCCCTCCCTGCCCCTCTCTCTCCTGGGTCCAGCCACAGGGCCCATCTTACAATTCCCGGAACACAACTGGTTCTTACCTGACCTGGGACCACCTCTCATACTGACTGAGCAACTTTGTAACAGTGCTCACTTCAGCCAAGTAGTATGGGTACTGATTTATTTTATTTTAAAGAGAGGGGAAGAGGGGCCGAGGGGGAGAGAGATAGAGAGAGAGAGAGAGCGAGAGTGAGAGCGAGAGAGAGAGAGAGAGAGAGAATCTTAAGCGGGCTGCATGCTCCACGCAGAGTCCTATGCCAGGGTCGATCCCTAACCCTGGGATCATGACCTGAACCAAAACCAAGAGTTGGGCACTCGACCGACTGAGCCACCCAGGTGCCCTGTGAATTTTTTAAAAAAGATATTATTTTTAAGTGCTCTCTACACCCAAGGTGGGGCTTGAACTCACAACCACCAGATCAAGAGTTGTATACTCTACGGACTGAAGCACCCAGGCGCCCCATGGGCCCTGAATTTAAAAAATTCAAATAAGGAGCGCCTGGGTGGCTCATTTGGTTGAGTGTCTGACTTCGGCTCAGGTCACGGTCTCGCAGTTCGTGGGTTCGAGCCCCGTTTCGGGCTCTGTGCTGACAGCTCAGGGGCTGGAGCCTGCTTCGGTTTCTGTGTCTCCCTCTCTCTCTGCCCCTCCCCTGCTCGCACTCTGTCTCTCGCGCTCTCTCTCTCAAAATAAATAATCAAAAAATGTTTTTAATAAAAAAATAAAAAATTCAGATCATACTACGAGATTTATAACAACAAACAGCCCCTGAATTGCGTTTCCCCATATTTTTGTTTGACTTGGTTTGGATTTTTCAGTGTCTGTCACTGGTCTGCAGGTTTCCATGATTTATTGTGTTTGCTTATTTCCATGGTGTAAATACTTCCACCCTGACTTCAAGCCACGAAGATCGTGCCAACCAGATTGTAAACTTCCTGAAGCTATGGCAGTTTTCAGTAGGAGCTCCCACATGCTATGGCATCTCTCTTCCCTTCAATGTCTGATGGTTCCTGTTCATACATAATGAAATCTGTGGGGGCTCTGGGTCAGGGGGCAAGGCAGAACTTGTCTTTTAGAAGCCGCACCATAAAGTGAGTCAATGGAAGCCCCTACATTTCAGAATCTGTGGGTTGTTTCCTCTTAAGTGGGTCCATTTTCTCTGTTTTTTTTTTTTTTTTCATTTTTTTTTATTTTTTATTTTTTTTAATTTCTGGTGGTTGGGGGAGGTGTCCTATCATCTCCAGTGCTTTTGGAACTGAGAAGGGACAAGAGGCTGAGAGTGTCACCATTTAGTGTGCAGTCTTTCACTTAGCTCCCTGTTTTGCTGTGGTACCCCACCTCTGCCAGGCCTAGGGCCCCCCGGCTCCAGATCTCTCCGATTCAGCCTTTTCAGGAAGTAGCCTCCATGTAAGTTCTCTAATGTGTGTGGGGGGTGGGATGTCAGCCCCCTGACTGCATGGGTGGAGAAGCGGTATCTGGGAGTCTAACGGCTCCACATGCAAACTTTCAACTAATTTTCCTGCTTTTAGGCCACCCCACACCTCCGATTTCAGAGGGTTCTAGAACCGTCAATGCTTTGGCCTTTCTGGGGTTTTGAGCTGGCTTCTCGTGGGTGTCATCCGTACTCTGGTTTTCACTATCATTAGCTTGATAAGTTGTTCATCTCTCATCAACTCTTTTGAACTTCTAAAATCTTTACCATCATTTGAGTGGGGTTTCAAGAAGGAAGAAGTGGAGATAAATGTTGAATTCTCCTGAACAGAAAGCTCCCTCCTCCACTCCTCACACAATGCCCTTTCCTTATCTGTCAGACATGTCACTTTCTCAGAGACTCAGCCCTATGTGTTCCCATTATCCACTGCTACATAACCAACCACGCTAGGACTTACTGGCAAACAACAACAGTCATTTATTATGCTTAGAGATCTACCATTTGGGCAGGGCTCAGAAGGGATGGCTCATCTGGGGGTAGAGCACCCATTTTGGGATGGTTTATACACCGGCTTATTCACATGGATGTTAGCTGTCTGCTGGGACCTCAACCAGGCTGTTGGCCAGGGGCTTCGGTTCTTCTCCACATGAGTCTCTTCAAGAGACTGCTTGGGCTTTCTTGCAGCATGACTGCTGAGTTCCAAGAGTGAGTGTTCCAAGACACTGGAAAGGAAACTGCCAGTATCTTGAGGCCTAGGCCTGGAAACCGGCATAGCATCTCTGGTGCCATATTCTATCGATCAGTCATGGGGCCTGCCCAGATGTCTTAACTATAAAACCAGTGGGATTTTTAATTCATGGAGGTGACTGTGTAATGACATGGAGAGGCTAAGGCAATTGTAAGAATTTTTATTACAGTTTTCTCGAAGAGCTGGCTTGCCACACCATGCAGGGCCACATGGGGAAGCTTTTGGTCAGGAGGCAGAAGGAAGGAGGAGAAAGCATGACCCAGAGCCTCAGTGCATTTTCCATGGGAAGGAAGCTTCAGGTCAAGCAGCAGAGCAAGATTAGGATTAAGTAGTTTGAATAGTTTTGGTAGGCTCTAGGGGCTGTCCTTAGCTGTCCAGTGCTTGGCCCTGGGGTGACTTAGGGCAGGGGGAATATTGACCTGGTGTGTGAGTTAGATAAAGGAGGTGGTTTGGGTGTCGTCTCTGGATTGGTTGGTTTGTATAGGAGAGGAGTATTTGCAGGCAAGTCATTTGTCATCTCTAGGAAATAGCTCACCTTGGGAAAGGCCAGCAAGACCCCCCAGGTGTTAAAGTCTCATAAAAGAGAGAAAATAAAAACATGATGAATGGACCAGATTCAAGGGGGGCAGACCTAGTCCTTATCTCTTGCTGGGAGAAGTGTCAAAAAGTGCGTAGCCCAGTTTATCTGCCATAGTGCCCAAAGTGGCACCCCTCCTTCTGCTCCCACACTAGGCGCATTCTCTTCCTTCATAGCACAGGATGCAGCAAGCAGTTAGATAGCACTGTGTTTACTTGTTTAGGGTCTGTCTCATTTACTAAGCCAGGAGCTTGGTGAAGGCAGCACGCAGAGTCTTTTGTTGGCCATTATTTTCCCAGTGCTGAGAACAAGGTATAGCACATGGTGGATGGTAGACATCCATAAATATTTATAAAAGAATGAATGAATGAATCAGAGTACCCAGCACATAGTATGTGCTCAGGAAATGTCAGCAGATATTTAAAATTACCAATCCACCTGATACCCCCGTGTTTCCCTGGCAGTGAGGGAAAGCGGGGTGCACCTGTGGCGATGCGAGGCATGGGAGATGGCAGTCAGGCATGGATGGTCTGTGGAAGCCCTTTTATGCAGTGTGGACTCAGGCAATGCGGAGCCATCGAAGGCTTTTGAACAGGGGAGAGAGGTCATCCGAGGGGACAAGGAAGGATTACTTGAGCTGAGCGAACTGGATTAGAGACTAAGGGGAGCGAGACCTGGAGGGGGGCTGAGCCAGGCAAGGGGGGAAGGGGGCCTGTGAGTGTGGCCTCTGTGGGATGGAGAGAAATGCAGGTGTCCCCATGGATTGGATGTGGGGCACTCCAGAAAAGGGAAGTCAGGGTAACCTGGGCAAATGGGTATATTCCTGAGGTGGGAACTTGGGAGAGGGCTGGGTGGTGAGAGGGAGAGGACTTCTGGGATTTGATGCTGTTTCATTGTCAGGATCAGCTCTGGAAGCCAATCTCTCTCTCCCTTGTTCCTTACTCTCCCCTTTGGAGGGTCCCATCTTTTGGAATCAGCCATAGATTGAGGTCATTTTTCTCTTGGTTGTCCCATAGTTTTGGATCCTTCCCAAACTGACTTAACCAGGGAACCCTCCTGCTGTAGGGCATCTTACATGGGCAGTGTTCCACAGAGCACACTTTGGGAAAGGCTGAAAAGGCAGCTGTTAAATGTGTCTGCAAGTAGGACAAAGGACCCTGCCCACCCATAGAGTCTTTGGATTGTCCTGGAGAAGTCACAGTCCCTCCTCAGGCACCTGATTTTGAAGGATGCTATTAGTTTTAGACACTTCAAATAGGCAGAGTAGTGTAGTGGCTGGGGGAGTGAATTCTGAAGACTAAAAGCCTTGTGTTCAATTTTTTTAAATTTAAATTTAAATTTAAATTTTATTTTATTTGAGAGAGAGAGAGACAGAGAGAGACCAAGCATGAGCAGGGAAGAGGGCAGAGGGAGAGAGAGAGAGAATCTTTTTTTTTAAATTTTTTAAAAACATTTATTCATTTTGGAGAGTGAGAGAGACAGAGCATGAGCAGGGGAGGGGCAGAGAGAGAGGGAGACACAGAATCCAAAGCAGGCTCCAGTCTCTGAGCTGTCAGCACAGGGCCTGACGCAGGGCTCGAACTCACGGACTGCGAGATCATGACCTGAACCGAAGTCGGACACTCAACCGACTGAGCCACCCAGGTGCCCCTGAGAGAGAGAGAGAGAGAGAGAGAGAGAGAGAGAGAATCTTAAGCAGGCTCCATGCTGAGCAGAGCTCAATCCCATGACTCTGGAATCATGACCTGAGCTGAAATCAAGAGTTGGATGCTCAACCAACTGACCCACCCAGGCGCCCCCAAAAGAGTGTAGTTTTGTCATTGATTTCCTGTGTGGCCTCAGGAAAGCCCCTTATTCTCTCAACCACCTCATAGTTGCAGGAATATCAAGATTACACATACAATTTGCTTAGAGCAGTACCTACTACACAGTAGACACTGAATTCTGGAGTCAAGTTCAGAGTCATTCTCAGAATGGAATTCTGGACCAGGCTCAGCTACCTTGCCCACCCTTCTGGGTACCACCACCCCCCCTCCCGCCATTACTCCTACCCTGGGACATCTGGAAAATGGGCAGAGGATGATAGGGGCCCTTTAGGAGAGCTGCTGATGGTAGTTGTGGGTGGCCTGGGTCAGACCCAGACAGATGGGGGGGTCCGCCAAAGGGAGGGAGGCATGTGTATAGGTGCCTCTTCCCTGACACCTCTTCTCCTAGGTCCTTCCAGACATGATGGCATGGTTGTGGCTGTCCTGCTTCCTGTTTCCTACCCTCATGGTGTCCGGTGGGTGCCTCTCCTCCCCTATCAGAGTAGCATTAACAGGGGGATCCTTGGCAGGACCTTCCAGAAGGAAGGGGCACTGTCTCATCAGCAAACTCCCAGCTCCTACGACCCAGCCTCATGCTTGGCTGCCTTGGGGAGGCCTGGGGAGCAATACAGGCCCTGGCGGGTGAGCTTGGCTGAAGGTTGGGACTGGTATGGGCTCCCACAGAGGCTGGTGGGGGTCAGGCTTTGCAATGGCAACCAGGTGTTCCAGTGATCTATGTTCCTACAGTGGCAGCCAATGTGGCCCCAGTGTTCTCGGGAAACATGACGAGAGTGAACTTGCCTGAGGACCTACCAGTGGGTGAGTAACCATCCCTGTGCAGAGACTGTGCCAAACCCTCACCCAAAGAGGGTGCCAGGGCCTCCCTTAGGAGCTAGCTCCCCATCCTTGCAGCTGCGTGGCTCGTCAAGGGGCAAAGGTGGACTGATGGGAGTCAGTTCCAGAAATTGGTTTGCGCCAGGGCCCTCACACAACATCAAATAACCAAGACACCCCATGAGAACATTCCTCCTGTTTCCCGTCACTTTCTGGTGTTTCTGATTTCCCCAAGGAGAAAGGATCCACTTGGGACAATTCTTTCTCTTCCAACTCTCCCACTTGCTAACCTCCCTCCAGTCCCTGTTTTTAGCCCCTAAACAGAGAGTAGGTTTCAGACTCAGAGCCTTTCACACACTTCTCTCCAGAAGTTAATAAGTTTGCTTTATTTTTATTGCCTTTGTTTGTAGAGTTACTTTCTATCTATGGCAAGTGAAATGGATTTCTATTTACAGCCACGATCTAAAGCTTGCTTTTAAAATAAATGTACTTACATGAAATGATAAGTGGGTTAAAAGAAGGATCGTAAATAATGAGATATTTGGTTATGGTAAAGATGGTGGCAGTGTATAAGAGGGGATGACATTTGGGAAATATCGTTTTGGAGGAACCATAGGAACTGAATACCAAATTCCTAGCAGGATGTGGATTGGAGAAGCAGAAACAAAGATGACTATTTTCACTGGGATATAGGCTCAGCTGTACATTATAGACCCCAAACAACCAAGGTGTAAACAAGGTCAAGGTTTATAATTCTCTCATATAGCCATCTATAGCAACAAGTCCAGGGCTGCCTGGGGTTCTGTTCCATGAGAACAGTAGGCTGTTCCCAATTCTATGCTCCTGGTGTCAGGCACCCTCCCTCCTTCCACATCCAGATTCTGCCTTCCCTCAGGTGCGGCCCTCATCCACGTGGTCCAAGATGGCTCATGCCTCACCCTATTCCAGCCAGCCAGAGGAGGAAGGGGCAACGTGAGTTTGGCCCTTTGTCCTAAGGACAGGCTCCAGACTCCACACACACAGATTTTAGCATCATATCCACACCTAGCTTCAAGGGAACCTGGGAAATGAAGTCTTTACTCTGGTTGACCATGTAACCAGCTCAGAATCTGGGCTTCTCTTACTCTAAGGGAAAGGAGGAGTATGACTACTGGGGGACAAGCCACAGTCTTTGTCTTAGCATCAGAATTGGGATCTCAGATATGTAAAACTCCAACCTAACACAAGAGACTGCATCAAAGGAAGTGAAACCCAGAGTTTGTCCTGGGATTCAGATGCCCAGATCTGAGGGAAGGATGGGGATGGACTTTGCAGGCACGAAGGCCACGTGCCTTTGGGTGTGGTTGCCAGGACACAAGATCTATTCAGGGTTATATTAGTAAAAATTTAATGCCCAGGATAAGGGAGGTAATAGTCTCATTTCACTTAGAGATGACACAACGTCCCCTGGAGGGCTGGGCTGGTGTCCAACCATTTGATATTTATAAACGTTCTCTGTACAACAGAGAAGTAATGTGTAAACATGACCGACATTTACATATATTTTCATAGTTGTTTGGTCATAGATAAAACACATACATACCTTCAAACAAATGTCACAGATGTTACAACCCAAATGCCTTCAAGATCTCCATTCTCTGGGGTAAGACTTTAATGTCTAAACAAAACAGCTTTGGGGCGCCTGGGTGGCTCAGTCGGTTAAGCGTCCGACTTCGGCTCAGGTCATGATCTCACGGTCTGTGGGTTCGAGCCCCGTGTCGGGCTCTGTGCTGACAGCTCAGAGCCTGGAGCCTGTTTCAGATTCTGTGTCTCCCTCTCTCTCTGACCTTCCCCCATTCATGCTCTGTCTCTCTCTGTCTCAAAAATAAATAAACATTAAACAAAACAGCTTAAGTCCCCATGCTAGTTCCAGAGGCCCCTCCTGTGGATGTTCTTTTGGAGCTTGAGGCTCACCTCTCATTCCTTCTTCCCTCTCCGTGGCCAGTCCCTGGTCCCCTCCAGCCAGCTCCAGCCTCTACTGAAGGTTTGGGGAGAAAGCAGGAATTGCAGCATGAATCGGGAAGCCACGCTCACTGCTGTCACAAAAGTGTCCTCTCGGAGCCTGGTCAGGTCACCTGACCCCTGTCTGTCTCTCCTCACCTCCCCTGTGGCACACTCCTCCCTCTGCAACCTCCCTGGAAACAGAAAACTAATTCCTTCTTTGTTCAGAGCAGTGAGCCTCCCTCCCTGAGCCATACCAAATGAGGGTTTTTTTTTATAACCACATGGCTCTTCTCTGAACTTTTTTTTTTTTAATTTTTTGAATGTTTATTTATTTTTGAGAGAGAGACAGAGGGCAAGTGGAGGAGGGGCAGAGAGAGGGAGACACAGAATCCAAAGCAGGTTTCAGGCTCCGAGCAGTCAGCACCGAGCCCGACGCAGGGCTCGAACCCACGAACCGAGAGACCATGACCTGAGCTGAAGTTGGACGCTTAACCGACAGTCAGGAGGCCTCCTCCCTGGGCTTTTAAAGTAAAGGATGATTTCCTTCTTCCTGAGACAAATTCTACAGCTCTCTTACAATGGGAAGTATTTTCAGTCAGATTTTAAAAACTATGTCATTTAGACTTTCTATTTTTTTTTTAATTTTATTTTGAGACAGAGAGGGAGAAAGAGAGAGAGAATCCCAAGCAGGCTCCACAATGCCAGCTCAGAGCCCGACACAGGGCGCGAACTCACGAACTAGACTTTCTATTTTGAAGTATAATATATGTACAGGAAAGTGCATTGAATTCACATGTAACCTCCACTGGATCAGGAACTAGGATGTTGCCAACACTCCCAGGTCCCCTTTCTCGTCCCTTCGGTCACTCCCTGTCCTTTCTCTCTCACACAAGACCTCTTTTTCTGACACTAACGCTATACAATAGTTTAGCTTCATCAGGCAGATTTTTAAAAAGTATATAATTATGGTGTTTTAAATATCAATTTTAGGGGTGCCTGGGAGGCTCAGTCGGTTAAGTGTCCAACTCTTGATTTCGGCTCAGGTCACGATCTCACAGGTTGTGGGATCAAGTCCTGTGTCGGGCTCTGAGCTGATAGCCTGGAGCCTGCTTGGGATTCTCTTTCTCTTTCTCTCTCTCTCTGCCCCTCCCCCACTTTCTCTCTCTCTCCCCCCTCAAAATAAATAAATACACATTAAAAATTTTTAAATATATCCATTTTCGTTTAGTGACAAACTATGTAATTCCTTATACACAGAGACCTAATACATGTCTTTTATTGATTTCTTATATTTAATTTCTTTTTTCAGGTCAACCTGAAAAAAAGAGCATTTAAAGAGCATTTGTCCACTGATACATCTTTCTATGCCCATGGACAAATATAAACACATAAGGATTTACACCCACCTGCTCACCTCCCATATTTCCTTAGGCATAAGGGCCACATCCTATTGCACTGTAATTGAACCAGGATGTGTCTTACAATTGAGATAGTCATCTAACCCAGAGTGACTTTTCTCCCCCCCAAAACAGTCATTAAATTGACAGCGTGTCTCACGACCAAGGAAAAATAAAGTAGACACTAACATCTTTGTAGCAGAACAGTGGTCTGGTGGTCTTCCTGGAAGAGGGGGCTTGGGGGGAGGGACTGTAACCAAGCTGTCCAAGAAGCTGTGGGAGGAGCTGGGACTGTTTGGCTAAAGAAAGCTGACTCCGGGGCACGCTGATGAGCTTGTCTCTGAAAAGCTGTAATGGGCAAAAGGGGAGGACTGGGGCCCTGAGGCCCTCAGGCTGGGCGCTGAGCCACACGGCACTTCTGCCTTTGTGAGCCCCTTACTCTAAAATAAATATGAAAATTATATTTTATGACAGAAATGAAATATTCTTGTGGGTCCCCTACAAGTAGCAAGGGCCCAAGGGCACCCCAGCTCATGGCCTTTGGGGACCTGTGGGTGGGAGTTACAGGGAAACACTTTGGTGAGATGGAGAAAGCCCTTGCTCATGGACATTTGTCCAACAATGGGAGGGGGTGGCTGAGGAGAGAATAAGTTTTGATGCTGGAGGTGGCTGAGCGGAGGTTGGATGTGATAAAGGAGGTGAGGCCCTGGAGCAGGGTTTGATGAATCTGTAAAAAGTTTCTTTTAGACTGGAGAGTTGAAGGCCTTGGGATTTTCAAGTCCCCCGCTATCTCTGAGCCTCTGCTCTGCCCAGGGACATGCCCTCCGGAGGCTCAACGAAAGAGCCGGGGCTCCTGGGAGGCCAGCAAGTAGACGCTCATTTGCGCAGATGGTGTTTCTGGCAGGCTCTGAGGGCACAGTCTCCGGGTGAAGGAAAGGCTTAGAGGAGGCCCAGGCACCTCCAGAGGGACTCCAGCGGTCCTCGTCTAGGATGCCCCCAGCGGCTGCAGCTAGATACTTCCATTCCAGTCATCTCTGGTCTCTTCTCAACCAATTCCAGGGAGGCAATCCCAGGGCCAGGGGAAAGGGAGATGCTTGGATAACAGCCCACCCTGCCGTGTCCAGTGCAGATGGGGTCTCACCGTAGAGGAAAGCAGCATGATGTTATCAAGAGGCCACGGAGTGGGTGCTGAGGAGCAACAGCCAAACCTGACATTTATGACCACAGCGGGCAGAGCCCTGGTGGCCGGGAGGTCCCAGAGAACACAGGGCCCCTAGCCTAGCTCAGCAAGGCCAGCGCCGGAAGAGGTGACCATGGACTGTGGGCATTCTCTGTCCCACCTTCAGGTGCCGAGGCCTTCTGGTTGGTAGCTCAGGACCGTGACCAGGACCCTCTGACCTATGGGATTAGTGGCCAACTTGCCTACTTCTTCAGTGTCACCCCAGCCACTGGGGAAGTGAAGCTGGCCAGCCCTCTGGACTACGAGGTAAAGGGCAGCAGCCTGGGAGGGCCCCGTGAGGGGGGCGGGGAGGTGGGGGCCCTGTCTGTGCTCCCACCCTGAGCAGGAGTCCACCTCGGGGCCTCCTCTCTGCCCGCTGCAGACGCTCTACCTGTTCACCATCACTATCTCCGTGAGCGACGGTCACAACAACCCAGTGAGTTGGAAGGGGGGAAGGGAGGGCAGGGTGGTCCTGGGATCGGAGAGCGGAGGACCAAGGGCCACTCCTGACTGTCCCCTACCTCAAGCAAGCAGAGAGGGCCCTAGTTAACAAAAACTGAATGTGATGTTTATTTTCATCCAAATTATACTTGCCCATTTTGGGTCACACAATATTACCAAGATTTTAATATTATTGTTAATTTACTTTAATTATATAAATATGCTGTTTATAAGTATAACATGAATTCTATTAATTTATATTAATATAAATGTTAATAAAAGACAGGTGCTGAATACCTCCCTACCTTAGCTCTTTTGAGCCAATTGCTTTCAACTCCCTTGGCTGGACAAGCTGCTTTCTGTGCTCATGTTTCTAAATAACACACTTACACCACTGTGCCTTATGTCTGTGAAAGTGGAGGATTTTGTCTTCATAACATATTCCCCAAACTCTGTCCATTAAAAGAAATTCATTTTAATGACTTGGATATTCATGAACATACTCTCTTCGTAAACATCTCAAAAGTTGCAACTAAAGCTCAAGTCCCTGGGATGACACTTCCCTAGCCACCCCAGTGGAAGCGTCCACGGTCACTGCTCTTTCACACCCCTCACTATGCATTTACACGCACACACACACACACACACACACACGTATGTATGTATGTAGATATATACATACATCCACGGAAGAAAGATTGTCGTTTTTGTGCATTTTCTGAAACCCAAGTGGGATCTTACTGTATTTATTTTCTTGAACTGTGCTGTCCACTCAACAATTGGCTCTGGAGCTCTGCCCCTGTCTGCTCACGAGCTACCTGTTTCTTGTAGTATTTTCCAGCGTGGGGACGTACCATACTGTGTTAGCTGGTCTCCTCTGATAGACACCTAGGTTTGTTCACAGCTTCAAATTATGGCAAACAAGCGAAAATGACCATTCCTATAATAGGACAGGCACATTTTAGATGTTTTAGAAATGACCTAATTATGTCTGCAACTTACTCTGAAATAGTTCTGTAAACACATGGAGAGCAAGAAATCAAACAATGGGTAAATCTAGATGAAGAGTATTGGGAGTTTTCTGTACTATACTTGCAACTTTTCTGGTGTTTGAAGTTGTATCAAATACAAGATTATCCCACATATTGCCTAATTGCTTGAGAAGTGAAGTCAACTTGCACTCCCAACCCAGACATTGCTCCCTTTGTCTTCTCAAGCGCTCACATTTTCCAGGCTCACTTGGGCTTTCCTACCTGCAGGTGCAGAAGGAAATGCATGTGATCGTGGAGGACAGAAATGACAATGCTCCCGTTTTCCAGAATACTGGCTTCTCCGCCAAAATCAATGAGGTAACATCTGCCTTAATGGGTGTGTGTGTGTGTGTGTGTGTGTGTATGTGTGATGCGGGCATCCCAGAAGTTCTTAGAGTGCAAAGAACAAGAGACAGCCAGCAGGGGGTCCAGATCAGGGAAAAGCACCTCTTAGAAGGGGCAGCTGCAGGAACCAAATCCAGGAGAATGTAACCCCATGAACAATAGTTACAGCAACATGTTAATCAGTCAGACTGGATTAGAATGATTTCAGTTATGAAAGCAATTTTTTTTAAAGGAATTGGTTTTCTCATGTATCTGAAAAATTCAGAGGTACACTAACTTTAGGCATGGCTGGATTCAGGTACTCAAACCATGTGATCAAGAAGAGATTTCTTTCCATGTCTCAGCTCTGTTTCTCTTGTTGTCCCCATCTTTGGGCAAGGGGGCCATTCTCTCTTGTGGTGATAAAAGTGTTCTCTGAAACTCTAGGTTTTGCAACTTGAACATAAAGTGCCTCTTTCTCCATAGTCCTGGCCAAAACTCCAGAGCTGAATCTCATTGGCTCATTTTGGGTCATGTGCCCATGAACCTAAAGGTATGGAATGCTCTGATTGGCTAGGTTTGTACATGAGCCCTCCCTTCTAGCAAGGGAAGGCAGCCCCACTTGAACTGCCTGTGTGGGAGGAGGTTCCCCAATGGTCCCTGAGCAGCAAATACAGCATCACTCCTGGATCTTCATTACCCTGTGGCTTTGAAGATGATAAGATGTAGGACCCCATACTAGGCCAGACACAAGACCAGTGAAATCCAGGCAGCCATTTGACTGTGATGGAGCACCTACTATGTACCAGGCAGTGTCCTTGGTGCTGAGAATATTTGGTAAATAAGACAGACTTGGTCACCACCCTCAGTAGCTCACATTCTAATGAAGAGTACTGATAATAATCAATGAAACATTAAATAAGCAGGATTATTTTAGACAGTGTTAAGTTCTATGAAGAGCATGAAACAGGACAAAATGGAGGAAAGTGACCAGGAAGGGGGCTGGTTTAGGTTGAGTGGCTAGGAAACGTTTTTCTGAGTAGGTGACATCTGAGCAGAGACCTACCTGGCAAGAAGGAGCCAGCCATGGGATGCTCCAGGAAAAGGATGGTCCAGTCAGTGGGACAGCAGATTCTAAGGCTTTGAGCTGGGAATGAATTTGGGGTGTTCTAGGGATAGCCAGGAAGCAGGTGTGAGTGGAGGGTAGAAGGTGAGGAGGAGGTGAGGTCAGACAGGTGAGCAGTGGCCTGACCTCAGAGGGCCATAGAGGCAGTCTGGACCTTATTCTGGACAGAATGGGGGAAACATTGGAGAGTTTTTAACATAAGAGTGATGTGATCTGATTCATGATTTTCAAAAATCACTTTGACCACTTTGTGGAAATAGTGAAGGTGTGGACAGGTCACAGCTGGCAAAGGCCTCTCCAGAGAACCTTCCAGCTTTGCAGGGTGCTGTCTGGAATATACTGCTATAGGCTACAGAGAGCCCATGGGAAGTTTGAGCAGGGGAGTGACACATCCTGGGTTCCTGAATGATTGCTCATCCTTATCCTGAGGGGCTCTGCAAATCAGAAGCCAGCTGAGGTGTTGGGGAGAGGAAGAGGGGGTAACTTTCCCCCCTCCCTACCTCCCCCCCCCCCCCAGTTGTCTCCAGAGGCCCAGCCCAGGTGGGAGGGAAAGGGGAACACTGGGTTTCAGGCTCTGGAATACATTATCCCTGTGGTACAGCTGGGGACACTGAAGCTCAGGGAGGGGAAGTGAGTGCTCAGTTATGGAGGGGATGGATTAGAGTTCCTCATTACAGACCCTGCCAGTCGGCTCCCTGGTGTTCTCTGTGATGGCCAAGGACCCGGACACGGAGTCTGCAGGAGCCGTGGTGTACTCCATACAGGCGGTGAGCGTTGGCAAGTCCCTGGGAGTATAGGTCCCGCTGCCCCTCATAGCCACCAGGGGGCAGCATCTCCCACACAACCTGCAAGAACCTTGAGTCTCGGCGTGAGGACAGTGTCCTTGTGGTGGCCCAGCCCTAGCTCCCAAACCTTTCGCTGGCCCCTGCTGGACCTCACTTGGCCAAGCTGTGGACAGGACCCTCCTTCTCACCTCCTTGCCCAGGGCACTGTCTGGGCCCTTGCTGAGTTCATATCACACCGCCTGGTGGCCGACTGGAGATGTTCAGTGTCTTGTCCAAGGGGGTGTTCAGTTCTCCTGAAGACAAGTTTGCTCCTGTTAACTGAGTGCCCATGATGTGCCTAGCACATACTTTACTTCATTTGACCCTTCTCTCAACCCACCGATGAAATATCTGAGCTCATTTCCCAGAGGCGAAAACTGAGGCTCAGAGAGGTTATGTGACCTGGTAAGAGTGGCAGAACTGGTCAAGAGCAGAGCCAGGATTTGAACCCAGGTCTCTCAGAGGGGAGCCTGGCCTGACTGTGCTCTGCCTTAGGTCATCCCTAGCACTGGAGACAGCCAGCACCTCTTCAGGATCTTGCCCAACGGCTCCATCATCCTCAATGGCAACCTCAGCTACAACAACAAAAGTGCCTTCTATCAGCTGGAGCTGGAGGCCTGCGTGAGTGGGGGCACAGAAGGAGGGGTGCCGTGACCTGAGGCCCGGGCTCACAGGGACCTGTCTCCCCACAGGACTCAGGCGGCATATACAACAACAGCTTCATCACCCAGTGCTCCTCGCCTGTCTTCCTGTCCATCTCTGTGGTCGACCAGCCGGACCTGGACCCCCAATTTATCAGAGAGTTTTACTCAGCCTCCGTGGCTGAGGATGCACCCCAGGTGTGCTAGAGGACAAGGAGGGGGCCTGGGTGGGCCCAAGAGGCAAGGAAAGGGTCTGGGCCATTGAACCAGGTGGTTCTCTGCGCAGGGAACCTCAGTGCTGAAGGTGGAGGCTGTGGATAGTGACAGAGGCATCAATTCCCAGATGATCTACAGCATTTCCAGTGAGAATGGGGGTGTTCCCAGGCCGGGGGAGGGATGGGGGCTCTGCCAGAGCCACTGGAAGCAGCAGCTCCTACTGCCTGTCACTAGACTCCACAAGGCCCGGCTTGTTTGACATCAGGCCAGATGGGGTGATCACGGTCAGTGGTTCCCTGGACCGTGAGCAGCTGCTGGAGGAGGATGAAGAGGTGAAGGTGCAGGTCACGGTGAGTGAGGGCTCCACTGCCCCCTTTTGCACCCCAACTCTCAGCTTCTGGCCTTAAATCTCCCTTCTCTCTGAGCCTTTGTTCTCTGAGTGCTGCCCTTTGGCCTCTGCTCTGCTCTCAGGCCACCGAGACGCACCAAAACATCTACGGGCAAGATGCCAAGGTGAGCATATGGGTCACGCTGAAGGTGACAGATGTCAATGATCACAAACCCGAGTTTTACAACTGCAGCCTCCCAGCCTGCACCTTCACCCCCCAAGACACCCAAGTCAACTTCACTGGCTATGTTGATGAGCATGCCTCCACCCGCATCCCCATCGATGACCTCACCATGGTCGTGTACGACCCAGACAAGGCAGGTGCACCCAGACAAGGGGTGGTTGGGTGAGGGTGATGCTGGGAGATGACTGGGGGAGGGAGGTGGAGACTGACCCATAGAACGCGGTACTAAGATGCAAGGTGGGGAGGTGAGTGAGTGGTGAGTGTTGCTGGTGCTGATCATGAACAGCGGTAGAAAATTGGAGTTATTGGGCGATACTTGGAAATGTTGGGTTATGTTACGCTGATGGGTAGTCATGTGCTCAGGGCAATGCTAGGTGGTGGTGAAAAGAAAGGCAGTGTTGAGCGGAGGTTAGTACCGGATACTACATAATGTTGAATGGAGTATAGTTTTCAGTGGTGTTGAGGAGGGGGTGGTGATGGGTGGTTGGTGAAGTTGAGGGGTGTTGGGCAGTATTGGATATTGGGGAAATGGCAGTGCTGAGCACAGAGTGATCTGAATGAGTGCTAAGTTGGAGAGTATTCTTAAGTGGAAGTTGAGCAATGAATACCTATGGATGGTATTTGGTAGTATTGGGTGATATTGAGTTGACACAAAATGTGGAGGGGAGGATGGCACTGGGTGGTGGTGGGTGGGGAGATGTGTTGAGTTAGTGGTTGGTGTTGAGTAGAGCGGAGGGGGTGTGGGATGGAGGGTGCCATGGGTAATGGGGTGATGTTGGGCATTACTGGTATTTGGTGTTGGTATGGGTGGCGGAGCATGTTGAGTGGGAGCTCATAAGCAAGACTCAGTGACGTCTCCTGGGAGTGAGGGGAATGTGTCCAGGCTCTGTCTCTCCAGCCCAAGCCAGGAGTCCAGGCACCTAGAGATGTCTTCTTCCGATGAGCTCACATTTGCAGGGAGTGCACAGCCCAGCTTCCCCAGGGCCCTCTTGCCTCAGTGTTTTGAGAGCCCCCCACCAATGCCCCACCTATGGGACTTCAGAAGTCTGGGCTTCCTGAGGCAGGAGCCTATGGGCAGGGATTACGGGCAAGATACAGGTTGGTGCATTGTAGGAGGTGGGGGCTCTGCTCTACTATATGTCCAACTCTACAGGGCAGCAATGGCACCTTCCTGCTGTCCACGAAGGGCCCAGATGCCGAAGCCTTCAGTGTCTCCCCCGAGCGGGCGGCGGGCTCAGTGGATGTGCAGGTGCTTGTGAGAGCTCCCGCACTGGTGGACTACGAGAGGCAGACAGTGATGCTGGTGCAGGTGAGGGGTGCTCTGGGGTGCCGGGGAGTGCGGTCCACGGGTGCTCTGGTCCCAATGCTGCTGCTCTTCCCTTGTCTTCAGGTCGTGGCCACTGATTCAGTCAGTGGGAACTCCTCCGTTGCCCTGGTGACCATCTACATTAGGGATGTTAATGACCACAGACCCACATTCACCCACAGCTTGTACAACCTCAGTGTCTCGGAGAACAGTCCAGACGGCACTGTGGTCACCAACAGCATCCATGTGAGTGATGGGGACCTGAGTGGGCTGGGCCAGGAGAGACATGGAGAAGGGTCATGGGGACCGTGACCCTGCCATGTCTCTGTGTCACCTGATGTCATCACGTCCTAGCCAGTGTGTACACATATGCGTGGGGAGTCTATTTGTGAATCCCAGTGTGTTAGGGGTTCTCCCTTTGTGTCAAGAAGCAGGACAGCCCTGTCCCCATCAGTTGCATAGCTGACAGGGAGTGACATCATTTCCAAACAGTGTCCCATTGTCTAACTCTCTGCTCACAGGCCTTCGACCCTGACACAGGTGATGGGGGCCGCATCACCTACAGCCTGCTTCCGGGGAACGGGTAAGGTCTCAGCATGGGCAGGGGGCAGGTGGATGAGCGGGACCCGGGCCCGCCTCTCTGCCTCACAGTGGGGCTATTGTAGGTGGGTAACAAATAGGATACCAGGTTACATTCCAATTTCAGATTAACGACAAATAATTTGTTTAGAATAAGTGGATTGCAAATATTGCCTGGGACATACTGAAATATTTTTCATTGCTTATCTGAAATTCAAATTTAAGTGGGCATCCTATATTTTTGTTTGCTCACTCTGGCCACCCTGTGCAGGGCAGACGTCTTTGAGGTGGATCCAGACTCAGGGACAGTGACAGTGAGGAACAGCGAGCTATTGGACCGTGAGAAGCAGGCTGTGTACTACCTCACGCTGCAGGCCACAGACGGCGGGAGCCTGTCGACCTCCACCACACTGCATATCATCCTGCTGGATGTCAATGACAACCCGCCTGTGGTCACCGGCTCCTACAACATCTTTGTCCAGGAGGAGGAGGGCAATGTCTTTGTGACCATCCAGGTGCGACCCGGCCTGGACCTGGCAGGTGGAACAGGGACAAGGGACCAAGCCTGGCTCTGTAGTCATGCCAGCCCTGAGATGGAATCTGGGCTCTCCTCTGTGGTCTTGAGAAAGTTAATCTGTCTCTCCGGGCCTCCGTCTCCTCTTTGGAAAATGAGGACAATTGTGGCCACTAGAGAATAATGAGATAATGCATTCAGAGTGCTCAGTGTAAAGCCTAGCATAGAGCAAGCCCTCAAAAACATATAGTTCTTTTTAATTTCAGCCCCTGTTTCATTCCAAAAGGGACTTGAGGTGATTTTGATTAAAAGTAAGGTAAAATGGGGGAAATAAGGAAAAAGAGAAAATAAGAATGGTATTGCTAATGGGCGCAAAGGTAAAGTTAGAACCCAGAGCCACACAATTGCTAACAGTGGGCTGAAAATTCAGTTCTGAGCTCCCTGATGGCCAATGCAAAACAGGAAATATCAGTGGCTAGGTTCACAGAGTCTATGAGATAAAAACCCACTGTTGGCTCCAAAGAAACATCAGAGACAAGCATCTCCCCTGAGTCATCTGAAAGGGGGTCTTGTAAGAAGCGGGAAAGAAACCAGGTCCTCAGAATGACAATCATGTGGTCACAGAATGCTCTCGTATTTCTGGGGCTGTGTGGTTTCCAGGGCACATTCCCACCTCTGGTGTCTCGACTGACTTGTGAAGCAGATGCTGTAATGATCCCCATTTCACAGAAGGAGAAAACTGAGGCTCAGAGAAGTTCAGTGACTTTTGGGGGCTTGCACAGCGAGTAAGTGGCAGCCCTGGAGCCAGAGCTCAGACCTCTCTGCCCTGAAACCTGAGCCTTTTCTTCTTTTTCCCTGATAACTTCTCACTCTCCTCTGTGAGCTCCTTGGGGCAGGAGCATTTCAGACCCGCTGCTGTAACCACGGTGCCCATCGTTAGCCCCGAGAAGCGCTTGGTGAATTAACTGGCCCAAATTCAAAGTGCTGAGGGGTGAACAGACAGGGTCAGGCTTCTGGAGCAAACATCTCTGGCTGCCTGTACAGGAGGCATTTAATAACCAAGTCCCAGTGGAGCTGAGATGAAACAGCTGAAGGTGGGGGATGGGCAAGGAGGAAGACTTGCTTCCAAGTCAGAGTAGCCCAGCCCTGGATTCAAAGCCCCTTTGCTGGGCCCCAGGTCCTCTCAGATGAATCCACCATATTTCTGCAGGTGCCTCTCAGTTAGGGGAGGGTGCCAGAGAGTCACTCAAGGGTGTCACCCGTGCTGTGTTAAAGACAGCACAGGGGACGTAGAGGCCCCGGGCAATCACCAACCTGGCCTGGAGTCAGGCAGAGAGGCGTAGAAGGCATTGGGGTGAGGGGAAGGCATATGCAAAGGACCGAAGGAAACTGCTGCATTCTCCATGCTGGATCACCCCGAAGGCAAACCAAGCACATGTGTTCAGGACCCTGGCGGGACAGGAACACACACACACACACACGTACACACACGAATTGGGTGAAGAATCAACGGGTTAAAAAACAAAACAACAGCACTGAAGTAGTCATTGTGGGAAAATCAGAAACTGGTTGGACTTCACACTTATTTTATACTTGTTTGTTTTTGAATTTTGTTATTTTTTTCATTTTTTAATGTTTATTTTTGAAAGAGAGACAGAGACAGAGACAGAGAGCAAGTAGGGGAGGGGCAGAGAGAGAGGGAGACGCAGTATCGGAAGCAGCCCCCAGGCTCCGAGCTGGCAGCGCAGAGCCCAATGCGGGGTTTGAGCTCACCAACCGCGAGATCGTGACCTGAGCCAAAGTCGGACGCTTAACTGACTAAGCCACCCAGGCACCCCTGGTTTTGAATTTTGAATAGCTATAACATTCTCCCCCATGCCCCCTCTCCACTAGAATTTCAGCTCCATGAGGGAATTGCCTTGATCATGGCTCTGTGATTGTCCAGTGCCTAGAACAGGGCTGGGCACACGGTAGGTAGGCAGGAAATATTTGTAGGGCAAATGATTGACATCAGGAGCTTAAGACCTCAGAACTCTTGCAAGCTGTTGATCTGACCCTCTGACGGAAGACTGAGGCTGAGAGATTGGCCAGCGTCCCACTGGCTTTAGGCCTAATTATTGCCCTTGCGTGCCAGTGCTGGAGGGGGAGGCCAGGCTGCAGAAGGGGGGCTGGGGAGCATCTGGGAGCTGATGGCCCAATGCTGGTTATCCGCACAGGCTCATGACAACGACCAGCCAGACACCAACAACAGCCATCTGCATTTCAGCCTGCTGCCTGGCCCCTACAGCCACAACTTCTCAGTGGACCCTGATAAAGGGATCCTCAGAAACCTGGGGCCCCTGGACCGAGAGGCCATTGAGCCTGCCCTGGGGGGCCGAGTCGTGCTGACCGTGCTTGTGGCTGACTGTGGTGTGCCTGTCCTCAGCACTGAAGTCAATATCACCATCAACGTGGAGGTAAGGCCTGGCTCGGCCGTAGGAGGGGTGCCAGGGTGGGCCCTGTGTTGGGGAGCTCATTGCGTACGGCCAGCACCCCACCCCTCCAACTTGAGTCACATTTCTGCCCTTTGCAGTATGGTGGGCAAGAGAGGTCTGGAACCAGGCTGCCTGGGTTAGAATTCTGGCTCCGTTGTGTGCCTTAGGCAATCACTCAAACTCCCTGTGCCTTCATGTTCCTTATCTGTAAAATGGTGATAAAAACAACCTAAAGTGAGTTAGTGAATGGAAAGGGCTTTGAAGAGTGCCTGACCCAAGGAAGGTACTCCGTGAATACAGTCGGGTCCCCCTTATCCACGGTTTTGCTTTCCTCAGTTCCAGTGACCCGCAGTCAATAGTGTCCCCAAAGCAGATGATCCTTCTGACACATGATCAGGAGGTCAGTAGCTACCCACCGCTACATCACTACGCCCATGTCATCCACCTCACTTCATGTCATCACATGGGCATTTCATCATCTCACAGCCTCACAGGAAGAAGGATGAGTACAGGACAAAAGGCTATTTTGAGAGAGAGAAAGAGACCACATTCGCATTATCAGTTATCACAGTATATTGTTATAACTGTTCTATTTTATTATCAGCTATTGTTCATCTCTTTCTGTGCCTGATTTATATATTAAACCCTATCATAGGTACATACGTATAGGAAATAACACAGTACATATAGGGTTCGGTACCATCCGCCGTTTCAGGCATCCTCTGGGGCTCCTGGAACGTTTCTCCCACAGATAAGGCAGGAACTACTCACTGTATTGGCTCTAATTATCATTCACAAAGTTCTACCTGAAACTCTCCTATCTCCTCACCACCACTCTGGGGTAAACAGAAGGGATGAAAATCAGCATTTATGGGGTTTCCGTCACACCTGCCCCTGCAAGGTAGGGATGGTTATTACCATTTTATTGATCAAGAAACTGAGGCACAGAGGTGGCGTAGCTTGCCTAGGGTCGCAGAATCGGGTTTAGAACACAGTCTCTCTGGTTCTAAGGCCGCCACCAGTCCACAGGGCACCTTCCTTCAGAAAAGTGTTGCAACAAATGTGCACCTCTACGATGTCCGTGATGTGTTTGGCGCCCCCTAGGGCTGAGCGATGCACAGTCCGCAACATCCCACAGAGCAGCCCTGTGTCCCACTGGGTAGGGATGCACTGCTTTCCTACAAGGATCAGAGTGAGACCTCAGGGAACATGGAGGAACAGAAGCCAAATTAGGACTTGCCAGCTTGTTCAGCTGTCCTTAGGGTGAAGTAGGTCACGAAGAAGGAAGCAAGCAGAATTGCATTAGCTGAGCAAGTAGGTCCCTTCACACCCATGAACTAGTCCTCATAACAGCCCCTAGACTGGGCACTACGACCCATCTTGCAGAATGAAAACACTGAGGCCCAGAGAAGTCAAAGTCATGCGTGAAGCCGAGGGGGAGCTGGATTTGACTCAGAGCTGTGCTCTTAGCGACCCCTGCGACTTCGGAGGCAGCTGGCCGTGTGCATTGAGCCAGCAATGCCATTCTGAGAAATCACCCCCAGAAAATACATCTAGTTAAGGGGCACATGGCTTTGTTTTCAACGATGTCTGTTGAACCGTTATTTAAAAAAAACTGAAAGCAAAAGCAGACACTTGTGGGCCACCCCGGGGAAGGGCTGGAAAAGCCAAGGGCACCCCGCCCCCCCCCAACACACGCCAGTGTTTGGGAAGGAAGCTCTGTGCTGTAACAACAGTGGCAGCATTTGTAGGTGTGAGTGGCCAGGGCCAGAGAAGGAAGGTGAGAACAGAAAACAGTGGGCATCTGGGGGCAGGACCAGGTCTAAGCCCTGGCAGGTACCCTGAACTCAGCTCTGCCTGAGCACAGGAGCGAGTGTCCTGGGGTCGGCTGAGGGCAGGAGGGACGGGAGAAAAGACGTGACAAGGGAAAGCTTGGGCTGCAGGACCTTTGTGGAAACAGTGGCATTGGTGCCAACACAATAAATCCAAGAGATGGGGAGTCGAGCTGGGCCAGCAGGGACACTGATGGGGGTACTCAACCACCCTTCTGGAAGGCAGGGTCTACGGTGGCTCTGAGAAGGAGGTGGGGCTCCCTGAAATCGTAGAACTAACTTCAGAGGTCCTGCGACCAGTCTGTGAGCCCCAGGTGTGCGCTCTGGGCTAGTTCCGTCTTCTCAAAGGCCCTTTTCTCATCTGCAAAGCGGACGGTGATCTCTGAGGAGACGCTGACGGCGTCTGTGCCTTGGGTCAGAGGAAGCACTGATTTCTCAGATGGGCTCGGGGGAGGCCGAACTGTGGGTGCTCCTGAGGTCCCTGGACTCAGAACTACCTCTGCCCACAGGACATCAATGACAATCTGCCCGTCTTCAACCAGTCCATCTATTCCTTCTCGGTGAAGGAGAGGGACCCAGGTAAGTCCTTCCTGGGTCAGGCCAGGCACTGGGGCTGGGGCCCAGTGAGGCCTCTGGTCCCCCCAGGGTGCAGTTGAGGGAGGTGAGAGCAGACGAAGCCGCCGATGCCTGGGCCAGGGGTCCCTGTGAACTCTGCCCTCACCCACAGGAGAGCTGGTGGGCGTGCTGAAGGCCTGGGATGTGGATCAGACGGAAGCCAACAACCGCATCAGCTTCAGTCTTTCAGGGAGTGGTGCCAACAACTTCGTGCTCCGAGGCTCAGTGCTGGAGGCTGGGTGGGCTGAGGGCCGTCTCTGGCTGCCCTCAGATGTGAGTCTGGACTACGAGACACAGCCCTTCTTCAATCTGACAGTGAGTGCTGAGAACCCAGACCCCCACGGGAGAGAGGCCACAGCAGAAATCCTTGTGGCTGTGGAGGATGTGAATGATGAACCGCCCACTCTGGACTCAGCCTCACTCCGGGGCGTCCGTGTGGCTGAGAATGGCTCGCAGCGTGGCCTGGTGGCTAAGGTGGTTGCTCGCGATGTGGATACCATGGCCCAGCTGGAGATACAGCTTGTGAACGTCATCTGCACCAAGGCCGGGGTCAACGTGGGCAGCCTGTGCCGTGGCTGGTTCTCTGTGTCGGCCAATGGCTCTGTGTTCATCAATCAGAGTGAGGCCATTGACTATGAGACCTGTGACCTGGTCACGCTAGTCGTGCGGGCCTGTGACCTCACAACGGACCTCCGCTTCCAGGCCTACAGTGACAATGGTGAGGTGGCCTGGCAGGCTGCGGCATAGCAGCCATGGGCTGGGACCTACAAGGTCAGGGTTCGAATTCTGGCTCCAGCCCTTATCAGCTGTGTCACTGGGAAAGTTGTGACACCTCCTTAAGCCTCAGTTTACCCATCTGTCAAGTGGACTTGGGTAGTAGGTTGGCTGTACAGATTAAAAGAAAACACGCGTGTAAAATAATAATGCTATTATTCTGTGAGGCAGTGTAAAGGAAAGGAACACGCTTCAGAGTGCTCGTATCCTGCCTTTGATTATGATAGCAATAATAACCACATTAAGAGCTAGCATATTTTGAGAACTTGCTATAGCCAAGAGCTATGCCAAGCACCTTATAACCATTTCCTTATGTTATTCCCACACAACCCGTGGGGTAGGGGATCCCTATCTAATTTTATAGATGAGGAAACTGAGGCACACAGCGGCCAGTTCAATAACCTAGCTTACACAGCTAGCAAGTGTCAGGACAATGTTGGGGTCAGGTGGGACATATCTAGGCTGGGCTCAATCCTGGCCTGATGCTCTTGCTGGATGACCTTGGACAACTTGCTTACCTTCTCTGAAGTATGGGGAGGATACACCCTGCCACAAAGGCCAGAGGAGACTGAGTGGACACCTCAGGTCAAAAGCAGGGGAGGGGGCTGAGAATGGGAGATGCATGGAGGGAGGCAGCTGGGAGCATGCCTGAGGCCCAGGCTTTCTGGGTCAGGCCTTTGCCTAGAGACCAGAACGAGCCAACCTTGTTCCTCTAGGAAGCCTCGCCATCACCATCGAGGACACGAATGATAACAAACCCTATTTTCTGCCTGACAATAAGACTTTTGGTAAGCAGTCAGCCTTTCCCTCCATACTCTGCTAGAATTACCTTTAGGTAGCTCCCATAGACCCTCCTCAGGCCCCAAGTAGACCCTTAGAAAGAAAGAAAGAAAGATCCCCAATCCTGCCTCTTTCCCAGGATTTCAAAAGGAGGGGGGATCTGAGTTTTTATCCCAGGTCTGCCCCAACTCATATCTGACCCTGGGCCTGTCCCTCCCTCCCTCTCTGGGCCTCAGTTTCCTCATTATCTGCACACTGGGAGGTGGATGAGCTGCTAACTAACGGCTCAGAAGCCATCGTAATGGGGGTTTCTGGTGACAAAGAGGTCGAGGGAAAGTTTGGGGGAATGAGTTCTGAGCTGGGCTTGTGGTCAGCACCTCAGACAAGTGGGCACGGGCCCCGACTCCACTGACCCTTTCTTGTCCACATTTGTAGTTATCATCCCAGAACTTGTGGTGCCCAACCAGCAGGTGGCTTCTGTCCAGGTAAGTCCTTGGCTCCCTCCCGCCTTTGTCCATCACGTCAGCCCCAGGAGACACAGGACCAAGGCTTTCAGGCCTTTCAGCTGCCCCTAAAATGTTTTAACGCTAGAGAGGAAATTTGTTGGCTCCAACACATGAAGAGAAAATCCCAGGATGGAAACAAACACATGCCTGATTGATATGATTCAACTCCATTAATTGTTATTTAGTTTTTATAAAAATTTTCATGACCATAAAAACCATTTGCAGGCCAGATTTTTTTCACTACACCAGAATTCTTGAGCAATACGGAGAAATCATAGCAACTGTAAATTAAATGAGCTCCTTGGAGATAAGTAATTTTCAGAGTAAAATTATAAACATACTTTCAGCGTTTTTGTGGTGTTGGATGTGGGTGTGTTTGTTAGAGGGTGCCGGCCACGCCTCACAGAAGGCTGAGACCTCCCACACAGCCCTGGGGACCAGGCCTGCTCGGGCCTCTTACCGACCCGGGGAGCTGCTTGCCTTTCTGGAGCTCAGTTTCCTTCCTGGGCAAGAAGCTGGCATTTCCCGGCAGTAGTCTTGGGGTTAACAGATGAGTGGTATGCCTGTGCCAGTCCCTGGGCTGTGGAAAGCGCACGGGTGTTGGAGATGGCTGGGCCTGACCTTCCCTACTTCGAGCTGGGCCTTCAGCAGCACAGCGTCTCTCTCAGAGCTCTGGTTTCTTCTCACAAAATGGGGATAGTAATTCTCCCTCTCCAGGTTCTTTCAAGCCTTAAAGAGTCTTCAAATCTTCAGCCGGTTGCAGTCCAATGTCATGAGTCTGGCCATAACTTTGACCCATTTTCTTTAAATTGGCTCTTTTTTGAAACATAAACACCAGTTTTGGCTTCGTTCTGAACAGTAGGCTCATGGTCTGTATGTTGGTATATTTTTCTCTAAAGGCGGTAGAATGAATAAAAATGTTTGTGCACTCACCTCCGCTTTCACGGCCTACTAGGGGAATTTGTACCAATGTCGGTGAATACTGAAATGAGGGATCTAAGGGAAGGTGCCTGGCACACAGTAGCTACTCAGGAAATTTGAGTGTCCTTGTGCTTGTGTGTGTGTGTGTGTGTGTGTGTGTGGCAGTGGGTGAGGGGAAGCAAGGCAGGATTTCCACATGGGAAGGGCTTTGGGCAGTGACTTGATGAGTTAGGGGGCCAGAAGCAGGGACTTGTCCAAACCTGGATTTGCAGAGCAAGAACATTGCCTATAATGTTTGCTTAGTTGAGGTGGCCTGGAGAAGGCTGATGGAGATAATGGGACCAGTCTCCCAGGCCATCTTAGCTGCTGAGTCCTGCTGGGGGTGGAGGGGTGCCTAGCCTGGCTCCCAGGTGCCATCCACTCTTTCTCCCAGGCCAAAGACGATGACTCAGGGAACAATGGGGCCATCCTGTTCTCCATCTTCCAAGTGGATTTCATCGCCAAGGATGGGACCACGACCCCTTTCCAGGGCTTCTTCCGGGTCTCCACCTCATTGGAGGACAATGTGTTCATTGGCAACATTGAGTAACTGTGGGCAGCCCCTGGATGGGGGAGGGGGGAGACCCAAGGGAGGGCCTCAAGACAGTGAGTTCCTCATCCTAGCAGATCCATAAGTAGGTTCCAGAGGACTTCAGTTGGGTCCCAAGACCAAGCTGTGCTCTTCCATCTCCAATAGGCTGGTGACCAACCTCGATTCCACCCTCCAAGGCACCTACCAAGTGACAGTCCAGGCCCGGGACAGACCTTCTGTGGGTCCTGCTCAGGAAGCCATTATCACCCTGAATGTGAGTGTTTGGCCCTGCCTCTAGTACCCTCTGCCTGCTCCCAGGTCCCTCGTGCCTCATCTTCACCATGCCTTCCTCCTGTAGCTCTTCACTGTGGACCAAAGTTACCGTGTAAGGTTGCAGTTCTCCATGAACAAGGAGGAGGTGGGCGCCAACATGGAAGAGATTACAGCGTAGGTCTGGGGCATCCAGAGGGGCCTGTGGGGAAGAACAGGGCCTGGGAGTCTGATCCCTGACAGGACCTGGATGGAATGTATGTCGATTCTGTCCCTGACCTACCCCTGATTTTGTCTCTGTCTTTGATCCAGTACTTGTACCTGCAGTTCCTTTCTCAATGCTCCTAGAAGCCTAGGGTTGGCTGGGTAGAGAGAGGCCTAAATAGGGCCGCCATGTACAGTTGTGAAGGCTGTGCACTGCACAAGGGCATTCTGCTTGCTAAGTCATAAACCCAGCCCCAAAGAAGGGGCTGCCTTGCCTGATTTGCAGAGGTGTTACCTGCTTAGCCAATGAAGCTGTCCAGAGAGGGTGCCCCTTTCTAATTAACACAATTCCTAATTCCACTGGCCACAGGCTGTACTAGGGCCCCTACCCCATGCCTCTGCGACATCTTCCCCCTTTGCAGGGCCCTCATTCAGGCCACCAGGACTACTGTCTACGTTGTGAGCATTCAGGACATAGAATCCATGACTCGGTGAGTGCCCACAGTCCCAGTGGTTGGAAGACAAGAAGCAGCAGTATGAGGGACCTGCTGGGTGGTTCTGGGTTGTTTACTTTTCATCCCTGCCCATTCCAGGGCCCGGGGCCGTTCCTACCTCGATGCCTATTTTGTCTTCTCGAATGGGTCTGCCCTGACACTTGATGAACTGAGTGTGTGAGTGGGGCTGCCCTTGGGGTGGGCAGGAGGGTGAGCAGGAAGCCTGGGGGATGCCAATGTCCCTCGGTCCTGAGTGGGGCTCTGTGGCCAGGATGATCCGGAATGACCAGGATTCACTGACGTGGCTGCTGCAGCTGGGGCTGGTGGTGCTGGTGAGTGTCAGCATGGTGGAGGTAATGGGGGCATTGGGAGGGAGAATGTCAACCCACAACCTCCCTCATGCTTCTTCTCCAGGGCTCCCAGGAGAGCCAGGAGTCAGACCTGCCAAAGCTGCTCAGCAGTGTCATCATAGGATTGGGAGTGGCTTTGCTGCTGGTCATCGTGATCATGACTGTGGCCCTTGTGTGCACCCGGAAGAGGTATTGCTCCCATCACCCCTTCTGTCTTCAACCCCACCTTTCCCACCATCTAAGACATATGGTGGGTAGAAAGAGCTTGGGTGTAGGCATCTGGTATACCTGTATTTAATCCCCAGAGACCTGTCGTGACAACTTGGACAGCTCATCTCTCCCTCCCTAAGCCTCAGTTTCCGCATCTGCAGAATGAGCACAACACTAGATTCCTCAAAGCACACAAGGAAGCAGTGTGCATCTTGCAACCAGCAGGATGTCTGGCACATACTATCCATTTATAAATACTGCTTCTTTTTCCCTTTCCAATATATTTGGAGGCAGCAGCCACCTCTGGATTTGACTCCAGGTCTTGTCGCTGGCCAGCTGTGGCCTTTGGCAAATCATATCCTATCTCTGGCCCCTACTTGTACCCTCCGTACATAGAGCTAACACTCTCACCTGCCAGGGTTGTTGTGAAGTCACATTCGCAGGGCCTGCACTAGGCACACAGTGGGTGTGCAGGGAGAGTAGCGCCCCACCTCCTCCTGGTTCTCCACAGCTACCACCGAAAGCTTCGGGCTATGAAGGCTGCCAAAGAGGCCCGGAGGACAGCAGCAGGGGTGATGCCCTCAGCTTCTGCCATCCCTGGGACTAACATGTATACCACTGAGCGGTGAGCGGGGGTCAAAGGGTGGGTAAGAGGCCCCGTGCGGTGTCTGAGGCTCCCAACTGCTTAAACAGGCCTTCTCTCCAGGGCCAACCCTATGCTGAACCTCCCCACAAAGGATCTGAACTTCGAGTCCCTATCCTCCTCCAGTGACCTAGACCACATGAGGTGAGCAGTGGCCCGCACAGCCAGGCTGGTCGGTGGTGGTGGTGATGGAGGCAATGGTGGTTCTTGGCCACAGACAGGGAGGACTGGGGCTGCTAACTATGTGAGCCCCACCATCTCCCCCACAGCCTCAATTCCCTGGATGACAACTCTGTGGACCTGGAAAAGGACAAGCAGAAAACCAAGGCAAGATGGGGGATGAGTGGGTGCCTGGGGCTTCTGACTTGGGGTCCTTCTCTGAAGGGGCGGGGTTCAGGACAGAGCTGAAGGACCTGCTGATGACATGGGCATGTCCCTGCGCCAGGCCCCGGGAAGCCCCATGGCTTCGGAATGGGGTCCAATCCTTGCTCCTCTACTCATTTGCCGTGACTCAGGGTGGGCGGCTTCCTTCTAGCTCTCAGTTTTCTCATCTGTAAATGGGGATGAGAACACTAACCATGCAGGACTTTGTGAGGATGAAGTTTGAGTGGGTATAAAAAACCACCTGGCATGACACAAGTGCTAAAAAACCTGGTTCCCTCTGTTCATACCCTTTATATGAAAGCTGGCAGGGTGTAGGCTCGAATAATCAGCAGTGCCATCATTTGTTCAATAGACGAGTTGGTTCAATTAGAACCAATTAGGGAGTGCGTGCCATAATGAACTGCAGGTGGGACCCCGGGTGGGATGTGTCCCTCTGACTGTGGCAGAAGGAGATGCCAAATTCAACCAGAGGCAGCGATGGACAGGTTTTAGAGTCAAAACAACCAGTGATCCAAACCCTGCTCTGCCTCTTCCTGGCCATGCGATCCCTCTGAGCCTAAGCCATCTGTAAAGCGGGGTACGTGATCCCTCCCCCAGGGGGCTCCTGTGGGGACTTTAGGTCACAGAAGGACTGTGCCCAGCACGGTGGCCTGCCTTGGGATGCAGGTGGCAGGTAGTGGACAGGACTGGCTCCTCGGCCCAGGACACAGGGCCTGGTGTTATTCAGGACTGGGAAGAACACCAAAGTGCTCCTCTGTCCGTGGATTGGGGCAAAGGCCAGAACAGACCCCCTTCAGGCCCACCCCTTCACCTGAGTGTGTCTGCACCACTAGGGGCTGTCGCCACCTCTGGGACACAGCCAGGAAACTGAGGCCCTAGGAGGAACAGGCGGGACCCCTGTAAAGGAGCCATCTGTCGTGGGCTTGAAGGCCCACTCCGCTAAGGACTGAGGAAATCACCCATCTTGTCTCTGCCTTCACACCTTCCCTCCTTCTCCCCACAGAAGGAGCCCCTACACAGTCCAGTGGAGCTAGATACGGAACCCCTGGGTGCAGTGCTGTCAGGAAGGAAGGTGGACACAGATGGACAGCAGGAACTCTCCTTCACCAATGCTGGCCTGGACACCACAGACCTGTGATGTCGCTGCCACAGGACCCAGGCTGCAGAACCCCACATGGCCCCCGCTCTTCCGTTGCACCTTGGAAGAGGTCTTGTCACCCCCAAATGACACCTACCCCTCCCTGAACACAACAATATATCTTGCTGCTCTGCCCCCCTTCGGCCTGTAGCCAATCACAGCTGACAACAGTTGGGGGAAATTTTTATTACCAATGTATATTGTGACAGTTTGTAGCCAAAAACTGTGGCTGGAGGGGTGGGGGGAAACGGGTATTGAGTGATCACAAGGGACTCGTGGGGCTCACAGCACAGGGGGGACGAGGGGTGGGAGAGGGCAGCCTTGAGAGGACAACTGGGGTTGTAGAATGAGCTCTCCGTCCTGCCCCCAATACCCAAGACCAGCTGTCAGGCTGCCTGGGACCCAAGACCTTCCACGAGCTTCTGTGATTCCCAGACCTGTCTGAGAGCCTCTGACCTTTCTGAGACTCTTAGAACTGTGCCCCCCCAGGGGCACCCCTGCAGCTGCCTTCCCCCTGTCAGGAATTGTGAACAAGTGTCCAGTGAGGGTGGAGATAGGGCTGGGGATGGGGCCAGGTGAGAGGGAGACAGGAATTGGGGATGACTACCAGCATGCAAGACATGCCCGGGGCCATGGGGGCCAGCCCACTGCATGGACACACACTCACGCTCTTCCAGGGGCCTCACATTTGGAGCCTTGCACACTCAGGGATCTCACACACCAATCCTTGCACACTTGGAGCTTTTGTACAGTCTCTCCTGTTCTGGGGACCGGGCGGCCACTGATGACTTCGGCCTACCAATCTGGACATCTCAGGAGCCTGCCTCAGCTCTCAGGGCTGGGCCTGCTGAGCAGGGCCCCAAGGTCACCCAGCATGACCTGGAGGGAGTGGAGCTGAGAGCTGTAAGGGGACAGGAGGGTGGGTGTCAGGGCTGGGTTCGTGGTCTCATGACCACGAGGGGGCTGGGTAGCGAGGGTTCATTTGTGTGGCTGGCGGGGGAGGAGGCTGGAAAGAAAAGGATGAGAAGGCCCTAGAGGCTGCCCACCCCTAGTGGGCCTCCCGCCCGTCTAAGGGATCCCTTCTAGGAGCTTGGGGTCAAGAAGGGAACCTGAAAAGGTTGGAAACCCGGGCGTACGAAAGGGGAGGAGATCACTCGGCCGTGGGTCCGGCTCGGGAGCAGCACCGCGGGCGGCGCACACTCTGCAGCAGCGCGCGGAAGAGGCCAGGCGGGCGCTTGGCGGGACCCTCTGGGGGCGCGGCGCGCACGGAGCCCGCACGGCCGGGGCCCGGACGGGCGGCGGGCGGCGGCGCTGGCGCCCCTTGGCGGCCGTGCTCCTCGATCTGTCGCTCCAGATGCTTCTGGATTGCCATGCCCAGCACCTCCACCTCCATGGCGGCGCCGTACACCTCCCACGTCATGCCCTTTTCGTCCCAGCTCACGTCGCGCACGGGCTCGGCCGCCTCCTGGGGCGCCACGGCGGCTGCCAGTGCGGAGCCGGGCCGCACCCGCACTTCGGGGAAGGCGGGCGGCGCGGCGGGCGGCGCGGCTGCCTGCGGCGTCATGGGCCCGGTGGCCACCGAGCGCGTCTCGGCGGCGCCCAGCGACACCTGCAGGCCCGCGTCCCGGCGCGAGGGCGGCCTGGGCGCGGGGCTGGGCGCGCGAGGTGCCGCTTGGAAGCTGAAGGCCGGGCCGCCCGCGCCGTCCTGCGGAGACATGGGGCTCACGGCCACCGACACGCAGGCCTGTGCGCCCGCCTGCGTGCCCGCGTCCTCGCGCGGCGGCGGGGCGCTGGCCTCCCACGACGGCGCCTTAGTGAAGTTGTCGCGAGTCCGTGGCCCCACCGGGGGCCCTGCGGCCTCTGGGCCGGGGCTTCTCTCGGTCCCAGCGACCGTCGGGTCTTTCTGGCCTGGGCTGGAGACCGCTGTGCTGGGCGCTGGCGCTGGCTCCAGGAGGCCTCCGCCGCTACCGGTACCCGCGGGAGAAGCGCCTGGGCCGCAGGGTTTGCCATCTGACTGCCTGGAAGAGGAGGCCTCCGCCTTCTCCAGAGGCAGGGAGCCCAACTTCCCGGAGGATGAGGGCTCTGCTTTGCTTGGAGCGTTGGCCTTCCCCAGGACCGCAGGCTCCACTTTCCCAGAGGCAATAGGGTCTGCTTTTCCTGAGGATTCCGGCTCCCCTTTCTCCAAAGCCAGTGGCTTTTCCTTCTGCAGAGATGCAGCCTCTGCTTTTTCCGCAGGGCCCTCCTGCCCAAGGGGCTTTGTTTCTGCTTTGCCCTCAGACTTGGGTTCTGCCTTCCCCGAGGCCTGGGGATCCACCTTTACAGAGTTCATAGGATTCCCCTTTTCTGGAGGCACAGGATCCACCTTTTCCTCTGGCACAGTTTCTGCTTTTCCCAAGGATGCCAGGACAGTTTTTTCTAGAGTCATGGGGTCCACTTTTCCTGAAGACACAGAGTCCAGTTCCCCAGGGGGAATAGTTTCTGCCTTCCCTCTGTTCACAGTGTCTGCCTTGCCCAAGGCCAGGGGATCAGCCTTCCCTGAGGCTGTGGGACCCACCATTCCAGAGGCCATAGGACCTGCCTTCTCTGAGGACAGTGGATCTGCTTCCCCCCCAGTCACTGCCTCGCCTTTTACAGAGGATGAGAGTCCTGCTGTCCCCACGAATGTGGGAGTCTCTGGACCTGAGGGCACTGGGTCTATTCTTCCTTTCGATTCAGGGTTCACTTTTCCAGAAGATGCTGTTTTTGTATTTCCCAGAGAAATGGGGTCCACCTTTGTGGAGGATACTGGGTCCTCCTTTTGTGATGATACGGTCTCTGTCTTTCCCATGGACATTGGCTCTGCCTGCCTGGGAGACAAGGGCTCTGGCTTTCCTGAGGACACAGGCTCCACCTTCCCCAAAGAAACCGGTCCCACCCTGCCTGAAGACACAGGATCCATATTTTTCAAAGATGTGGGTTCCATCTTTCCTGAAAATACAGGACCCATCTGCCCAGCAGACATAGTTTTTATCACTCTCGTCGACATGGAATCTTCCTTTCCTGAGGAGGCAGGATCCACCTTCCCCAGGAACTGAGGGTCCTCTTTTGTGGGGGACACAATTTCTGTATTTCCCATAGATGCAGGATCTGTCATCCCCAAGCGAGTAGGATCCATCCTTCCTGAGGACCCCAGAGCTACTATTCCAGGGGATACAGGCTCAGTTTTGCCTGATGACCCTGGAGTCAGTGTTCCCAAAGACCCAGGATCTGTCTTTTCTGAAGATGCAGAATCTGCGTTTAGCAAGGACACAGGATCCATCTTTCTTGAGGGCCCAGGATCTTTCTTTTTCAAGGACACAAGATCTGCCTTTCTCACAGATGCAGAAGCCACCTCTCTTGAGGCCACAGGAAGCTCTTTTCCTGAATACCTGGGCTCCTCCTTTCTTGGGAACTCAGGATCCACTTTGGTAGCAGATACAGGATCCTCCTTCCCTGGGGACACTGTATCCACCTTGTCAGAACACACAGGACCTACCTTTCCCAAGGATCCAGGATCCTCCTTTCTTGGGGTCACAGGATCCATCCTTCTAGGAGCCACAGGATCCCCTTTTCCCAAGACTGCAGGCTCTGTTTTTACTATAAACATGGATTCTGCCTTTCTCAAGGGCCCAGCATCTTCCTCTCCCATGGAAGTGGAATCTGCCTGCTTTGAAGACTTGGAATCCACCTTCTCTAAAAACACAGGATTTCTATTCTCCAAGGATGAGAGATCAGTGTTCACTGAGGACACAGGGTCTGGCTTCCCAGAGAAGGTGGTTTCTTGTGTCCCTGAGATCAAGGCTCCATGTGCCCCCAATGTCTCCTTGGTGGCTGCCTCTTGGGGAGGGATGCAGGTCAGGGAGGGGCAGGCCAAGCTCCTGCCAGGGCCCTCAGAACAGGAGGCCCCTTCCCCAGCCCCAATGGGGCTGCTGTGTCTAGAGTCCATGCCTGGGCTTTGGGTAGGGGTGTGCCTCAGGAGTGCAGGGCTGGCCTTTTGCTGGGAGGGGCAGGAGTCCCTCATGGCTGGGTTCCCAGCCCCCAGGCTCCCATCCTGTGGGCAGCGGAGGGCTGTGGGCTGAGGTGCTGGGGGGCTGGAGTTCTTTCAAAGAAGCTGGAGCCAGGCTGGGTCTTCAGCACTGCCCAACTGCCCTCGTGACCATACCTGTGCCCCAGGCTGCTATCTGGTTCTGAAACACAGAGAAAACAGACTCAGACTCAGGACGACCTAGTGGGGAGGAGTCTCTATATTCTCCTTCCCACCTGTCTTCTAGCAGCTGGGCCTCCTCTGGGTTCTCTGCCCCCATCTGGTCCACTCCTGTCCCACCATATCACTCCCCTGCTTCTCTGCTCCCAGTGGCCCTCTGGATAAAGGTCAGACTTCTTAAAATGGCATTCAAGGCCCTTCGCAACTAACTTTTCAGCTTATGTACCATCACCCATGCAGCATGCACCCTTCATCTACCTCGTCAGCCCACCCCGTGCAGCATGCTACCTAGAAGTTACGCTTTTGTCTTCTAGACCATGAGTCACAAACTCTGATGCCATAGGGGCCAGGCAGGTAATTTAAGTGAGGGGAGCAGGCTGGATAGAAAACAATAGGAAATGGTGGGGAAAGGGACAAACCAGGGAGTGCATGCCCCGTCTGAAGTGGGGGCCACTACTCCACCAGCCAAGGACTGCTTTGGAGAAGTACATCCTGGTAGTATCAGTGAGCAGCAGGAAATCCAGAAGTTTAACGTAAAATACCCTAATTCAAGGTTAAAAAAGAAAAACAACACTATGTGGGTCAAACAAAACACGTCTGTAGCCCACCAGTTTGGGTCTGTGTAGGCCCTGGGGAGACATGAATGGTTTATCGTTGAGGGACATAGTCTGAAATGTGTGCTTTCAAAGACTGCTCTGGGGTGGAGGCTGGAGGAGAGGGGTTAGCCAATCATTCTTTAATCTCTCATCCTTCCAATTCTTCATTCATTCCACCCAGCCCTTCTCTGCAATAATCTAGATGAGAGCTGGTACAGTAAAGGTCCCAGGGATAGAGAGTTGGCAGAATTGAGCAATCTTGGGGAAAACTGACAAGAGCCAGCCAGCTGTAGGAGGTGACAGTAGGGGCGACCCTCAGGATTCTGGCCAGGGTGGGGGTGTGTGTGTGAGGCAGGAGATCTGGGGGAAAACAGAGTTGTGTTTTAGACAAGCTGAGCGTGTGGTGTCTGGGGGACATCCAGGGAGAGGATCTGGCAGGCAGCTGGATCTGTGAGCAACTCCATCCCACTACATATCAGCAGCCAGAGTGAGCAGGGCACTGGGTTCCCCCCAAACCTGCTCTGCCTGCCATCTTTCCCAAAGCCACCTCACTAATGTTTGGGCCAAAAGCCCTAGAGTCACCCTTGATTTTTCTCACACACCCCACATCCCATCCATCAGCAAAACATAATGGATCTCCCTTCAGAATATATCCAGAATATCTCCTGAGCTAAACTCACACTATCTCCCACCTGGATTATCCTGGCTTTTTCCTTTGCTCCGAACAGTTCATTCTCAACACAGCAGCTGGAGGGATCTTAGCAAGATCCAAGGCAGATCATCCCTCTTCTGCTCAGAACCATGTAGTGTCTCCCCATCCTGTGTGAAGTAAAAGTAAACTCCTTACATGTCCCTGCATCTTCTGGCCCCATCACTGATCTTGGCCTTGTCTCCTACTACTTTTTTTTTCTTAATTTTTAAAAGTTTTTATTTATTTTGAGAGGACAGAGCCAGCATGAGTGAGGGCGGGGCAGAGAAAGAAGAAGAAGAGAGAAACAGAATTCCAAGCAAGCACCGAGCTGCCAGCACAGACCCCGATGTGGGGCCCAAACTCACGAAACCATGAGATCATGACCTGAGCCAAAATGAAGAGTTGGATGCTCAACCGACTGAGCCACCCAGGCGCCCCCCTACTACTTTCAATTATGCTGCTTCAGCCACACCGGCTGCCTTGCTGATCGTTGGACACCCGCTGCCTTGGGGCTTTTGCACTGGCTGTTGCCTCTGCCTGGAAGGGCTTCTCTCCCAATATCTTCATGGTCGCCTTCCTGGGACCTTCCCTGACCCATAGTCCCCAGCACTGTGGCAATCTCCATCGCCCTTGTCTTGCTCAGTTTTCTTCATAGTACCTGTCACCATCTGACATATTACATACAGTTGTTTATTACTTGTGGTTTGTCTCTCCCATTAGAATGTCAGCTCCGGGAGGATGGGAACGTTGTCATGTTTATGGATATAACCTCAGGGTTGAGAACAATGATTGGCATATAGTAAGCAAGTAACTCCCTATGAATATTTGTTAAACGAAGGACTGAATGATCTTTCTAATATGTTGGTCCAACTATGCCGCTCATTGGCTCCAACCCGTCTTTGTTCTTGCTGGGAAAGTAAACTGGTTGTAATCTTTTTGGAAAGATATTTGTCAATTCCCATCAAAGTTTACAGTGCACTTGGCATTTAGGTCAGCAAGCCCACCTCCAGGCATGGTCATGAGGAAGGATCGGTGGTGCACCGAGGGTGCAAGAGAACACGGTTGGTGACGAGAAGAAAACCAAGAAGCTAATTCATGAAATGTGAGACAGCCACACGGAGCCCCCACAGCTGTCAGAGTGTACGGAGTGATGAGGAAGGATGCCCAAGATAAATTAAGTGAAAAAATCCAGGGACAGCCTGGCTAGTGGGACCCCATGCATGCAGATACAAAAAGGGTCAGATACACATATATGGGTTTATTTATAAAAAGAAAATTTCTGGAAGGAAACCCATGAAATTTAGTAGCAATTGCCTCTGGGAAGTGAGACCAGGGATCCAGAGGTGGAAGAGACTCTTTTTTTCTTTTCTTTCGTTCTTTCTTTCTTTCCTTTTCTTTTTTTTCTTTCTTTCTTTCTTTTTTTCTTTCTTTCTTTTTTTCTTTCTTTCTTTCTTTCTTTCTTTCTTTCTTTCTTTCTTTCTTTCTTTCTTTTTCTTTCTTTCTTTCTTTTTCTTTCTTTCTCTTTCTTTCTTCCTTCCTTCCTTCCTTCCTTCCTTCCTTCCTTCCTTCCTTTCCTATGCCCCTTTGTGATTCATGAAATTTTGGTTATGTGTGCACATATCACTCTTTTTAAAAATGGGGGAAAAAAAGAAACCTTAGTGACTCCCTATTACTTTTAGGGTTGAGTCCAATTCTATAATGTGCTTCCAAGCCCCTGTGTAGTTACTAACCCACTAAGCTTTATCTTTCAGTATGCACTTCCCCACAGTGCGTACAAACACACACACATGCACCACGACCTCTCTGGGCTTATCCATGGCTTCACAGTCTCTCGCATCTCAGCCTCTGCACACCTTCTTGCCTGGCTCTCATTAAACCTTCAGGCCCCCGTTCAAACACCTCCTCCTCCAGTGAGCTTTCTTTGTCCACTAGCTTCCTTGGAGTTCCTATGGCCTCTTCTTCTTCCCCTAGCCAGACACACGTTATGTGCCGTTTATACCTCTAGGTCCCTGCTTAGACCTCGAGTCCCTGAATGGGACACAGCTGAGACCATTCACCACTGTGTCCCCCAGACTTTGGGCTTATGGGACTTGGGTGGATGAGGGTCATCACCAAAATGGGGACCCTGGGGTAGGGGCCATCTTGTAGACAACAGTGGGGCACTTGGTTCGGGGGCAGCATCTGAAGTAGCCATACAAAGTCCGGAGCGGCTGGAGTGAATGGAGTGAAGTTGGAAGGAGAGCAGGAGGAAGCAGTTCCCTACTTAGCAACTCTATGAGCACAGGCATGTCCCTTCTCCTCACTGGGGACCCTGACAAGGCCTCCCCTGCTCCCACAGGGCTGTTGTGAGGATCAGAGAAGATGAGGGGCGTGCGGGGCTCTGCTCACTTTGGGGCTGGGCTGTGTACATGGAAGGCCTGTTTTTATCTACTCAGCCTGTCAGAGCCCAGCTGTGCTCCCAGGAGGGGGCAGGGGGCGGGGCGGGGGGAGGGAGGTGGCTACAGCAGGGGCACAAACTGGCAAAATCTCGCCCTCAGACCTGCTTGTTTGACCCAGAGTGCTAAGAAGAAATTTTTAAAGGAATTAACTGATCGACATTTAAACATTGTAAGATTTCATGTGCAAAATCAGATTTCCAGATTCTCTTAGAAAACTAGAATTTGGCAATCTGAGCATGCTTCCTGCATGCCAACAGTCAGCTGGAGCCAAGCAGTGGCTGCCTTCTTGGATGGGGGTGCACTCTCCAACGAGCCACAATCTCCACCCCTCCCTATGGGGTCCTGGGCACTGAGGCTGGCTGGCCGTTACTATCGATCATTGAAGATTTTTCTTGTAGCCAGCTTCTCATGTAGGCTATCCCCTTGGCCTCTAGCCACCTGAGTTTTGACACTTGACCTAGATGCTGAGAAGGGTGGGAGATGACCTCACACACATCAAGCCTGTAGTATGTTTACTATGTGCAGGCCCCATACACCTTCCAGGCAGGTGCTGTGTTCTTATTTTCCAGAAGTGGACACTGAGAGGCAGGCATGGCCCAGAGGGTAACACGCCTCTTCTGAAAGCGCCACCCCCCCCCCCCAGAAGAGTTTGGCTTCTCAGTTCCCAGCTTGCTGTTCTCTGACATGCTAGAAGGTCTGGGGTAGGGACAAAGAGCCTAGTCAGGGCATTAGAAAGATGTGGTGTCAGGTGCCAGTTTGGTCACTGACTTGCTCCATGAATTTGAGTGAATATTTCCAGTCTGGGCCTCAGTCTGTGAAATGGGGGAAGGGATGTAGTTATATCTAGAATCGCTGGCCCAGCCCTGGGTTTAAGATCTGCCAAGACACCATTCTCAGAGGCTCTGCTGCTCACAGTTCTACCGGGTGCTTCCTGGCTCTTGATGGAGCCTCAGTATCCTCAAGCCACTTCTCCAAGAGGCAGCCCAGGCCTGGGGCACCCCCTCCTTATGCCCTACCCTCTCACTGGAACCCAGCTCCATCACTTTCCCCACTGTGTGCTCAGCCCTGGGCCCAGCACCCTCAGGCTTATTTTGTCATCTAGACTCCACAACGATCTCATGGCGGGGGGGTGGGGTGGGGGGGGCATTATCATCCCATTTCACAGATGAAGACACTGAAGTCAAAGGGAAAAAAGACTTGACCAAGGGCACACAGCTGGTGCCGGGGGCTGTGGTTCAGAGCCTGTTGTGTCTCAACCCAAATCCTGGGTTCTTCCTGCTTGTATCAGCTAAGATTTTGGACACTGACGCTTGGCTCTTAAAGCCCCTTTCTGCTTTTGGGGGTCAGGCCAAGGGTCCTCCTGATCCCTTGGACCTGAGGAAGCATGTCCCAACAGATACACACCCACCAAGATGAGCAGATAAGCCTGCACACTTATGTGGCCTGACTGAGGTAGAAGATTGAAATGATCCCCTAGGTGTGTGGGCCAGCTCACCTCGCATGCAGAGGAGCATGCAGACTGCTTATGGATGTCTGTGTCAGCTTAAGCCAGCCTGGAGAGGCAGGACCTGGCTCCTGCATTCTGCTCAAGAAAAGCTTGCGTGTGTATACATGCAACTTGTATGTGCAGAATGGCCTATGTCTTTATGTCTTGTGGGGGCCACTTGGACCCTGTGGGTGGCCTCAGGGTCTCACTCATGGAGAGCTGGCCTGGCTGTAGGCACAGGTGCTTGGGCAGGGGAGCCCCTGTGAATTCTTCTTCCAGCCCAGAGACCTGGCCAGTCCGTTCCTTCTTCTCTGTATGAAGCCAGGGCTGCCAGGCACCTGCAAACACCTCCTCCCATGGTGATGAGACCGACAAAGGCTTGCAGTACTCCAGAAGGTGTGAGTGTATGCCTGTGTGTGTGTCTGACAATCTGGGTCTGCTGCCCCTCACCCTCTCCGCCCCTTGTCTCCTAGTATCCTTGGAGCAGCAAAGCTTCCTGCCTAGGGTCGTAGGGGAGAAAGAGTCTAGCAAAGGGTGATAGCCATACCTTTTTCCAGAAATGGACCCAGACCATCCATCTGTTCATCCACAAGAGGGCAAGAGTGGACAATCAGGGGTGCACATACTTGGGCTGAGTGAGTGCAGGGGATGGGCAGCAAGCTAAGATATGGAGAGTGTGGGAGAGGGAGTGTGTGCACAGCCTACTCCAGGGTCTAGGGGTACGTGAGGGATACCATGAGTAAATGTGAATGGGCAGAAGCAGGTCAGAGCAGGGTGGCTGTGAGTGTGGTGTGATAAGCGACTATCGTTGAGTTGGGTGTTCTGTGATAGGCAATGGCCGGTGTGAATGCGTAGCTATGCCTGGGTATATACGCAAGGCTCCCACTTAGTGTACTGGGTGGGTGCACAGGTGGCCGTGTGTATGAGTAGGATGGAATGACCAAGGGCCATAGTGTGTGCGGGTGTGTGTGTGTGTGTGTGTGTGTGTGTGTGTGTGTAAGAGAAAGAGAGAGAAAGAGAGAGAGAGAGAGAGAGAGAGAGAGAGAAGATCGTGGCCTCACCCGGGAGTGGGATGCCCATGTATGAACGCGGTGAGTGTGTAATGGGGTGTGTGATGGTGCCCAGAGTGTAAGCCATACTGAGTGTGCGACAGCGAGTGTGCTCAGTAGTGCCCGTGGTTTCAGTGGAGCCACTCGAGCACAGAGCTCGCTCCAGGGGGCAGATGAATCAACGCGGGCGGACCCCCTTCCCCGCGGTGGCGGGAAGCGCCCCCTCCCGCACCACCCTGTCGAACAATGCGGTCGCACGCGGCGAGGCCGGGCGCAGGGTCCGAGTCCTACACACAGGGAGGGTTGGCCCTCAAGGTCCCTCGAGCGCCGGGCCCCAGGCTGCGGGACCCGCCCCCGCCCCGCCCCACCCCTGCGAGGAGCCTGGAAATGGACACCCGCCGCCCCCGGCCGCGCGCGCACACACACACACCGGCGCACGCTGGGCACACGCCTCGCACGTTGCGCGAGCCCCTCCACCCAGGTGGTTCCAGGACCCTGGACAGCGGCTCTGGGGCGGCCACGGGCAGAGGAATGGGGTCGCTGCCGCCCGCCCATAGCGGGCAGCAGGTGCGGGCTCTGCACCTACCCTGGTGTGCCACCGCTCGTCTCCTTGGCGCGCTGCGCTCCAGCTCCAGCCGCTGCCGCTGCCGCTGCCGCCGCCGCCCGAGCGGCCTCGGCTGCCTCCGGCGGGGCTGGCGGGCGGACCCGCGGACTCCGCGCCGCCGTCCCCCGCGCCGGCTCCGCGCTCCCGCCCAGCGCCCCGCCCCGGGCATGCGCGCTGGCCGACTAGCGGTCTCCGAAGCCGGGAGGGGGCGGTGCCGGCGAGGACTCGGAGGCCGGAGAGAGGGAGGGGCGCCCTTAGCCCCTCGCTCCTCACCGAGGTTCCCGGGCTCCTGGGTTCCCCGCCCCTCTCGACCGGGTTCCCATTTCACAGACAGGGAGACTGAGGGGCGGAGCGACTGCCCATTTGCCGCGTGTATTGAGGGCGGGGCGCGCTGCTCGTCAGGTTTCACTCAATCCAGCCCCGCGAACACCCTCTACTTGTATTACCGAGGAGGAAATTGGGACTCAGAGAGGGAAAGCCATTTGTCCAAAGACACGCAGCGCCTGGAAAGGGACCCAGGTCGGCGCGATCTCCGAAATCCACCTGCGCGGAAATTTCCCGCCTCCGCCTTGGCCGCACTTCCGGCCGTCTCTCCCAGCACCGCGCCCCGCCCCTGCCCCTTTGTCTCGCCACCGCCCACGCTCCCACGAGTTGAGGCGACACGAGTAGGGTCGGAGGGAGGCGCCTTCGATTCCCTCGCTACGGGCCTCCCCAGCCAGAGTGCCCGCCCACTCTCTGGTCTGTGCAAGCTCGGTTCTCTTCCCTCTGGGTACCCTTGAGCAAGTTGTTTCACCTTTTTGAGCCTCAGTTTCCCAATCTATAAAATGGGACCGACATTAATCATCTCACAGCAGTCTTGGAAAGATGAAGGAACCTGAAGTAGCTGTTCAGGGGCTTCCAGATGAATATGAATTGCCAAGGACATGAGGCCTTCTTGACGTTTCTCCTCAGAAAGAGGACTCCTCTTTGACTTCCCAGAGGAGAACAAATAATTCTGTAATTGCCGAGAGGTGTTAAAACCTTCTCACCTGCACCTTGAAACCACCTATTAAAAATGGTAACAACTAACGTTAATGTAACGCTTATTTAGGAGTAGACACCGTTCTAAGTTTTTGTTACAGGTGTCATATAATTTCAATTTCCAATCACTTAGGAACAATATTTATATATTATATTCCCATTTTTCAGATAAGAAGCCTGAGATAGTGATGGGTTAATTGTCTGGATTCACACACCTAGTTAATGGCGGAGCTAACTCCTGAAACCTCACACTAAACCCCTAGTTTCTATTCCTCCCGCTTACCTAGTGAACCGTAAATCACCGTTATCTTTTTAAAAATCATTTTTAAAATCCAGATGCTAAAAGAAGAAGGTCTATCCAACCGGCGTTTTCCGCCAACATCCCGGAGAAGCAGAAAACCTCAGGGTACAGGACCAGTGTTCAGCACCACGGACAACAACCACACAAGGGCTGCTTCCTAACGTTTCAGGCCCTGAAAATTGCTCATTCATGCCCACAAAAGCACTTCGCTTCACAGTTTACAAACCCTATTCTACATCCATCGTTTCATTTTATTCCCTCTACAATCCTTCCAGGTAAACATTACCAGCCCCATGATACGGATGAAGACATCGAATCTTGGGGAGGTTTATAAAACACGAAAAGTGGCAAAAACCAACCTGTGACCTAAAAAGTCCCCCTGGGGCAGGGTGAGGGTGGATAGGAGTAGAACCAGGGCATGAGTGAGGAAGCCGTGAAGTTGTCCACGTGAGAGATGATGATGCCTGAACCATGGCACTGCTTGTTGGGATGGATGAGGGGACAGGTTTGATACCTATTTAGGGGTAAAGCCAACAGGCCTTGGTCATGGACGGTTGTGGCTGTGAAGGGAGAGAGGATTCTGCTGCTTCTCTGAAGTTCTGCCTTGCAGAGATGACTGGATGGAGGACAGATACCTGATGAGCCCTGGGAAAGAATGTGGGGTGGCCATGCTGAAACATCTGAATCCAAACCTGAGATCTGGAGTAGTCCAGGCTGGAAACAGACCAGGTTTCTGGTGACGGAAGTCACAAGAGGGGTATCAGTATGTGAAGGAAGGGTATAGACCAAATAAGGTGAGACAAGGGCCCCACATCCACCCTGAAGAATGCCAACATTAAGGTACCAGCTAGGAAAAGACTGCAAAGAAAAATGAGAAACAGTAGTCTGATAAACCAGAAGAAACTCAGGATAATGATGTCTCAGAAGCTAAGGGAAGAGAATGTTACAGAAGGAAGGTACCGTCAACTGCATCAGGAAGACAAGATATAGCCTGAGAGGTGATCTCTGGACTTGCAAAGAGGGTAATGGAAATTTAATGAAAGCACAGTGAGTGGAGTGGTGGGGGTGGAAGGCAGACTTGGGGTGGGGGAATTGATGTATAAATTGGAGTAAAGAAGTAGAGAGAGCAAGTAGATGACTCTCTCAGCAAATTTGGGCTTGAAGGGAGACAGGCAATATCATAATCTCTAGAGTGGGATAGGAGGTTAAGTTGAGGAGATTTGGAGGCATTTGAATTCTGATGAGAGAGGCCAGTAGTGAGGGAAAGGAAAGATGCCAGGAAGGGAGAGCATAATGACTGGGCCCAGATGCTCAGGATGGAAGAAGAGGATGGGATCCAGAGTCCTGGGGCAGCTCACAGACCCTGAGATGAAGATTGAGGGAATGTGGTTTATTGGGGAGGTGTAGGGACACCAGCAGGGCAGTGGAAAGGTGACCCGGGAGGGGAAGGCATCCAATAAGAGGTGGTTATTAAGCCAGCTACCCCAGTGGGTGGCTGAAGCTTAATCCTGCAGGAAGTTTTAGAAAATGGGGTAAATGTACACCTCAGAATTCCTGTGGCTGAAGGCAGAGGAGCTGGTGTATTTATATCCCAGCACCTGGCAGACATTGATGAAGGGCCCACCCGTGGAGCTGTGTGTTAATTCCCAGGCACTTCTGGCCCACAGTACATGTGGATAAAGTGGGTTCCAAAGCCCAGGGGCAGATTTTTGACAAAGATTCAGGTACCACCTGTTGGGAGTCTAGCTGGCGGGTACAGAAATTGTAAGGGCATCTGAAGGCATGTGGTCAGAGATCCAGCTGTGTCTGCTACATGGGCACAGTCAGGGCCTCTCTCCACCTGTGCCCTTTGCCACACTCTCCAACCACTTTTGTTCCATGCAAACTTATTGATAGAAACATGCTTAAAAATGAAAATTTCCAGACAACAAAATAAAACACTTGCTAAGACGGAGTGAGAGCTCAAAAAGCACATAGAAGTAGGCAGTGTGGGTTCAGATCCTGACTCTGACGGCTACTAGCTATGTAGCCTTGACTGCAGTCTGTCTGAGCCTCAACATCGTCCTATGTACCTCAGCTCTCAGACCTCTGAAGAGGATATAGGGAGAAATAAAACCACCAAGCACTAAGCATAGTGTAACACTCATGGTAGATGCGAGGGTTATGGCAGGCCCAGCTCTGTGCACCTTTTTCTGACCCACAGCACCTCCATTTTCCTTGGGGAACCACCTTCCCGCTCCAGCCCATGTGGAGGACGGGCCTCACTGCCAGCTTTAGGAGTGGGCAGTGACCTAGGCCTGGCCAACCACTGCACAGTGATTAGTTCTGGGGTTGGGGCCAGAGCACAGGACCACAGCCAGAGCAACTGGCTCTCACATTTGCCTGGAGCTTTGGGGGTTGCTAAATTGGTGTGTTGTCTACCTAGAGCTGCTGAGGGGTCATCTTCGTCCCTATGTGGAGTGAATCTGCCTGGGCCTGGGTTATGACTCATCCTAGGGTTTGGGCTCATCCTGTAAAAACTAACATGGTCACCACACCCGTGTGAGTGTGTGTGCGCACGTACCTCGGGTTGGTTTGCTGCTGGGAAGCCACACACGCTCGTACGCACCAGAAGATAAACAAGTGCCTGCAGCTCCTTGGCTGGCGCCCAGGCTGGGGGCGGAATAAACAATCCCAGTGACTTTCTGAAAAGCAAGCGTGTGTGGCAACAGGCGCCATGGAGACAAGCAGCCTGTACCAGAGCAGAGACGGCAGCCAACCCCCAACTCCATGCGCGCACACACACACGTACCCCTTGTGCTCTCTCATGTTCATAGCCACTCCATCAAACGCAGTCCCCCTTTCACGCCCATTCCAGATCTGCTTGAGGTTAAAGGCTTTTGAGAAAGTGAGATTCCCAATACAGCAGCATCCGCAGTTTCTCAGTTCCTTTGCCTGAGCGCTCGTCGTGGTCTAGGCTGAATTTCAGCAAATCATGGCCTCTGGGGAAGGTGTGATATGGGGGGGGGAAGGGGATGGATCATATGGCAGACAGTGCCATATAAACCCACTTTCTGAAGAGTTCTTATCTTTGCTTCAGACACACACACACACACACACACACACACACACACACACACACAATACACATTCACTCAGTCCTTTAAGAAACACCCATCCAGACCCCCTACCCACCTAGGCTTGTACAGACACACAGGAATACAAAGACTCAGATACGTGTCCAATCTCATGCAAGCACTGTATAATCCAATATACTCTAGATGATGATGGTGGTGGTAGTATCGTACCATTCACTGGCTGCCTAAATGTTTTACAGTCATCATCTTATTACGTTTAGTACTTAAGTGGGGGTGCTGGGCGGCTTAGTTGGTTAGGCATCTGACTCTTGATTTTGGCTTTGGTCATGATTTCACGGTTTGTGAGATTGAGCCCCATGTTGGGCTCTGCACTGACAGTGCAGAGCCTACTTGGGATTGTCTTTCTCCCTCTCTCTCTACCCCCACCACTTGCGCCCATGCTCTCTCTCTCTCAAAATAAATAAATAAACATTTTATTTTTTTAATGTTTATTTATTTTTGGAGGGAGGGAGAGAGAGAGAGAGAGAGAGAGAGAGAGAGAGAGAGGGAGAGAGAACATGAGCAGGAGAGGGGCAGAGAGGATCTGAAGCGGGCTCTGCACTGACAACAGAGAGCCTAATACGGGGCTCCAACTCACGAACCATGAAATCATGACGTGAGCCGAAGTCGGATGTTGGAGGCTTAACCGACTGAGTTACCCAGGTGCCCCAATAAATAAACATTTTAAAAACCATTTAAGGAAAACCATCTGAGATTGATATTATTATTCCTATTTCATAAGTGAGGAAACAGAAGTTCAGAGAGATTAAGTAACTTGCCAGGGTCACACAGCTAGAAAGTGACAGAGCTGGGAGCCAAACTTCTGCCCACACTATTAGCCCTTCTTCATTTAGTCAGATATACATGTGACACCCCATGAATGTGCAGGCAAGCACACACACACACACACACACACACACAGACAAAAACCTTACCTCTTCAGTCAGCCCAAATAGATGTCTATGGGGTCACATCCCCACCCCACCTCCTCAAATGCATCACACCCGGGCCCTCACAGCACTGCCCTATATTCATGAAAGCTCCTGGACTAGGCACCTCTGAGCACAGTCCACTGCCCACAGAGGCCCCTCCCTCCCTCCCTCTGCCCAGCCCCCTTCCCCTGGCAGCTGCAGGCCCTGGCCCAGCTGGGGGCGGCCCTGGGATTTGGATGGGTGACTCAGGCTGAATCATGGCCCAGCTGCTCCTTGGCAGGCCTCTTCCCCATTCTGCCCAGAGAGCTTGTTTTGAAGGCAGAAGTGGGCCTTGGGATGGGGGACAGGAAGAAGGGGAAGCAGGGGATAGGGACAGGGAACAGGGGAACTTGAGAAAGAAAGAGGAATCAGGCACCTGGGGCTCCGTCCTCCACTGCTCAGTGGTTTGCAGGTGCTCTCAGGTGGTCTCCACCCTTGTCCTGCATTCTTCCAGGAAGAGGCCTTTCTTCCTGGACACAGGCTGTGGGCTCCCTCTCTGATCCCAGGGCCCACTTTGGTTCCCCTGCCCCATCTCTTGGCCCTGATGATAACAACAGTAACACTATTTACTATTCTAAACTTTAAAAAAATTGTTTTTAATGTTTATTTTTGAGAGAGAGAGAGAGAGAGAGTCAGAGTGCAAGCAGGAGAGTCAGAGAGAGAGAGGGAGACACAGAATCTGAAGCAGGTTCCAGGCTCTGAGCTGTCAGCACAGATCCCAATGCAGGGCTTGAGCTCACAAACCATGAGATCATGACCTGAGCTGAAGTCGGACGCTTAATTGACTGAGCCACCCAGGTGCCCCAATATTTATTATTCTAATTGATCACTCACATGTTTCAGCAATCCACAGTCTGCAAAGCACTTTTTCATCGGTATCTCATTTAATTCTCTTATTAGTGCCATGGTGGAAATTAGTATCCTTACTTTTGAGCTGAGCACACTGAAGCTCAAAGAGTTTCCACGAACTATCCAGGGTCACCCCGCTTGGTGAAATGACAGAGCCAGGAGCCAAGCTCAGGCTTCCTGGTCCAATCTGTGGAAGATAAGTGTTAGGGCCAGAGATGAGCCACAGCTGGGCATCGTGGGGCATGGTAGGAACATGGTAGGGGGACTGCGAGGTGGCATAGTGGGCCCATGGTGGGAGGCATGGTGAAACCATTGTTGGGGCATCGAAAGGGGCATGGTGGAGTGGTTTGGGAGGGGGCATTGTGGAGGTCATGGCAGAGGCATGATCGGTTGCTTAGTGTGCAGCGGGATCATGACATTTTTCTCTACCCTCTGCAATTCATGGATCATGTTATTTTTTTAATACTTAAAAATTTTTCTTTTCAGTGTTACAGGCCAATATCCCAAGTCTAAAAAATCCAGAGCTGTGCAGTTTCTACTGAGAAGACTTCAGCTGTGGGTCCTTTGCTTACCAAAGCCTCAGTTTCCTCATCTGAAGAAACAGGTGCAGGCCTTTGGCAGGGTAGGCTATTGAGAGGCACAAATGAAATCACACGCATCATGCCCTTTAGAGGCTGTGAAGGACTTCACCAAAGCTGTTGTTTTTTTTACATTTTGATTTATCTTTTATAAAACAGCTGTGGGTGCTGGGCAGAGGGCGGAGTGGCTTTCTGGGAGCCTGGGGGCGGTGCTGAGAGGGGGAGTGGGTGACAGCTCTTCCTTCCCCCCTGCCTGGGCTCGGGCCTGGCCTTCCCCCACCCTCAGCCCAGAGCCAGTTTCTAGGCAACAGGATGGATGCAGGGATGGTTCGGAGGGGAGAGAGCTATAAATAGGGAAGGGAGAAAACAAAAATAAAGTTCCAGAGAAAGCTGTGGAACCACATTACTAGGGATGGGGGTGGGGAAACCGGGAGGGAGACAGGCGAATGGTGGGAACACCAGGACAGCCCCCAGCTCTTCATCGGGGGAAGAGGGCAATTTTCAGATTAGCCAGCCAGCAAAGACCCTCTGAGTGCTAATATGGGTGCGGTGTGGGGTGTGGGTTCTCTGTGCACAGCTGGGTGGCACAGGGGTGATGAGGAGAAATAAATCACTTCTGGTTGGAGGGCTACGGACTAAGATCAGAGGAGGGAAGGATTTCAACAGGCAGAGGTGGAACTGTCCAGGTAGAAGAAAGAGCACTGGCAAAGGAAGGGAAGGAGTGGGTCAGGTGAGGCGGGGCTGGCCAACAGAGAGGTGGGCCCTTGCTCCCCAGCTCTTCCCATGCCAACCTCCTTTTCATTAAGGTTTCAGCTCTAACCTCACCTCAGATGCCTGACTTGACCACCCCAATTTCACACTGGTCACCAACCCCTCCTTGTCAGATCCCATCACATCACTCTGTTTTATGTTTGTCATAAAACTCAAAATTATCTTATTCCAAGTATTCGTGGATCCAGAGGATGTGAGCTCTCTCAAGGCATCGACCTGCAGCCCCTCACTTCTAAGAACAGAGCAGGCATTGTTGAACGACTAAATAATCACACATGACACACTCAAGCAACATCCATGTACACGTGTAGACACAGATACACCTGCATCACATAGGTAAGTGTGCCCACACAGCTCAACCCCTTTCATCTCACTTCAGGCTCCATGAAATTGCACAAGTGTCTGTTATTTCTGCTCTGTGGCTGCCTCCACATTTCCCTATTGTTGGTGTTTTTTTGTCTCCCCCAGAGAAAGTCGTTTTGGAAAATTCCAAGGGAGGTGAGCTTTGGACTCAGGCTTGGGGCTGAATGTGGACTTTGCCACTTCCCAGAAATATGACCTAGGACAGGTGACTTTGCCTGTCTGGCCTCCATTCTCTCATCCATAAATTTGGCTTTAAAATAACAAGGAATCCTTGGGGCGCCTGGGTGGTGCAGTCGGTTAAGCGCCGACTTCAGCCAGGTCACGATCTCGCGGTCCGTGAGTTCGAGCCCCGCGTCGGGCTCTGGGCTGATGGCTCAGAGCCTGGAGCCTGTTTCTGATTCTGTGTCTCCCTCTCTCTCTGCCCCTCCCCCGTTCATGCTCTGTCTCTCTCTGTCCCAAAAATAAATATAAATGTTGAAAAAAAAATTTAAAATAACAAGGAATCCTTGAGGATGGTTTCAAGTAAAATAATGGAGACAAGTGTTGGATGCTGGGGACATACTGGGCACTTGAGAAATGGTTCCATCCCTTCATAAGGGAGGAACCCATCAGCGGTGTCCCCTCACGTGTGTACCCACAGTCAGGACTGCCCTCTGACACAGGGCTGGTATCTTCCACTGATGCATCTGGGCCTGTGCCTGGAATGCATTTAAAGTGACCCTGTCAGATGACAACATTGGTCTCTGAGCAGAAAACCAGGTTCAGAAAACCAGGTGCGTGGCTTGGCACTCAGGAAGGAAGAATAAACCTCCCCATAAGCCAGATGGTGTACCTGATTTTAGCATCTAAAAATGGGGATCAGGTGATGGTAGCTGGAAAAGAGGTGGCAAACTTACATTCTTTACCAGCCAGGTAGTTCATTAAAATGAGTGAAGTGGATGAGATGAATACAATGGGGAGGGAAAGGGACTGTCATTAACTGGAATCAAATGAGAAACCTATAAACCTTGTGCCAGCACATTAAACATCTCCACAGGCCAAGGTTAACGTGAAGGCCACGAGTTTGCAATCCCTGCAAACTATGAGTTTGTAAATAGTATCTTAATTCAGTCAAAAGGGATCTGAGATCCTGGCACCCACACGTTGAATCAGAGAATCTTGAGCCCACCGGTTTGTTCTCCCTACGCACACGTCTGCCAGCTGCCTCCTACTTCCGGAAATCATGGCTCGCACACTGCAAGCCAAGGTGACCCGAACGGACGGGTCTCTTGCAGCTTTCAAGGCCTACGCGGCCCTGGCACCATCTCCAGGCCCCAACGACTCAGGGAAAGACGAAGCGCTAACACCTAGGAGTTGATTAAATAGAGCAAGCTCCTACCAGCCCCGGGGTCTAAAGGGCGAGGCAGGGCTAAAGTCGGAAAGGAGGTCGCAGCCGGGAGAAAAGGGGGTGACGTCTTGCGCAGACCAGGTTAGGAGCCCCTGCGGCAAAGCAAAGCGGGGCTTCCGCAAGGGCGGGGGCGGGGCCTCCGTTCGAGCCAGGTTTAGAGAGCCACTGCGGCAAAAGAGGCCGCAGCGCTGCACCGGTGGGGGCGGAGCCTCAGCTGGCGCTTCTATGCCAATCAGAACAGCGCCTTCCCCCTGCCGGAGGCGGAGCCTTTGCGCCTCACCGCGGCGGCTCCGCCCCCTTCTTCCCCACACCTAGATGGTGTGGGGGGCCCTCTAGTGCCGATCCTGATCCTCTCAGGGCTCCTGGCCGGCCTCCCAGCTTTCTGCGTACCCTCGCCCACCTCAGCCGAAGCCGAAAACCTTCAGGCGCCTTTCCGGGAGGGATAGAACATCGGTTGCCCGAGCTCTGCCTCCTTCTGGGGCAACTGCCATTCCCCTTACCCTTGGGTGGGTTTTTCTGTGTTAGTCAGGTGTGCGCTGCGGGATGCACCTGTAAACGCTCTGCTCGCGCGCAAGTGGGGTCTTTCAGTGCCCGCGCTGCTGGTTTCCGAGGGCTCCTCTGCGGCGCGCGTGTGACTGAGTGCGCGCGCGAGTCTGCACGTGCCGATCAGTGTGTGTGCACGCGTGTCTGCTCGTGCGCGCCTGCTAACGTGCGTACACTCGGGCTGGCGCGCAAGGACCAGGATACCCGTACACATGTCTGCGCGTGCGTTATCATCCGCGTCCCTACTCTCAGTGTGCAGAGAGGTGTGAGCCCGTCCACCCTGCCCTGCTGCGTGCGGCTCTGGGCTTCCTTCCCTTAGCCTTGCACCCCAGCAGGCGCTTTACGGTCCAGCAGGTGGCGCCTGAGGCCACCTTCACTCCTAGCCAACAGCAGTTCCCAGCCTGCGTAGACCCTCTCCCTCCAGGTCATCCTAGGGGAAGATAGGAGATGGAGAAACTGAGGCCCGAGGTGGTCAGTCTTGTACCTGGGCTGAGGGTGCCAGGCCTGTAGTCTGGGACCTGGAAGCCGGTCGGCCGCCCCCACCCACCTCCCAACCCTGCCTTTGCCCATGCGGCGGCGGCGGCTACAGACAGATTGGCTTTATTCGTGGACACGCGAAGGGGGGAGGCGCCCGGGCCCGCCCACCCAGGACACGCTCACACGGGGGGTGGGGGACTCTCCATGCCACAATCACGACACACGACGCCCGCGTTCGGACTGGGCCGGCTGAGGGAGGGGGCATGGCACAGCCTGGCTCCTGGTTTTGGCTTAAAAAAAAAAAAACAAAACAACAAACGTTCTTGGGATCGTTGTGGGAGTTGGGCGGGGGGCTCTGGGCTGCCCGGGGGGGGGGCCCTCGGAGAGTCTCTGTCGGGGATGTGTGGAGGGAGCCGTCGCTTTCTGATCTTCGTTTAAAAATACATAGAACATGCTACACCCGCGCAGACGTTGGACGGGATGCGGTGGGGAGGAGGGCAACATACGTGGGGGCAACAGCCCCGGGCCCTGTCCGCGCCCCAGGATTGGACGCGGGCGGGTAGGACAGACAGATGGACAGACACCAACACAGGCTCCAAGGGAGCCCCTCGGAGCAAAGGAAGATCTCGTGTTTGGGGGGAAGGGGTAGAAGGACAGCCCTGGCTCTGGGGGGGTGGGGCAGGGGACAGGGAGGAAATTGTGCTGCTGGTGGGGGGCCGTCCTGGGCCCCTACGCCTCTGGCTCATACTCCTGATACTCCTCCTGCAGTAGAGGGATGGGGGATGGAGTGGGGAAGAGCAAAAGAGGAAGTGGTTGGAGACCAAGTGGCCAGGCTCTGGCCCTGAGACTCCTCCTCTTCAAGGAGGAACAGTGCACGCCCCTCTCCCTGGGCAGGGGAGGAACCTGGAAGCTGGGACTTTCCAGGGCAGGGGTGCCTGGGGCCCAGTGCTAGGCGCCATCTGTCCTCCCTCTCTGTTGCCACCTCCTAGGGCCTGGTTCTAGAAAAGGGGGGTATGAAGTTCCCTGGCCCAACCCTACCCTACCAGGGTCCTCCCACCCTAGCTGGGGATGGTGGCAATCTTCTAGGATGCCCAAAGCCCCACCCAGCCCTGCCACCCCTCACCTGGGGTGGTTCCTCATAACTCTCCCCTTCTGGCTCCATCAGGGGCTCGATCAGTGGTTCCTCAGCAGCTTCCTGGGCCACTTCCTCTGGCTGCAGGCAGAGAAGGGACAGGGCCATGAGGGCAGCTGGAGATGCTCCTGAAATTTGTACCCTGGGAAGCTTTTGGCTGATTGGGGGAAGGCTGGGCTTTGTTGGCAGTACAACCAGAATTTCTCATTAAATTGTTTATTTGGAGTGCCTCAGAAGTGGAGTGAAGGTGTGAGGGGTGAAATCACCCCAGATCACCAGGAAGCTGGGAGTGGAAAGGGGAAACAAGGCTCTCCATATCCCTCCCCTCAGTACCTGGTAGCCGCCTGCGCTTCCATCACTTGGATGGATGGGATGGGGAGAGAGCACGCTCAATCACCCATTTATCCCTGCCTGCCTTGTGTCAGCCTCTGCTGGGCATCAGGACCCCAGAGACAACCCTGGAGGCTCCTCTGGGCTGGAGGGAGATGGAAGCTCTGAGACAGGGCTGGGCAGGAGCTCTGAGCCATTCCCTTGCCACCTTCCACCCATCCCTCCCCCAGGGTCCTGTGTGGCCTGATTTCTTCAGCGGTTGCTATTTTAAGATAAGCTGGAAGCAACAGCTCATGGTGTTGCTTGGATGTGTGAGCTAAGACTCTCCCCTCCCCCCTGCATCTGCTGCCCAGATGGGTGCAGACCAGCAGGCACACAAGTAGGGGGTTGCCAGACACACGGCCAGCCACCTGCAGGTGAGCACATGTATGTGCACAAACACAAGACTGAGCTAGCTGCCCACAGCACACACAATAACCCGGGGTGCGTGCACGGCTGCACAAGGCCACATATGGGCTGGCACACTCCTGGACCCCTGAGGGAATCTGTAGGTAGGGGGTATACCACCTCCCCATTTTCCACATTTAACCACGGTCCCTCCCTACTGGGCAGAGGTAAGAATCTTGGGAGCCTGGGGGGCTGGCACTGAGAAGGCCTGCCTGACCACCTCTGTGGTCTAGTTGCCTTACCCCTATCCAGGCAGCTTTCGTTCTTTCACATTGCCAGTGTAGGTGGGCCCTGTGGACACATGAGTTTATAGCTCCTGACCTGGCTCATTTCCCCCAGTGTACAGATGGGGTACACCAAGACCTAGGAGGTGGGGAAAAGTTAGTTTGCTAAGAGTCACCCAGTATTAAAAATCCCAGCTTGTGGGGCACCTGGGTGGCTCAGTTGGTTAAGTGTCTGACTCTTGATTTCGACTCAGGTCATGATCTTGCAGTTCGTGAGTTTAAGCCCTGCATCAGGCTCCCTGCTGACAGTGAGGAGCCCTGCTTGGGATTCTCTCTCTCTGTCTCTCTCTGTTCCTTCCCTGCTCCCCCTCTCTCTTGCTCTCTCAAATAAATAAACTTTAAACCTTTCTTAAAAACAAATAGCTTGAGCACATCATTTGGAAACGACCCAAATGTCCAGCAACAGTAGAATGGAGGTGTGCACTATGGCTAATCACACGATAGTTGATGTGCAACAAGAATGAAGAATGACAATGCATGCCACACATGGCTGAATCTCACAGTGTTGAGTGAAAGAAGCTACGTACAGAAGAGCATGTACTTGATGATAACATTTGTACGAAGTTGAAAAATACCCAACTCATTAGTGGTGTCAGAAGTCAAGAAGCAATTACCCTTGGAGGGGGAGGCAGGGCCAGGACAAAGGCGAGGTGAATAAGGGTACAAATGTTAAGAAGGTACTCACTCTCAAGGCCATGCAAATGAGACCCGAGAATGAGTGTCCCCTTCAAATTTTGTGCCCCAGACACCTCACTCATCTTACCCTAGCCTGGGCCTGGGGGGTTTGGGACTGGAAGGAGGTCTAAGGCAGGCTTCTGAGGGGCTGATGATCTGTGTCTTGCTGTGGGTGCTGGTTACATGGGGGGGGGGGTTCCCTCTGTGAAAATTTCATGGGGTCGTGTGGTTTCTGCGTGTACGTTGTACCTCAGTAAAATGTTTACTTAAAAAACATCCCAGCCTGGCCACTCACTAGCTATTTGGCATCAGGTTAAGTCACTTCACCGTGAACTCAGCTGCTTTGGATGGGAAATGAGAGTAGGAATGTGGGGAGGGTCCCATGATAATGCACACGAGCAGGCTGGGAAGTGGAGACACTCAGAAATGTGCATCCTGGACTTGCACGGGTTCCCCATGCCCGGTAACCCCAAAGGGCTGTTGTTTAAAGAGGAAATCCACGATCTTGAGCCCCCTTAGAGCAGAGGTATCACAAGCGCTGGTAGGAGGAAGGAGGCCTGAGAGAAATGGTTCTGTGCAAAGGCCTCTCACAAACAGCCTCGAGGCTGACAACTCAGACTCAGACCTGGATTTCTCAGCACCCCAGCTCCCAGCACAGGGGCCGGCCTTGTGGGGCACCAAGCTACTCCGGTGATGTAACCTGAGCTTATCCTCCCAACCACCTTCTTCTTAGAGAGACAGGCAGGAACTGGGATCTTGGGCAAGTCACTTCACCTCTCTGGGCTTCAGTTCCTTCATCTATAAAGTGAGCTAGTTGTGGAGTTACTCCATGTAACGTGTCTAGAACACTGCCTGCCTGTACAAGACATCAATGAATGGGAGCGGTCCCTGGAAATAATGATAAGAAACGGGAAGTCACACAGCTGGTAAAATGCATAGGCAGGACTTGAACCAGAACTTCTGAGTCAAGTCCCAGACTTCCAACAGGGGAAAGGACCAGTTGTGTAAAATGTCTGCAGTGAAGGGTGGTGTGGGGTCTCCTCCCGGAGCCCAGTGGATACACTCATGCAGAATGTACCTAATCTCCCAAACCAAAAGTTGAAGAGACCCTCACGCCCACGAAGGCGGTCTGCACTTGTATGTGGACAGACACGGAGCACCTCACAGGAGGAATGTCTGGCAGACATATAGGACCACAGAGTGCACTGTCACGGTGGTGCACTTCCATGCACACCTGTGGTCACGTGCGCCCCTGGGGGCAGGTATGGATCACTCATACGATGGCAGGGCTATCATCTTTTACTAAGCACTCACTGAATGCAAGTCAGGCTCTTTATCTCAGTGGTTCTCAAAGTGTGGTCCTTGAGCCTGCAGCATCAGCATCACCTGGGTACCTGTTAGAAATGCAAACTCTCGGGTCCCATCTCAGACCTAGAGAGTCAGAAATTCTAGGGATGTGGCCAACAGTCTGCATTTTAACTTGACCTCCTGATGATTCTGATGCGCACATACGTTTTGAGAACCTCCAATATGTATTATCCCTAATCTATGTTAGAGCCCTATTGTATTCATCTTCTGTCTTAAAGCCAAAGAATCAGGCTCAGAGATGTGATGGGATCTGCCCAGGGTCACACAGTCAGGATGCAGTGGAGTTGGGATTCAAATCCAACTCTGCAGCGCTTCAGAGATCACAGCTTTTACGCTGTCGTGTATTCTAATGAAAGTATTTGCCTTCATGCGCACGTGGACAGCCACTGTCACTTCCCCCTGGAGGAACATGCCTGCACAAATATGTGATGCATATTTCGCCCCTCCTCCATGGCCAACACTTGCTCATGCCTGCCTCAGGGCCTTTGCACATGCTGTTCCTACTGCCTGAAATACAATTCTCGCATGGCTTGCCTCATCCCTTGGGTGTCAGCTCAAATGTCACCTTGTCAGAGCAGCCCTCCCAACTAAAGCAGTCCCCTTACCGCTTGACTCTCTATCGCATCACCTTTGTCTTTTCTTCATAGCACTTATCCCTGTCTGAAACCATCTGGTTTATTGGTTGGCTTTTTACTGTCTATCTTCTCCCACTACAGTGTCAGGTCCATGAACATATTCACTGTGGCAACCCCTAGAATAATTCCTCTCTGGCATGGATACTTAATGAATGAACAATCAGTGACATACAGACGTGGCCCTAAGTGGTCGAGGTCACGCTCACAAGCAGGATACATGTATACAATCAGATCTGGGTCACCGTCACAGGAAGCACAACAGCCATGCACAACTTCATGCAGACTCATTCTGAGCTGAGTCTAGCAGGGCCCTGCAGAACGTGAGACAAGGTGTGGCACCCACACAGGTGTGCCTGCCTGGCATGTGTGTGTGTGTGTGCGTGTGTGTGTGTGTGTGTGTGTGTGTGTGCGTGTGCATGGCGAGAGGAAAGCTCACCTTCAGATCAGTGGGAAATTCCTCCTTCTTCACCAGGCCTGTGGCTGCTGCAATGTTCCCAGCCCCAGAGAACACGGCTCCTCCAAGATGTGACGCCTGCTCCTTGGTTTTTTCAGCCACTGGAGCAGGTATAGGATTTGAGAAGGGGATTGGGGGCCAAGGTAAAGCAGACATAGATGCATCTGTCCCTCGTGGTGTCCCAGGGCTTGCCTCCCTCGTGGAGCACACTCTCAGGAATCTTTGGGGGTACCCTTTTCCACTGCCAGCCCCCCACCTCCAGATCCCAGTCAGATCCCAGGCCCGAGGTGTGGGAAGGGGGCTGTGCCAGGGCTGGGCTGGTACCTGAGGCCACTCCTTGTACCACCCCCTCTCGAGTCTTGCTTCCTGCAGGGACAAAAAGGAGCACACATAAGGACTCCGAGCTGAGGGAACAGACACTCTGGCAAGCACGGGGTTTACAGAGTGGGCAGAGGGATCCAGACAACAGTGGGCATCCTGGCCTCATCACCGCCTCTTTGGGCCCCCAAATCCCACAGGTACATCCCTCATCACTGCACTGAACCCTCAACACCTGCTTCCTGAGGACTGCGAGTTCTCCCCCACAGTCTGCCCCTTCTCCACCTGAAATGATACCCGCACCCCTCTGGGGCGTGCCGCCTGAGAGTCAGCACTCTACTTCCCCGGTTTCATTTAACTGTCCGACCAGGGTGAGCAGGTGGGGGTGGGGGGTGGGGGTGAGGGGTGGGGCTGGAGCTGGGAGGTTCGTATTTGGAAAGGTTCCTCTGGTGTCCTTGAGGCCTGACTGCCCACACCTCACCTATGGACACTCACCCCCGCCAGCTCCCACTCCATTCCAACTAAAGACTCTTCTCCTAACTGGGGTGTGAATTTCTCCTTCTGGATGAAGTGAGGGGTCTCAGGTGCACGATGGGAGTCAGGGGGACGGACACCCATGGCATTGGCCAGGCCTTCTTAGGAGGTAGCTGGGAAAGGCAAGATGGCGTGATCTGATGTGGGGGGCAGGAGCCCTCAGGGAAGTGGGGAGTCTGCTATACTGAGGATCCGGCAGTGCAGGCAACAGCTGGCAGACCCCAGAATAGGTAAAAGGGTGTCTAGTAGGTCTGAGGCTGGTGGAAGGAGGAGAGGACAGCATGGGAAGGCAGGATCCTCCGGGCTAAGGTCAGCCAGACCGAGACAGCAGGGGGCGGGCTGCTTGTACCCAGTCATTCCTCCCACAAACATTTGTTGGCACCTGCTCTGTGCCACGCCCCAGGCCAATGGCTCGCTGTCGGATGGGGATAAGAGAAGGGCAGATTTGGTGTCCTGGAACTCATGTAGTGGGGAGGGGACTTCTAGCCTCCAAGGGTACGTGAAGGGGGGAGAGAGCACTGTCTGTGCCTTGACAAATGGGGAACAGGCAGATATGCAGAAAGGAGACTGGGGGTGAGGGTGGGGGTGGGTGGGGGTGGGGAGGGTATCTCAGGCACCAGAAACCATGCGGACAGGTACAATGAGGTGTGCTTTCTGGACCGGCACAGAGCACATCAATGCTATCTGTGCATCTGCAGAGATGGAAATACAGACTGAGGTGGGAGCATGAACTGTGGCTATAGGAAGCTGAGGCTTTAATGTGTAGGAACAGGGGGCCGTCAGGGGTTCCTGGGCAGGGGGAGGAGTAGGAGGTGCCAAACTAAGGGGAAGGGGGTGCTTTGAGTCTGTTAGCAGGGAGACTGTGTCAGGGAGCCAGGGATCCATATAGAAGTGAAAGGGCTGGGTAAGGGGAGGCAGGGGGGAGGCAGGGGAGAGGCCAAAGCTGGGGCCTGGCAGGTGTGGGCTCAAGCCCCTGTCTTGTCTCCATCCCCTGTGCCCTAGCTGTAGCTATACCACCTCCCGGCAGGCCTCCCTGCATTTGGTCTCTCCCCAGAAGCCCGAGGAACCTTTCTACGCTGAAATCAGATCATGTCTGTCCCTAGCTTACCATCTCTCGTGGCAGTTGTAATAATCCTTTGCCCTGGCCCACAAGGGCTCTCTCCTGAATTGGCTCTTGCCCATTTTTCTGATCTCATCCCCTACCATTGCTTCCTGCCCTCTGCTCTCCAGGCTTGTCTCCTTCAGGCCTTTTCTGCTTCCTCCAACTCCCCTCCCCCACCCAGCTCCTTATTCTTTGGGGTTCAGCTCAAATGCCACCCCCTTGGATTCCCCTACTGAAGTGGTCCCCATCCCAGCCACTTGATGTCACATGCCACTATGGGAATGATCTGTATCGCTATCCGGAAAGTCAGCAGCTCCTAGTACATAGACAGCAAGAAGTCAACAAACATTTTGCACATCGCCACAATCCCAAATCTGCCACAAACCTGGCCAAATTAACCAGCCCTCTTCAACATACATGAAGGGTAATTCTGCCTACTCCACACTAGTAAGCTCTGAACCACCATATAAATTCAGTAATTGTCAGTTTGGGGCCCTGAATCCCCTTATGCCGATGACCCTGGGGGCTCCCTCTCCTCTCACCCTTGGGGTGAGAGATTTTAACCACTTGGTCTTTCTCCTGACACAGCTGGAAGCTGCTAGGAGGATGGACCCAGAGAGAGGGCAATGGTGCAACCACAGGCATTGGCAGGCAGGAAGACCCTCAGAGCAAGTCAGAGATGGAAGTAGCTGGAGAGGAGGGCGAACAGGAAGCCCCAGGAGGGAGGGCCTGCAAGGAGAGGGGCTTTGGAGTTCATAAAGCTTGGCTCCAACTCCAGCTTCAGGTTTCAGCAGCTGTGTGACCTTGAGCACCATAGTTAGACCTCTGTGGAATGGGCCGGGAGCATAAAGTGAGGTAATGGGCATTATGGCACTTGACACAATACTTGGCAGAGAGTAAGGGCTCAACTCCAACTCCAGGTAACTATTAATCATGTGAAGAATCGGGGGGAAAATAAAAGGCTACCTGCTTTGACCAATACATTGGTCCCCTGCCATTCAGCTGAACCCCACCCTCACCAACTCTTCCCCCACTCCCCCCTCCCCATAGGTGTCATCACTGACCCAGGCTTCCTTCAGCTGGCTGTGTCCTCGGTGACCCCTGCTGACCCGGCCCCATCTGCTGACTCATATTCTCCTGCCCAGACCCCTCCCCCCCCCCCACACCCTGCCTCTAAGGACCCCAGCCACACTCCCTCCAAGGACCGGAACCCGGTAGCCCCAAAGCCCTGCCCCTTGCCCACCGACGTAGAGGACGCCCTCCTTAGTCTTCTCCGCGGCCTCGGTGACCCCCTGCTTGGTTTTCTCAGCGGCGGCCACGACGCCCTCCTTGGCCATGGACAGGCCCTTCATGAACACGTCCATCCTGGCGGCCTGGGGAGGGCGAACACACGGGCACGGGTGCGCTGGCCACGCACCCTCACCCCAGCCCTTCCCCTTGGACGCCGGGCCCCCTCCCCTCCCTCCTGAGACCCCAGCGCTCTTCTGGACCGGGAGCCCCCTCCCGTCTTACCCCCTGCCCAGCGTGAGGCCACAGGGCCGCGACGAGTCCTAGCGTCCTTGAAACCCAGGGACGCGGGAGGATCCACTGCCTCGGTTATCCGGGGCCCTGCAACCTGCAGCCCCGAGGAACCGGGGTGCTGGGCTCGGCGCGCAGCCCTAGCGCCTGCCTGTACGTACACACACGACAGAGTCACACGACCATACACACAAACATTCTCCACCGACACGCTCACGTGCACATACAGGACACGCAGACGTTCAAACGCGCACGGACACCCTGACACACGAACACGGGCACGGGCGCACGTCCACAAGGCCACCCAGGCAGTTGCAGACACAGAGCAGCAGTCACACATACCCCAGGGCGCACACTGACACGCACCTAGCGGAGCCGTCTCCCCGTTCTCCAGCGGGTTCCCCAACTCTGCTATCGGCCCCTTCCCCATCCCGCCCAGTCCCCTCTCCATCCCCAGCCCTTCCCCAACCCGGGCGTCTGGAGCGCGGCCGCCTCACCTGGAAGCTGAGCCCGGGCTTGGGATGGAGCAGCGGCTGCGGCTGCGGCCGGCGGACGCTGGGGCTCGGCTAGGCCGGGCTGGGGTGGGCTCGGGGCGGATGGGCAATCGGGGCCTCGCTAGGCGCCCAGGTCCGTCGGCAGCAGGCGGGGCGCGGGCCCTGAGCCGGGGCGCAGCAGTGCCCTGGCCTTGGGTGCGTCGCCAGCCACGGATCGCGCCTTGCGCCCTGCTGCTCTCACGCTCGGGCTCCGGCTCCCGCTCGGGCGCTGCGGCAGCTCTGAGCTCAGCGCCCCCTCTGGCGGCCGCGCCGCCCCCTCAGCCTGACTGACAGGGAGCGGGGAGGGTGACATCTCCGCGGAGCCCGCTGGCCTCCGGGGGCGGCCCCCGACGCGCCTCTGGGGACCCTTGGGCGTCAGACTCGCGTCCCGACCCCAGGAGCCGAGTCTGGCGGCGGAGACAATGCAGAGTGCCAAGAGTAGGGAAAAAAAACTGCATGTAGTTGCCTTTGGGATTCAAGGGGTTCGAATCTCAGCTGTGCTTTTATTAACTGTGGGACCTGGGGCTACTCAGCTCTCCTTTCTGAACCCCAGTTTCTTTTTCTGTAAAATAGTGGATGATGGATGATTCGCTCAACGAAGGTTGATTGAGAATTTAGACAGGTGCCAGGTAAGTTTGAGGCAATGGAGACAGTGGAAAAGGAAAACAAGGTCCCTGTCCTTGGGGAGTTTACAATGATGTGTTTGTGTGTGTGCAGAAGTGGGACACAGGACAGAAAACAAACATGTCAACACTTACACCTAAGAAGATTGTTTCAGCTTGTGAGGAGTGTTATGAAGATAATGAACGGCTGATGTAACAGAATGACTAGAGGGGGGACTTGGGACAGAGTGTCCAGGGAAGACCTCTATGAGGAGGCCAATGGGAGCAGAGACCCCAGAGAGGGACCTAGGCCAACATGGACAGATCCAGAGAGGGAATTGGCAAGTGCAAAGGCACTGAGACAGGACGGTGCTTGGGAATAGATAAAAGGAAGGGCAGCTGGAGAACCAGGAAGGAATGAGGAGGTGGACAAGACCACTTTGTGTGTGTGTGTGTGTGTGTGTGTGTGTGTGTGTGTGTGTGTTATGGTGGTGATTGTCAAATGGCCATAGAATGCCAGGCACACATAGGCCCTCAGTTGGAGCTATGACATAATTATGCCCAAGAAGCTATGGGATCCTAGAGGAAGGGGACTCTGGCAGCTTAGGGGAGTCAGGGAAGTCTACACAGAGGAGGTGACATCTGTGATAGGTCTCCTGAGAGAGGTAAGATTTTTACCTGGAAGACAGGCAGGAAGGGTATTTTAGGCTGTGGGCATAGCATGGGCAAAGGCACTGTGGCTGGAAATGCAGGGTGTACAAGTGACAGGTGATAGGTGAGGAGGCAGCCAGACTGTGCAGGGCCTGGAATAAAGTGTTCATAGGCCACTGCTAGAGCTGCAAATTGGTGCATGCTTTTTGGAAGGCAGTTTGGCAATGTTTACCAAAAACATAAATGCATGCTCCTTTTGAGCCAACAGTTCCCCTTCCAGGAATTTATTCCTTGGATTTACTCACACAAACATGCGAGACATTTGTGCAAGGATGTTCACTGCAGCACTGGAAATAATCTGTGTCCATCCATAGAGGACTGGCTAGTGAAGTGTGTTACATCCACCCAGTGAAATGCTATGTTGCTGTTACAAAGGATGAGCAGGACCCATGTGTACTGACATGGAGTGTAGCAAGAAATAGTGTAAAGTGACAGCTTGACGTGCTAAACCATCATGTATGGAACTAGTCAATTTTTTTTTTTTAATTTTTTTTTTCAACGTTTATTTATTTTTGGGACAGAGAGAGACAGAGCATGAACGGGGGAGGGGCAGAGAGAGAGGGAGACACAGAATCAGAAACAGGCTCCAGGCTCTGAGCCATCAGCCCAGAGCCCGACGCGGGGCTCGAACTCCCGGACCGCGAGATCGTGACCTGGCTGAAGTCGGACGCTTAACCGACTGCGCCACCCAGGCGCCCCAGTGGAACTAGTCAATTTTGATACATACGTACACATAGTTATATACAGACCCCTTATATACAAATATGTACACGTTTACTTATATCCAGATATATAAGGACCACACCAGCAAAGACTTCCAAAACACTGTTCACAGTAGTTGCCCCTGGCAAGTGGGGCTGAGAACACTCAGGGAGAGAAAGTTTTACATTTTATCACCTTCCTTCTTATGCTGCTTGGTTATTTTACTTTGAATAGTATTTTACTTGTATAGTATTAAAAGCTAGCATAAGGGACATTTGTCATTATTTTTGAGCCCTCAGCATTGACACTCTCCCCTTCCTATGTTGGGGGGAATCTCCCACCTTAGGAGCCAGGGTCCATCTCCCCCTCTAGGAGCTGACAGTTTTTTCTTAGCCTTTCTTGCAGCCAAGACCTGTGACTTCAACCCCAGACAGGCCAGTCCCAGACTTGGAACCCGAAGAATCAGGGAAGGAGGGCAGTCTGCTCTGGTGAGGGCAGGTGATATTGGTGGTAGCAGCTCCTACCAGGGACCACAGGCAGCGGTGACACTGCTTCTGGGAGTGTCCAGCACCAACAGGAAAAGCTGCCTTATCCGCAGGGGGGCTGTAGCGGCAGGGGGTCTGCTTGGCGTGTGATTTGGGGCGTTATTCCAGGCAGTGTGGTCTTGAAGGGGGACTCTCTGGCCTTCCTGGAGAGTTGCTGAGCTCTCCAGTGTCGGATAATAAAATCCTTATCTACGTAAATTAGCCAGAAGCAATTTTTGTGACTCTTGACTAAGAGCCCCTGAATGTCAGAATCGGTGATGAAGAAGGACCAAGCAGGAGGGACAGGAGGAAGAGAGAAAGACCACGTGAAGGGTATCTGTACTTCCAACTGTAGGAACTGGGAAGTCACTGAGGATTTTAAGCACAAGAGAGACCAAAATGCGATTTGCGTTTTGTGGGACTAAATAGAGGTGGGTTGGATATAGGACACAGCAAGATCACAAGATAGCTGGGGCAGAATCCACAGGAGGGATGATGGAGACTGAACCATGGAAGCTGAAGGAAGGCTGGAGGAGGGCTGGAGGGACAGTTGGGTATTATTCAGGAGGGAACTTAGGTGTTGGGGAAGAGGGAGAGGGATGAGTCGGGGAAGGTTCCCAGGACATCAGGTGAGAGATGCTATTGCAAAATGAAACAGGCATTGAGGAGATGGGGCAGCCTCGGGGGTGGGGATGATGGGGAGCTTGTTTGGGGCATGATTGGGGCTGACTGTGTGGTGCTTGACAGATGAACTAGAGGAGGTGTTTGGCAGACAGTAGGATGTCTGAGTCTGGAGCTCAGGAAGTCACCCAGGGCTGGCTCCACATACAGACCTGGGCCATGGTGTACTAGGAAATCTTTAACACATGGCTTTCTAAGCAGAGAAGTACCTTGGTTTGTAGAGGTTGCCCACATCCATGGGGTAAATCCCCCCCCCCCCCGCCATGATTGATTTCACTGTCACAGAGCAGAGAATTGGGAAGAGATGGGCCATAGTATGGCCTTTTACGGTATTTTCACCATACAGACAAAATAGGTAAAAACAATCTTAAGAAAATAGAAAATAGTAAATGGAAAAGAGAAAATGGAAAATAGTAAAATAATTAGAAAGTTCTGTTTTGAGTGTCCGTTGTGTTTTATTATCATTTTTAATGTTTACCTATTTTTGAGAGAGACAGAGACAGAATGTGAGTGGGTTGGGGCAGAGAGAGAGAGGGAGGCACAGAATCTGAAGCAGGCCCCAGGCTCCGAGATGTCAGCACAGAGTCTGACGCGGGGCTTGGCCTCACAAGCTGTGGGATCGTGACCTGAGCTGAAGTCAGACGCTCAACCCACTGAGCCACCCAGGCACCCCGAGTGTTTATTATGTTTTAAACATAATTTTTATATAACCATAAGTTTATAGAATTTAATTTTTCAATAATGACTTTACACCTGGCTCCGAAATTCCTGAAGATTTAATAACTGCTCTCATAAGCTGGTCTAAGCCAGCCTAGCACACTGCTGGATTTGGGGTCATTAGCACAGAGGTGGTGGCTGGAGCCATGGGGAGGGTGCCGTTGCACAGGAGAACCTGGAGAGTGAAAAGGAGAGAGTCCAGAACAGAATCCTGAGGCACTGCAAACTTCCTGTGTGGCCAGGGGCAGGGGACCTGGCTAACAGACTGAGATGGAGCAGCACGGGGAAGAGGAGAAGCTGGAAGGAGTAGTAGTAGGGATACCAAGAGGATTAGAGGGAGAGCTGGTTAAATGCTACCGAGGGGCCAAAGCGATGAGTAGCAACGAGTCCTCGGATTCACAGCAAGTGGCTATCAGGGACTTTAACAGCAGCACAAGGGCTGTGGGAGCCCAGGAAGGAAGGGGCACCTACAGAAAACCTCCAGGAGAAAGTGACACTCTGGCTGGGGTTTGAAAGATGAGAAGGACCCTACAAGTAAGTGATGGTGAGCATTCTTGGCAGAGGATCCAGCAGGTGGAAAAGTCCAGATTCATCAGGAACTAGACTCCTTTCTTCCTGCTCCACCATTCTTAGTACATGGATTCTACCTTCAAGGTCATCTCATGGTCCAAGATGGCTGCCGCAGCTCCAGCCATCATATCTATGCAGAAAGCAGGAGGAGGGGAAGTAGGGTAAAAGAACACCTGCCAGTTGTCTCTCTCACGAGGAATTTTTGGAAGCTAACAACTTCTGCATGTCTCTTGGCTATGCCTAGCTGTAGGGAGGCTGGAAAATTGTGGTCATCTAGCCAGGCATACGACTTCCCAGAGCCAAAGTATGACAAGGGGACAATGGTCACTGAGTGGGCCACTAGCATCTTTGTCACTATTTCTCTTTGCCCCCAACTGTTTTTATTTGGAAAAACTTCAAACCTAGAGAAAAGTTGCAAGCATAGTACAGTGAATAAAATCTTCAGAAAAATTGCAGTGTTAATAAAATCAATACCCAAATATTCTTCATCTAGATTCACCAGGTGTTAACATCTGCTGCTTTTTTTTTTTTTTTTTTTTTTTTTTTTGGTCTCTCTCTACGTGTACTATCTCCAGGAGAAGGAGCATACTTACTGGGCCGCCACTTTCCAGCACAACGGATACTTCACCCTGTATCACACTGCAGCCCACATGCTCCCCCTTCCCCCTTTAGGGCAGGCCCCTGGGCTTCTTTCTGGCCACGCCCTAAACATGTGAGTTCTCAGGGACCCCCTCCTTGTTTCCATTCTCTCTCCCCCAGGAAAATGGGTCTCTCCATTCCTCTCTTCCCTCTCCTCTTCCTGAGAATATACTAAGGAGAACTCTGGTTTTCGAAGCTTGGCGGGGGAGGGGGGGGGCAGGGCTGGGAGAAAATCCTCACTGGAACAGCTGGAGCAGCTGGAGCAGAAAGCATCCTCTTAAGAGGATCATGAGGCTCCTGGTGATCCCAGCCCTTCCTGGGTTTTGCGAAAATCCAGATGGGCCTTTACAACACTGTGTGTGGTGCCTGCCGGTGCGATTAAACATTCATCAACATTCCGGCTGTCCAGAGGCCTCAGGGTGGGGAGTGGGGGGAGAGGCAGGCCGGTGGGGGCTGGAAACAGAGAGAGGAATGTGATATTTATTGAACACCTACCGTGTCCCAGGCACGACAGCCATTATATCATCAATCCCTAAAATCAGTCCTTTAGAACAGGAATTTTCAATCCCATTTTCCAGATGTTGGAACCAACACCCAAAGAGGAGAAGTCCTATGACTGGCCACTGGCATCTACTGTTTTCAATCAGCTTTTCCTGAGTGCCCGCCATGTGCCAGGTACTGTTCTGGGTACCAGAGATTCAGCAGAAAACAAGACCAATGAAGTCCTTGCTTTTCTAAAACTTAACATTCTGGTAGGAAGTGACAGACACCAAAAGAACTAGTGACCAAATAAGATGCTTTCGTTTGTGTTGCTCTTGTCCAAATCAGGGATGTCCACCTTGCTACATCTAATGGTCAATCCTGTCTCCTCACTCTGACCTCCGAGTCCTTGCTAAGAGCCAGGCCCTACTTTAGGTACTAGAGAACACAGCTGTGAAGGAAAGAGGCCTGGGTTCTTATGTTCTAGTAGAAGGAGGCAGATAAGTAAAATAAATAAGTGAACTATATGGTGTGTCGGGAGGTGCTGTGCTGGGACAGGAAGCGAAGAGTAAGGAAGGGCATGGAAAGTGCTGGCGTGGAGCTAATGGCTTGGACAGTTACATACAGCGGGCAGGGAAGGCCTTACCTGAGTTAGGAATTGAGGGCAGGACCGGTGTAAGGTCCCAAGGCAGGAGTGGGCCCTGAACAAAGACCATCCGGGAGGTGGCGCGGCTGGAGCACAGGGAGTAGGAGAGGAGGCAGGGCGATTCTGGGGCCGTGCAAACCCTCTCCTGGGAGCAGAGGAGCCCTGTGATCTTTTTCCTTTTTTTTGACAGAGAGAGAGAGAGAGAGAGAGAGAGAGAGAGAGCGAGAGCGCACAAGCAGGGAAGAGGGGCAGAGAGAGGGAGGGAGAGAGAGAGAGAATCATAAGCAAGCTCTGCATTCAGCACTAGCCCAACGCAGAACTCGATCCTACAACCCTGGGATCATGGCCTGAGCCAAAATCAAGAGTCAGTCGCTTAACTGACCGAGCCATGAGCCACCTAGGCACCCCTTTCATTTTTAACGGCTGCTGTGTAGGGAGCAGATTGCTCCTAGGCAAAGGCGGGTGGGGGCCAGTTCAGGTGCCATCACCATAATACAGGGAAGATGACAGCCACTTGGGCTGGGGTGACGGGAGGTGGATGGAAGTGGCTGGATCCTGGATATGTTTTAAAGTAGAACTGGGGCGCCAGGGTGGCTCAGTCGGTTGAGTGACCACCTTCTGCTCAGGTCATGATCTCCCGGTTGGTGACGGTTCGTGAGTTTGAGCCCTGGATCAGGCTTGCTGCTTTCTGCGAGGAGCCCACTTTGGATCTTCTGTCCCCCTCCCTTTCTGCCCTTACTCTGCTCGTTTTCTCTTTCTCAAAAATAAATAAAAACATTAAAAAAGTAGAGCTGGACATAATGATGTGCTGATGAGCTAGAAAGAGAGGAGTCCAGGATCATTCCAGAATTTTTGGATGAGCAATTGGGAGGATGGAGAAGATGATAGGAGGAGCAGGTCTGGGGACAGGAGACAGAAGAAAGTCAGGAATTGCACTTTGGTTTTTTTAAATGTTTTTTTAAATGTTTATTTATTTGAGACAGAGAGAGAGAGAGAGAGAGAGAGAGAGAGAGAGAGAGAGAGAGAGACAGAGCACGAGCAGGGGAGGGGCAGAGAGAGAGGGAGACACAGAATCCGAAGCAGGCTCCAGGCTCTGAGCTGTCAGCACGGAGCCTGACACACGGCTCACACCTACAAACCACAAGATTGTGACCTGAGCCAAAGTCGGACGCTTAACCGACTGAGCACCCAGGCGCCCCAGGAATTGCACTTTGGATACAATAAGCCTGAGACAGATGCACATTAGATACTTGGGTGGAGCTGTGAAGAGGCTGTTGGATGTGCTCTTCTGGATTTCACGTAGGACCAGGGGTATATTGTATATGTGACGTTTGATGCCCATGACTGGAGGAGATCACGAAATGGCAAGGGCTGACAGAGCAGTGATGAAGTCCAAGGGCTTACTCCCAGGGCCTTGTGAAGCAGGAGGACCCATCAATTTAGTTCACATCTGTGTTCCCCAGGGCCTAAAACAGTGCCTGACACAAAGTAACTGCTAGGTCGGTATTTGTTGACCGGATAGCTGACAGAATGAGTGATGCTAAGGGCTAAAAAGGAAATAAAACAGTGATGAGTTAAAGACTGCATGGGGGACAATGGTCTACTTTATTTTTTATTGAAGTCTAGTTGACACAAAATGTTAATTAGTTTCAGGTGTACAACATAGTGACTTAACAACTCCATAAATTATGCTATGGAGAGTGGTCTACTTTAGATAAGATGGTCAGGGAGGACCTCTCTACGAAGGTGACATTTGAGGGGAGCCTGGATGGTTCAGTCAAGCATCCGATTCTTGATTTTGGCTCAGGTCAGGATCTCATAGTTTGTGAGTTCAAACCCCATATCGGGCTCTGTGCTGACAGGGCATGGAGCCTGCTTGGTATTCTGTCTCCCTCTCTCTCTTTCCCTCCCCTGTTTGCTCTCTATATCTCTCTCAAAATAAATAAAAATAAGCTTAAAAAAAAAGATGACATTTGAGCGAAGCCCTGAAGGACAAAGAGAAGTCAGTCACACAAAAATTGGAAGAGACATGGCAAGTGCAAAGGCCCTGAGGCAGGAGCAAATCTGGCCTGTTGGAGGATCAGTGTGCTTGAGGTACTGTGAGGCTGGATCATGCAGAAACTAGCAGGCCCAGAACCTGGACTTTGGATCACACCCTGGGTGTCCTGGAGGGTTTTAAACAGAGGATTTAAGTGATCAGATTAATATTTAAAATGAGCCCTCTGAGGCAAGTGGAGAATGTTCTATAGGGAGGTGGAAAGTAGGAGCAAGGAGAATGTTAGGAGAGATTTGGGCAGTGGCCGAGGCCAGAGATGGCAGGGCTTGCCTGGAGCTGGGACAGTGGGAAGTAAGAGGAATGGGCAAATTCAAGACATTTCAGGAACGGTATGGTAGGATTGGGGTTCAAGAGCCCCAGCTTGTTCAACCCATAGGACCCCATGGGACCAGGGGGGTTGCTTCTGGGGTCTTTCCTTAGTCACCTAACTCCAGACTCCATGGGCTGCCCCATGCTGGAAAATGTGGAAGATGGTGGGAAGGGGGACTGTGGCTAGCAGGGCCGTTCCATGCCAGGCTCTAGGCCAGGACTCTAAGGCAGCTAAGACCATGTCTGGCACTTGAAGAGGGTCCTTTCTCCCCTTTTCTCCATCAGATCTAGATTCATGATCTTTCCCCAAGCCTGGCCCTCCTCCAGTGCATTCTCTGTCCAAAATTCTTTGATACTCTTCCAATTGGGCAGTGGGATTATGTCCCTGTCTTTGAATGTGGGCCCTGGGACACTAATAGAATACAGCGGACATGATGTGCCAGGCTTTGGGCCCAGGCCTTAAGGAACTGGCAGCCTCTGCTTCCCAACTCTTGGGATGCCGCTTCTGGGAACCTAGCCACCATGCTGTGAGGAGGCCAAGTGGCCACATGGAGAGGTACATAGAGTTGTCCCAGCCAACACTCCCAGCTGAGGTTCCAGCTGACAGCCAGCATCAACTGCCCCACTGAGTGAGCAGATGACTCCAGCCCCAGCCTGGAAGCCACTCCAACTGACAGCACTTTGGAGCAGAGGTGAGCTGTCCCTATTGAGCATGGCCTGAATTGTAGATCTGTGAGCAAAATAGATGATTATTGCTGTTTTAAGCCATTAATTTGGGGATGGTTTATTATGTAGCAGCAGGTAGTTGGGACACTGTGCCTCACCTCTCCAGAGCCTATCCATCACCAAACACCACAGTCTTCCTCTAAACACCTCTGAAATCCATCATGTTCTATCTTCCCTGTCACCAGATTTGTCACCTGGACAATTACATTAACCACCTAATAGATCTTCTTCCACTCCCTCTTGCTACCACAGGGTCTGTTTCCTACACAGCAGCCCAAAGAACTTGCTGGAAAGCCCATCTATAGCCACCCGAAGCATTCAGTGGCCCTTCACTTTCCTAAGATCAAGACCTACTATCCCTTTCTCCTTTAGGCATCAGCCACACTGGTCTTCCTTTTTTTTCCTCCAGTGTCCCATGTTCCCTTTGCCCCAGGGCCTTTGCACATGCTGCTCCCTGACATGCCCTTCTCCACCCACCTAGTTAACTCTTGCTCATGCCTTAGGTATCAGCTCAAACATCACCTCATCCATGAACTGCCTCTAAGCTAGTGGTTCTCAAAATGGGATTCCTGACCAGCATCCTCAAGGAACTTCTTAGAAATGCCAATTCTTGGGGTGCCTGGGTGGCTCAGTCGGTTAAGCGTCTGACTTCAGCTCAGGTCATGATCTTACAGTTCGTGAGTTTGAGCCCTGCGTCGGGCTCTGTGCTGACAGCTCAGAACCTGGAGCCTGCTCTTCTGATTCTGTGTCTCCCTCTCTGCCCCTCCCCCACTCACACTCTGTCTCTCTCCTTCAAAAATAAATAAACGTTAAAAAAAATTTTTTAGGGGCGCCTGGGTGGCTCAGTCGGTTGAGCGTCTGACTTTGGCTCAGGTCATGATCTCACAGCTCGTGAGTTCAACCCCATGTCGGGCTCTGTGCTGACAGCTCAGAGCCTGGAGCCTGCTTCTGCTTCTGTGTCTCCCTCTCTCTCTGCCCCTAACCCACTCACATTCTGTCTCTGTCTCTCTCAAAAATAAATAAACATTAAAAAAAATTTTTTTTTAAATAAAAACTAAAAAAATTTTTTTTTTAAATAAAGAAATGCCAATTCTTAGGGGCACCTGGGTGGGTCATTCAGTTAAGTGTCTGACTTCGGCTCAGGTCATGATCTCATGGTTCGTGAGCTGGAGGCCCGTGTTGGGCTCTGTGCTGACAAGTCAGAGCCTGGAGCCTGCTTCAGATTCTGTGTCTCCCTCTTTCTCTGCCCTTCCCCCGCTTGCACTGTGTCTCTCTCAAAAATAAGTAAACGTTAAAAAAAAGAGAGAGAAATGCCAATTTTCAGGTCCAAGCCCAGGGCTAAGGAATCAAATTCTGGGGGTAGGGCCCAGCAGCTTGTTTGACAAACCCTGCAGGTGATTCTGATCTGTGCACTTGAGAACCACCACTCTCTCTTTTTTTTTTTTTTTTTTTTTTTTTTGAGAACTGCGGCTCTAAATCCCCCAGTTCAGGTTGTGGACTTTATCTTTTCCCATCTGCAAATTCCTTTCCTTCAGAGGTCTGCGTTAGTGATTACACAGGTCTTTGTGAGAGGACCTGATGTCTGGCTCCCCTGATAGAGCAGAGCACAGGGGTCACTCATTATTTGCTCCTCACTCCTTCTAGCACCTACCCCCATGCCTGGCAGGTACTGAGAGCTTAGGAGATGGGGGTTGGGCAGATATTGACTCCAGGTGGTCATGGACTTCCCTGGGTGTGGGAGAAGGGAAGAGACTGGTCACTTTATAGATCTCAGACCCTAAAAGTGGCCAAGGGGAGGGTGAGAAGCCTTAAGAAATTTGGGGAGGCCTCAGCCCTTGCAGAAAAGGGTGCTACTGAGAAGGCATGGAAAGGGTAGCCAGAGCTTTTCCTCCCTCTTCCCCTCCCCACCCCTCCCTCCTGCACCCTAAGGTAGCCCTCAGCTGATTTGTATTGACCACTGCAGCAGGCCCTGTTTTAGGGGCTTTATGTATTTTATATCATTTAATACAGAAAGCTTCTGAATTATATATCATTAACATTCCTATTGTAAAGACAGGGAAACTGAAAACTCTGAGGTTCAGGTACTTGGCTGAAGTCAGGCAGACAGGATTTGAACCTAGGCTATGTGACTGTTGCACTGCCCCTCCCCCTTCCCTATCAATGCTGAGAACACTCAGAAGAACAGGAGTGCAGTGGGCCAGTGGTTGGGGGGGGCTGCATATCGGATTGTGGATCCGTGAGGTGGAGGCTCCAGTGTCATGAGACTTTCCCAAATTTTCAAGAGTAACCAAAAATGTAGATTTTTAATATACAGTCTCCCTATTTCTAAATGATTATGTATTTAAAAACATTTTAAAAATTTTTAGAGAGAGAAAGACAGAGCGTGAGTGGGGGAGGGGCAGAGAGAGAGGGAGACATAGAATCTGAAGCAGGCTCCAGGCTCTCAGCGCAGAGCCCCATGCGGGGCTCAAACTCACGAACCAGGAGATCACGACCTGAGCTGAAGTCGGATGCTTAACCTGACTGAGCCACTCAGGCGCCCCAAAATCATTGTGTATTTTAAAAAACTCAGATGTTCCCAGAAACCAGATAAACGTGGGTGTCAGATGACATTGGTAGCCAAAAGAATGGCAACAGAGACAAACAGATACCCCAATGTGTGTGTAAGGTCTGACCTGGCTATGAACACTGTCAGAGCTGCTGTTTCTGCCATTTCTGGAATGGTCCACTTTAAACTCTAGGCCTGTCCTCTGTGAGATGTGATTGCACTAGGGGCAGACCCCTAATATTGACCTTTAGCTTCATGTGTCCCAGCCCTCGCATGGCCAGCACCCTATGGGTGAGGGCTGGGTTTGTCTGGTCACACTGTCCCCCTCCCACCCTGCATGCGGAAGGTGCTCACTAAATGCCTGCCGATGGAAGGCATAGCACAAGCCCTTTCCCCTCTGAGCTCCTCCAACACCACGCTGACTCCTCCCCATCCCATGCTCTGGGGGGTGGGGTGGCACGAGTGAGTTAAAAGCCCGCAGCTGGGGGCCAAATGGGACGAAGCCCAAGCAGCTGCATGGCTACTGCTAGCCCTGTGAGTCCACCTTCCTGCCCCTCATGTAGCAAGAGACGGGGCTGGGGTGGCTGGGCTGGAGCTCGCTGTTCACCCTGATTTCTTTCTTTGGTCAGATTGGAGAGGCTGAGGGTGGAATCCAAAACTGGGAAGAGAAGGAGGAGAAAGAGGAAGAGAAAGAGGGGGCAGCAGTGGCTGTCCTGATGGCTGAGGGAGCTCTGAATCCCCCTGGGGCTCAGCTGTCCCAGAGGAGGAAGGAAGCCCAGGATGGGGGCCCCCAGGGGATCAAGTTGGAGTTACACCCGCTGCTGAACAGGTAAGGCAGGCTTTGTGGCCTTGCACCCGGCCTTGCTCTCTTGCCCCCACTCCCTCATCCAAGAAAGGTCAGAGCTAGCCTAAGACTTGGGTCCTGTTGGTTCTTCTGGCCTTAACCCAGTAGAGATTCTGGCTTCAATTCCCCCATCCTGTCCTAGCCTTTCAGGATCACTGACTCCAGTCACCGTGCAGAGGCCGTGCCTAAATCCCATCTCCTTATTTATACTTGAAGGGGTGGGACTTCCCTGCCAGCACCTGCTGCAGGTTCTGGGCCTGGGAGGGGCTCGCTGCTTCCTCCTGGCCTCTCCTATCCCCAGGTGGGCTCTATGGTTCTTCAAGAATGACCGCAGCCGAGCCTGGCAGGACAACCTGCATCTGGTCACCAAGTTTGACACCGTGGAGGACTTTTGGGCGTGAGTGTCTGTTGCTGGTAGAGGAGGCCAGAGCCAGGGGGGTCCTTCCTAGACCCTACCCCTCCAGGGAGCTGTTTCCTACACCGCTTTCCAGCCCTCCCTGCGACCTCTCAGCATTTGCTGAGGGCTGGGGCTTGGTGGGTTCTGCTTGGGGGTGGGGGTCACTGGGACTAGGATCTAGGCCCCCCTGAAAACTTCTTGGGGCTTAGGGAAGAGAGTCTCAGGGGAGGAGCTGAGACACCAGAACAGCATGGAAGCTTTTGTGTGTGTGTGTGTTGCGTCCATGAAATACAGCCAGATCAACACCAAACCATCCTGCACACCTGGAAGAGAGTCTGAGAGGTGGGAGGAGCCAGGAGTTGACCCTGACTCTGCCACTCCTTGGCTTTGTGACTCTGGACAAGTTCTTTCCCCTCTCTGAGCTGGTCTCAGCCACAAAGTGAGGATTAGGCTGCTTGATAGTGTCCATGGGTGAATCCCAAAACACCCCCTGCCCCGGCACTGGGGCTCTAAAAGCCTCCTGAGGGGTTTGGATGGTCAGGGAAGGCTCCAGGGAGAAGGTGGGATTTGACGGTTTGGGTAAGTAGAGATAGAAGGGGGCAAGGAGTTGGTGAGAAGGGTGAGTGAGCAAAGGCTTGGAGGCCTGAAGGTGGGTGGAAAACAGTGGGGTCTGGTAAGAAGTTGGGGCGGTGAGGCAGGTTGGAACCAGGCCTTAAAAAGTCTGGACTTTCAGCCTGGATTGGGGCGGGGTGGGGGGCTCTCTCCAGGATGTACAGTCACATCCAGCTGGCCAGTAAGCTCTCTTCTGGCTGTGACTACGCCCTGTTCAAGGTAAGCTCTGCCCACCCGCCCCCTCAGGCCACAGGAGGGCTGATTCTCCTCAGCTCAGCTTCTGCATTCCTCCCTCATGGAGAGTTTGGGGGTGGGGTGCCACAGACAGCCTTCCTCAGAGCCAAGGTGGGACTTCCAATCTGAGGAAATGCTATATACAGAAGCTTGGGTAGAGTGTCAGACTAGAGCTGTACTTATAGGACATTTATGAGTCTGGAAGGGGAGAGGGGAGAAGGGGGAACCAGGAGAAGGAGCCCAGGTTTCTGGCCTGGCTCCTGAACTAGGCATATGCATCAGAATTGCCCGAGGACACTCCTCATCAGTGTCCAGGCCCATCCCTGGAGGTGCTGACCTAGCAGGTGTGTGCTGTGGGGCCCTGACATCAGTGTTTAAAGACTTCCCCAGGGGGTCTGTGCCCAGCCTGGGATGTCTGGTCTTCCACACACTAGGGTAGCCCCAGAGGCTTCCTTAATCAACCCTCCCCCTTTTGAACTCCTGCCTCAAGGAGCTCAGTTCAGCAAAAGAGACAAACATACACATATATATGACAAGGCTACAAAAGATGACCAGTGTTGAGGATCAGGGGATTGTGGGAGCTCATAGGAGGGTCTGGGAGGTCGAGTGGCTGATGGTGGAAGCTGCCCATACAGAGGGAATGGAAGCAAGAGGGAACTTAGCCTACTGAGGCTTATTTAGGGGTCAGAGCAGTGCCTGGGAAGATGGTTGGGTCCCCACTTCCCTTTGAAGAAAGGGAGGCAGTTGATTTGTCATTCCACCTCTTAGGATGGCATTGAGCCCATGTGGGAAGATAGCAGGAATAAGAGGGGTGGCCGCTGGCTGGTCAGTCTTGCCAAGCAGCAGCGTCACAGTGAGCTGGACCGCCTGTGGCTGGAGACCGTGAGTGGAGGTTGGGAGGGGAGGGAAGGCGGGGGAGGTCCCCAAGAGAAGAGGCTGGCTGGTGTGGTGGCACCATCAAGGATAGTGGGGCAGTCCCTGTAACTGAGGTGGAGGTCTCACCATCCTTCCTTTTGGCCCCAGCTGCTCTGTCTGATCGGGGAGAGCTTTGAGGAGCACAGCCGGGAGGTGTGTGGGGCTGTCATCAACATCCGAACCAAAGGAGACAAGATTGCTGTGTGGACCAGGGAGGCAGAGAACCAGGCGGGCGTGCTGCACATTGGGTGAGTGATATCTCTGGCACAGGGTCTCTTCCAGGGGAGGAGTTGAGGGTGGTGTGGCTTGGCCTGTGAGGGAGACCTCTGGAACTCTCCATGTCAGCTCCTCCTTTTTCCTTACCCATGTATATGAGGGTTTGGAATCCAGATTTCAAGCTGTTTCCAGCAGGACTCTTTTCTTTTGCGTAAAGAGTCATATTTTGGGTTTCCACATGGGTAAGACGTCACAAGAGTGATGGTGGCTGGAACTAGGGTAGGACGTATGGGCAAAGGACCCAGGGTCCCAGGTGATCTCCAGGACTTGCTGCTGACTATTTAATTTCCTCTCCTACTCCTCCCCCAGGCGTGTGTACAAAGAGCGCCTGGGCCTCTCCACGAAGATCGTCATTGGGTACCAGGCCCATGCAGACACTGCCACCAAGAGCAACTCCCTAGCCAAGAATAAGTTTGTGGTGTAATTCAGCTGCTCCTGAGCCTCTCACTCTGTGTGTGTGTGTGTGTGTGTGTGTGTGTGTGTAAGTAAGTAAGGGGATGCTGGGCTACAGTGCTGATGCTGGGTAGGACTAGGGGGTAGAGAACCGGGTTCTCACTTGTCCTGGAGTGAATATGAACATTGCTTAACATGAGTTGGGGCCTAGGCATAGATCTGTGGTCAGGGAGCCATCCTGAGGATGCAGAACAGGTGGAGGAAAGCCTTGAGTTTCCTTGTTTCACCTGGGGGTGGGCTGGGGTGAGCCACTGGGGAAAGGAGAGCTCAGATGAAGGTGGAAAGATGGCAAGAGAACCCTACAATCCAGCACTTACTCTCTCTGCACCCCTGAGAAAGAGGCTGGGTGACCTGAGGGCCAGACTCTTCTGATTTGGGGGAGCAGGCCCAAGACCACTGACACTCTGAGAGCAGGAGCTCAAGGACAGGCGGGGGATGGGCTTTCCTCTTTGTAATCACTCTACTTTAAACCTTTATGAATTGCCTTTCATCAGATTTATAGCCTTGGAGCCTCCCCAGTATCCTGTACCTTCCCTCAAGCAGCCGTGGGTGGGGCCTCGGAAGTGGGGTTGTAGATCAAAAGGGTTGGAGGCTTACAGGCAGAACCCCACTATCTCACAGACATGTGGTGAGCTAAGGACTGAGAGCCCTGTGTGTCTACTTGCCCTTTCCTCAGCTGTGGCCAGGGCTGTCTGGGCCTTGCCTGCCTCAGAGTCAGGCTGAATGGAGGCGGGTAGATAGATGAGACAGGAGACAGGACAGTGGTGGTTAGGGTTGAGATGGATTAACTGGAAGGTGATGAAGTTTAAGCCCCTTTCTGTTCCTGCTCCAAATAAACACTCACTTCTGAATTATTAGAATTACTAGAATTATTTTTGAGGGTTCTAAAATTGAGTAAGATTTGGGCCCCCCAAAACCTTAATCTCCTGTCCTGCCTTGAGGGGCTCATGTGAGACCCCCCCCCCAAAGCCCAATCAGGGATCCATCTAGTATGGGGAGAGGGGTAAGAAGGAAAGAGTCGGCGAGGTTTCAATGTCAGAGGGTCATTGAGCCAGGAGGTAGAGTATATGCCCCTGGCAAAACTGAAGTGTCGGGGAGCAGAGGCCGCGGCCCTCACAAGACCTAGATGTCATCAGGTCTGAGTTTGAGCCAGTGTATGCAGAGTTAATTTCCGTTGAGTGAAAAGTGCGTCTGCTTCGATTACACTGTAATAAAATGTCCTGTGTTTTAAAAACACGATCCATATCGCCATCCCCATCTGCTCATTAGAGCATCAGTTACTTTTCTCCAGGACTGAGTTCCAACAGCAAGGCTGGGTACGGAAGTGGCGCTGGTACTGTGCCTGGTGGGGTGGGAGTAACTGAGGGTGTTTCGTACCTGCGAGTTGTGGTGCCATCATCAAGCTTCTCAGGTCCGTAGGACGCTGGTCGGGGGGGGGGAGAGAACGCTGCCGGCGCTCGGGGCGGAGTCAGACCTAGAGGCGGGGTTCCGAGTCGGGCAGAGGGGCGGGGCCTGCCTGGGGCGGAACCTGCCTGGGGCGGAGCCCGGAGGTCACAGACTCAGGCCTAGAGGCGGGGCTCCGAGGGCACTGAGTAGGACGGAGGCGGAGTCAGGCCTAGAGGCGGCGGGGCTTTGAGGGGACTGAGCGGGCTGGGAGCTGGGCGGTCGGGGCGCCGGGGGCGGTCCCTGTGGGGCGGGCGGGACCCGACCGGCTCTCTGTGTGGCCGCGGCCATGAAGCCGCAGCCGCCGGGCTAGGCCCCGGGCGGCTCTAGCCCAGGGCGGCCCGTGGAGGGGCGGGCCAGCCCCAGCTCCGGTCCCAGGCCGGCGGGCGACTGCTCACCATGCCGGGCAAGCACCAGCACTTCCAGGAACCCGAGGTCGGCTGCTGCGGGAAATACTTCCTGTTTGGCTTCAACATTGTCTTCTGGGTGAGAGCGGGGTGGGTTTGGGCCCCGTGCTGAATTCAGGTGGCGGGAGAAGGAGGTTCAAGCCCCTACTGCAGGGGCTTGGGGAAGGGAGGGGGACGGTCCCAAATCCTGAAGGCAGAGAGCGGTCTTTCCCACCCCCCCCCCCATCTCCCCCCAGCCCCCATCTCTTTTTCCCACTCCACGCCCACTCCTAGGACCACTCCGGGGGACTACGGAGAGTCCCGGATTGCTGGAGGCGGGTCCCAGGCGCCGCCGGGGTAGGATGTGGGGGTGGAGTCTCCTGGTATCTTCCAGAGTCCAGGTGGAGAAAGGGGAAGGGTCCCAGGGATGCTCTTGGTGCCCCGTCGCCCATTCTCCCATCCAGCCTCACTGCTGCTCTGGGGTGTGGGGTGTTCGCTGAACTCCACCCCTGTTTAGCCCACCGAGGGGAGTGTCTCCGCGAAGGGAAGGGCCGGATTCCCTCACCCAGCCTTAAGCTCCTTTGGGGGGGGGGGGGCGGGGAAGGGGTGGTGTGTGGGTCTTGCTCCTCAGTGAGGAGGCTTGCAGCTGGGGGAGGGCCAATAGCTCTAGTCCTCTGCTGGGGGTAGGAGATCTGCCCTGTTGAGACGTCCTGAGGTGGCCCTGGGGAACAGAATTCAACATTCTACAGCTGACAAAACTGAGGTTTCGCGGGCAGTTGCTGCCCCTGCCAGAGAAGGGAGCTTCAAGTGCCCCTCCCCGGGTGGCATCTGTGCCCCCAGGGCCCTGCCAAGTCATCTTCCCTTCTCCCTCCCCCATCCCGTCTCCAAGGCTGCTTGCTGCCTCTGCAGTCTCTGCTCCTGCTGCCTTGTGTCAAAATGCCAGGCCCATTCTGTTTCTTTCAGCAAGACTTTGGCACCGCCCTCCACCCACGTGCTGCCCATGCAGTCGCCCCTGTGTGGTGGGCCTTCTGGTTCCAGCAATGCTCAGCTCTCCAGGGTGTGGGCAATGTGCAGAGAGTACTGGTGGGGAAGTCTGGAGGCCTGGGTGTAGCAAGCAGAGCTCTGAGACTGGGCAAGTCACTTCTCTCTGGGCCTCAGCTTCCCTTCCTGGGAGTGGGGGTAATGAAGCCTGCCCCTCAGGGTTGTTAGGCCCATTAAATGAATTCTAACTTGTATTCACACAGCTATTTTATTTATTATCTATATTTTATAGGCGAGGGAACAGGCACAGAGATGTTAAGTCATTTAACCTAGAACGACAGGGCCAGAAAGCACAGAGCCAAGAGGGCAGTGGGTAGAGGTGAGGCAGAACATTGAGCATAGTGAGTCCCACCCCCCTCCCCCCAACCCCCCATGTCAAGGGGGACAGGCAAGAGAAATTCAGGCTCTTGGCAGGCACACCAACTTTTGCAGGGGAGTGGGGGTGGGGAGCCAGAGCAGGAAAGGCTGGCCTGGTGCTTGAATTTTATGTTGAGGGCAATGTAGAGCAGTGAGGGCTTCAGCGCTGGATAATGGGTCTGCTTTGGCTTTTGTACTAGAGGCAGATCTGTCTGGCTGCATGGGAAGAGTGGGTGAGGGGCATGGGGCTTGGAAGTGGGAGATCTAGGAGGAGGGCTGGGGCACAGCTAGGGGCTGGGGAGTGGGAAGTGAGGAAGGCTCCAGGGGAAGTTAGGAGGCTGAATTGACAGGACTGGGATGCTTGGAGGGCCAAGAGGGTTTCAGGTTTGGGTCAAGGTGGCTGGAGGGAGATGCCTATCATATAGGCCCCAAGATTTTTGTTTGTTTGTTTTAAAGGAAAGCAGACCCTGGTTGTTACCCTGCTGAGAACCTTCCCACAATTAATACAGTCCAGACTCCTCCCATGGCCTCCAGCACCCTCTGGAGTCTGGCCCTGCTGCCCTTCAGTTTATCCCTTGCACCACCAAACATGATCTTACCTCTGGGCCTCTGCCAGTCCCTCCACCTGGAATTTCCTTCTCACTACACTTTTTCGCTATTTAGACCTCAGCTAAAATATCCCCATTTTCCCTAACTGAAGCATGCCTCCACAACCCCCAGTCACTCCCCACTGCGTCACTGTTTGGCTTTCTTTAAAGGATCTGTTGGTATCTGAAATTACCTTGTTTGCTCACTGTGGATTTCTCCCACTGGAGTGTAAACTCCATGAGGGCAGAGAGCTCATTTGTTCTATTTTCTGATGTATTCCCGGCACACGGAACAGGGCCTGGGACTTGGAGGTGTTTGCAGCAGGCAGTTGGACATAGGAGTCTGGAGCCAGGGAGAGGTTTGGTGGAGATCTGGGAGATGTCGGCATCTGATGGTGTGGATAATAAGTGTGGAGGAGGAAGAAAGCAGAAGGCTGAAGGTTAAACCTGGTTGGGGGTGGGAGGGGGGTGGGTGGCCATGTGCATAGGGCAGGTGAAGCAGTGAATCCTGGGAGGGAGGCTGAGAAGGAACAGAGAGAGGATTGGTGTTGGGTAACCAAGGAGGGGTTCAGAAAGGAGAAAGTAGTAGTCAGTCACCTGTCTAAAGGCCATGGGTGGGTCAAATGGGATGAGGCAGGAGAAGTGATGTTTGGTTTCACATTCCAGATCTAGTATAGAGGTGAGGGGAAGGAAAGCTATTTCCAGAGAAGAATACAGCAGTGGGAGGAGTCTGGGGTCAGAGAGAGGAAGGTGTTAAACTGGGTGATCATGGTGGAATTGACTGGAATTGGTGGGGGGAAGGGGAGGAGCCTATGAAAGCAGGTGGGTGGGGAAGGTCTGAAGAGGTGGGGTCACGGCCTTGTGCTGGCTGGGGCAGGAGGGACACTCTTCCTGTGAGATTGAACATCCGGGGAGCTGCCCAGTCTCAGGTTGATAGCCTTGACATCCAGGGCTCTTCCCAGTAGGGAACTGAGGCCGGATGGTGGGTTGTGCTTAGAAGGCCCAGGCAGAACTGTGGCCAGAAGTTTTCAAGGGCACAGCCACCGGCCCAGACTAGGGTCCCTCAGCTGGATCCTGCTCACATTGGGATTCCTTGTCATTCAGGGGTCTTTGCTTATGAGCTATGAAAACAGAAAATGGAGTAGGGCAACCATCACAGAGTTGGAGGGCAGTGGAATGGCCAGATTGGGAAGGAGCAGAAAGGAGGCTAGGAGCCCAGAACTCAGACAGGTCTGGTGGGAGGAGAGGCTCAGGACATAGCTGCTGCTGCTGCTGCTGCTGCTGCTGCTGCTGCTGCTGCTGCTTGGCAGGAGTATCCTGGCCATCCTCTGCTCCAGTTCTGAGTTCTGGGAAGGACTAAGGTGGGTTCCATCCTCCAGGCTGTGTTTTGTGGGGGAGAAACACTGGAATGTATTCTTGGAAAGGTAGAAAGGACCCTGGACCCACCCCTCCTCCTCTCTCTCCTCCTGGCTTCCTGAAGACCCTGAGTACTAGGGGGGAGGGGGCTCTGTCCGGGTGGGGAAGGATGCTGCTCCAACCCTCAGCTCTTTGATGCTGCTTCTGCAGGTGCTGGGAGCCCTGTTCCTGGCCATTGGCCTCTGGGCCTGGGGTGAGAAGGTAAGGTGGTGCAGTAGGGCGTGGGGCTGCCATGGGTTGAGGTGGTGGGAGGATCGGGCCGACCACTTGCCTTTGCTCCCCTGGCACAGGGCGTTCTCTCTAACATCTCAGCGCTGACAGATCTGGGAGGCCTCGACCCCGTATGGCTGTTTGTAGTGGTTGGAGGTGTCATGTCAGTACTGGGCTTTGCTGGCTGCATCGGGGCCCTCCGGGAGAACACCTTCCTGCTCAAGTTTGTGAGTACACCCTCACCTAGGCCCACTGGGGACCCCAACCTCCTCCCACATCTATATAGTTAGTACTTAATAATGGTTAGTTTTATTATTATGTTATTATAACAGTAATCGTCAGAATTGTATTATCTATATAGGATTCTTTCTGCTATGACTAAAACCCAGGGGCCTAAGCATGAAAGGGTATTTATGGGCTCACTAGGGAAAGCCCAGGGGTATGCTGGGTGTCGGCACATTTGGATCTAGGGGCCACCGCAATGTCACTTGGCCTGGTCTCTCTATTTCTCTTCTCTGTCCCTCCAGTTGGCTCCATTCCCCAAGGGGTGGAAGGATGCCCACGAATGGGTGGGGGCTAGCTTCATACTGCCCCTCCGGGAACCCCTACTAGAGGCTGAACCTCTCTCTTCCTAACCAGTCATCCAGTCTTTTTTTTATTTTTTATTTTTTTTTTATTTTTTAAGTTTATTTTGAGAGAGAGAGTGCAGGCATGTGCGCATGTGCGAGTGGAGGTGGGGAGGAGGGGGGAGGGAGAGAGAGAGAAAGAAAGAGAAAGAAGAAAGAGAGAAAGAGGGAGGAAGGGAGAGATGGAAGGAAGGAAAGAATCCCAAGCAGGCTCCTTGCTGTCAGTGCAGAGCCTGAGGAGCCTGAGATGGGTTTCATCTGACTGAGAGCAGGACCTGAGTAGAAATCAAGAATCAGAAGCAGTCACTTCTTTGCATCTCTTTGGTCCAGATTGGCTGTCTTTGGACCAATCCCTGTGGCCCTGGGAGAGGTAGCGCTCTGATTGGTGGGCTCCTCTAACAGGCTATGTCCTCTATCTGGGAATGGGGAAGGAGGTGGAGATGGCTCTGCCTGAGCCACAGGAACTAAATTAAAGGCTATGTGGAGGGTGGTTTTTCAACGAAAACAGGATGATTACCAGAGGAAGCAGAATAAGTGGGTTATAAGAGCAGTGCTGTCCTTTGCCATCATCAAACAATGTTAATGGGAGAAAAGGTGGGGACTCTCCACTTTCTTGGGTTGGGGTGGGGGTGGAGCTCTGCCCCGTGGCACCCGCAGGCCCTGCACCTCTGATCCCTACAATCTGTATGTCCCCCACCCCAGTTCTCCGTGTTCCTCGGCCTCATCTTCTTCCTGGAACTGGCAACAGGGATTCTGGCCTTCGTATTCAAGGACTGGATTCGAGACCAGCTCAATTTCTTCATCAACAACAATGTTAAGGCCTATCGGGACGACATTGACCTCCAGAACCTCATTGACTTTGCTCAGGAATATGTGAGTCCAGCACCAGCCTGGGCTACCTGCATGAGGCTCCTGCTGGGCAGATGTGTGAAAGAATAAGTCCCCGTGTGTGCTGGGACCATTCCTCCACCCATGCCCCGGGGAAAAGAGCCAGGAGGCCCCTGTCTGAGGGGAAGCTAGTTTATGTGATCCCTGTAGGTCCCCATTATGCCTAGTTCTGCAAGGACCCAGTGTTGGGGAACAGAGACCGGAGACTCCAAACTGGCAAGTCGTAGGCCAAGGTTTACAACACACTTAAAGGAGAAAATTTGATATAAAAATATAAATTTCCCCTTCTAATAAACTCTGGACCCATAGTCTTGGCTGCGGTTACATTGCTGCTATCCCCTTTGCTGGTATAGGAGCTCTCTGTTTGCCATTGTCTGCCACTCTTTATTTTATTATACCTCTTGGCCCTCTTCTCTCATTTTTATTGTTTGTTTGGCCTCTGGACATGTTAGAGTTTGAGACTTTCCCCCTCAACCAAAGCTCTGCTCTTAAACTCTATACCTAACCAATGTGAAGAAGCAGTCAGTGAACAGTTCACGAGATCTAGACACCTCCCGCCTGCACCTCCTCGTCCACTCACACCCACTTACACATAGTCTCACCCAGTCACATTCACGTCCACAGTTACATGCCTTCAGGGCCATCAACCCAAGAGACTGTTCCGGGATCCAGAGATGAACCAGAGCTGGTACCTCTTTGAGGACTTTTCAACTCAGGACAGAGCAGACCTATAGTGAGGCAGTTAGGATGTGATTTATTTGTTCATTCAACACAGAATTGGTACAGGTTTATTGTGTGCCAGACCCTGGGAAGGTTGCTGGGAATTCAGTGGTGAAAAAAGCTGGGACTTGTCCTCATGGGGATGGCAGTCTGGGGCAAGAGACAGATGATAAGCAAAGCAGACAAATGTACGTGTGTGCGCGCACGCGTGTATGCAAAATTGTGAATAGTGGTAAGAGCTGAAATGAGGAAGGGTGGAGAAGAGGAAGGCCTTGGAGAAGAAGCAGGGTTGTGGAAAGAGGGGCAGATGTTCCCCAACAGGAACATCAGGTGCTGAGCAGAGCGAGAAGAGGCAGGCAGAGGCCAGGCTGTTTGCTGGGACCTGTGCACACAGAGCCGCTGGCCAGGCCTCACTCTCCCTGCTCTGCCCATAGGGGCCTATCTCTGTCTGCATTAAGCTGGTCCCTTGAGGGCTGGTTTCTGTGTTGGGTGGTCTAAGGCATGTGCTCCTGCCTCCCCTGACTCACGAGCTAGTTTCAGTGCGGCCTCACACTCACTATTGCCACGCCTAGGGAGGCAGTGCACGATATTCTGGGTAGAGGTGTTGGGGATACAGGTGCTGCCGTGGCATTTATGAAGTGTAAGGGTGTATGACGGTGACAGGGTTACCCTCTTGTCCCTGCAGAGAGGAAGAGAGAAAGTCTTCGCAAAATCTCTGGGGCAAGTGTGGGGAGACCCAGTACAGACATGGGGTTCAGTGGTACCTTCCCCCACAGGGCTTGGCCTGATACCCACTTCCCAGGGCACCCCTTCCCAGTACCCCCCTGCCCCTACCAACCTGGGCAGGAGCATAGTGATGCTCTGATGGGTCTAGGCTTAGGTCTGGCCTTTCTGTTGGGAGGGTGAGGAGGGGCCCAGCTGCCCCTAGACCCCCCTCGCAGCACAGCCCTGCCCTGTCTCCCTGTAGCCTGGGCCTGTCTCCAAACTGGATGGGGCTCCTGGGGTGGGCCTGGCTCACCTAGGGCTCTCCTCTTGCTCCTTAGTGGTCTTGCTGCGGAGCCCGAGGGCCTAATGATTGGAACCTCAATATCTATTTCAACTGCACTGACTTGAACCCGAGCCGGGAGCGCTGCGGGGTGCCCTTCTCCTGCTGTGTCCGGGACCCTGCGGTGAGTGGGATGTGGTGAGGAGGGGCAGGGGCATTGCTGTGCGCAGACCAAGTGTGGGAAAAATCCACCACAGGGCTTGCTGGGCTCAGCCCTGCTCTGGGGGCCTTGGGTGCTGGGGGTGGGAGTCATTTTACATGGGAGCACCCCTCCTACACTGAGGAGTTTGTGTCCGTGGGCAGCAGTGGGGCCTGCACCCCTTCAGCAAAACCTGTCTCTATGATTGTAGTGACGCAGCTGCCACACCGCTGGGCCGCCATGCTCGTGTGGTCGGGCGTGGGGCTTCTGACCCCTTGTATGGCTTTCTTCAGAGCAGAAACTTCTCCCGGTGACTCCTCTCCCAGCACAGTTCACTTGGGACACTGAGGGCCAGGATTCTTCCCATTCTTAGAAAACACGAGCAGGCAGGATTCCTAAACAGGAGGCAGCTCAGGCTGGCATTTGTAGCCGTGTGTCCTGGCACCAAGGAAAGAGGTGTGTGGGCCTCTGTGAGCCTTGTCTAGGAGTGGTGGGCATGGCAGAGTCTGTGGTTCCATCTGCTTCCCCTGAGAAGCAGGAACCACTCCAGTGCTGGGTGTCATGGGCCCCCGTGGGATATCCCCTCACCAACTCGCTTATTGGCCTATTTCTCCTCAGGAAGATGTCCTCAACACCCAGTGTGGCTACGATGTCCGGCTCAAGCTGGTGAGAGGGGTGGGGACAGAGTTGGGGCCATTGGGATGGAAAGGACAGCCTCCCATAAACTCCTCTGTGAGGTCTCAGGAATTCTGTGGGGGAGGGGGTACTGAGTCCTAGGAACCATCTAGGCACCTAGAGCTTGGTACTTCCAAACATGGGGGCAGTGGACCCATGAGCACAGACACATGTGTGTTTGCTCGTTGCAGCTCTTTGTCGAGCACCCATTGGTGCTCACACCTGGCAGTGCCCTAGATGCTAGGGATTCATGGTCATGAGCTCCCTGTTCTCAAGGAGCTCCCACACTAGTAGAGGGAGAAAGACAGAAAGCTAATGGGTAAATACGTGTGAACAGTAATGTGACAATTTCAACCAAGAGCTTGAATGCAAATAAAGTAAGGGAGGTTGATAGGATTGGGGCCGGGTGGTCAGGGAAGACCTCCTGAAGGAGGGGGCATCTGTTCCGAGATTCTGATGACCAGAAGGAATCTGTCATGCAAAGGCCCTGTGGTAGAGCTCCATCCAGGCAGCAGGTGCAAAGGTGTAAGGCGCTGGGGTGGAGACAAGCTTGGCAGTCTAGGCTGAGAGGAGGCCTGTTGGGGTGGGTGGGCCAAGCCCCTTGCCTGTGTGTCCCCAGGAGCTGGAGCAGCAGGGCTCCATCCACACCAAAGGCTGTGTGGGCCAGTTTGAGAAGTGGCTGCAGGACAACCTGATCGTTGTGGCTGGGGTCTTTGTGGGCATCGCCCTCCTCCAGGTACTGACTCAGCACAGCATGCTCCCCCACACCCTTGCCCCGCCAGCAGACTTTCCCTCACTTGCCTCTTTGTCCTACAGATCTTTGGTATCTGCCTGGCCCAGAACCTTGTGAGTGACATCAAGGCAGTGAAGGCCAACTGGTGAGGCTGCCACACTGGCCATGGCCACCTGCCTGGCCTACCCAGGGACCCGCCCCCCACCCCTTCCCCTGCCACTATACCCATGATGGGCAAGGCTATGTTATTTCCGCTCCATAGGGAGCTTGAGTGGGTGTGCGCTGTGCACCTGTAGAGAAAGCTGTGTGCCTCTGCTCGGGCTGCCTGTTCTGGAGCTGTGTGCATGGAGGGCAGGTGTGTGTGTGAGTGTGCACAGGGAGCCACCATTGCGGCTGTTGTTGGGTGGTGGGCTCTCCAGGGGACTAGGAATGGCCCAGCTAAGAGGGTCCAGGCCTGGTGGGGTGAGGTGGGGTGGGAGGGGCCTCCCGCCCAGGCTGAGACACACGTCTGTGTGCATGGCTATTAGGGCAGGCTTAGGGCCTGCTGTTGCTGGGGACACAGCCTCATGCAGCCTCAGAGCTGTCTTCTCTACTAGCTGTGACCTTGACCCTGCCAGAAGCCCCCTTTGGCCTCAATGTCTCAGACTTTAAAATGGGTCCAAGAATTTTTTCTCCCTCGCTTGCCTCTCAGGATCAAACATGATGATGGCTACAAACTACTCAAATAAACAAAACCTTGAAAACCACTGGCTTACACCCACCATCTCGGAGGTTCTGTCAGCGGCAGGGCCTCAGCAGTACTCTCCACCTGGGGCCCTGGCCCGGATGCACCCTGCCAGCGTGTTTTCTTGGCCTAGGCAGTGTATACAATTGAGCCAACCTTTAAAACTTGGTATATTTCACATAAAAGTCCAGCTCCCCAGCATCTTGTGAAGAATGGCCATCTGGCCACAACGGCTCTTCAGTGGCATCATCTCCTGGGACATATGCTTCCCGTTCTCTGCCTGGCGTGTTCTGCTCACCTAAGTGCCCTGCCTGACCCTGTAGGCTGGGAGTTGGCCTCCCCCACCTCTGCAGGGTTTTCCCCTGCAAATGCTGCGAGGCTGCTGTGGGCCAAGCCCGGATTGAAGCATGTGAGTGAGAAGAATGGGGAGGCTGGAGCCTGCCCCGAAGAGGCCACAGCCTGGGAGGGGTCTGGTCCTCCTGGGGACTAAGATGGGTGCCAGCATGCCCAGGAGAGGGGCCGAGGGGTGGGATGGAGATTGGGAAGGGTTTGGGAAGGAGTAGCTGGAAGCCTGAGCTTGGCACCCATGGGGATAGGGGGAGCCAGGTTTGGGGGCCATTGATGGTTTTGACTCCTAGGCTCCCTTGGAATCCAGTTCAAAAATCTTCCTGGTGGCCTGCAGAGCTGCTTCATGGCCACCAGAGTGCGCATCAGCACAGCATTACCTGCGTCCAGCTTTCCTAGGGCAACCTCATCCAAGGTACAGCCCTGTGCCTGGTGTGTCCACCCTGCTTACTAGCTCTTTGGGGTTCAGGGAATTTATAGACTTCTAAAGGAGTAAAACGGCTCAGATTTGGGAAGTCTGGCTGCTGCTTTCAGATCTGCACAAAGGGGGTATATGGAGTGACTGTCCATCCCCCTGCATTTGTGGATGAAAGGAGAGGTTTGGGCTAGTTCATAGATCTCTAACTTAGATGCCCTCAGGGCCAGGTGGGTTATAAAAATAAATAAAGTGGGCCTTTGCGTTGTGAGGCCTTTGTAGTGCAACTTTGATTTTTCCCACTATTACTGGAGATGGGACACAGAGACCGCTTTGTAATGAGAAATATTTGCATGATTGAGTCGCTAATGGCAACTGGCTTTGAGTTACAATGGGTGTGGTGGGGACTGTGGCAAAGCCAGTTTCCCACCTGAAATTCGTGGCTGTCATTCAGCTCTAGCTAATTACTGTAAAGTGGGAATGTGGGTCTAATGTGAGACATCTGGAGAAGCCAAAGAGCCAGAGTTTTATGTGAAATATCTTAATTTTTAAGTTGTTGGCAACTAATGAAAAAACGTTTTGAACGCTGCTAGCCAAACAAAAGGTGTGGGGGCCAGCTTTGGGCCCTGTGCCACTGTGGATCCCTCTGGAGCAGTCACCAGTGGGTCTCTGGCCGCTCTGCGGTTCAGGCCTTCTGGGAGCTGCTGCAGGTGGGCGGGGTGTAGGTCATGTGCCCAGCACTGTGGCTCCCAGATGCAGGCTGGACTGTGTCCTCAGGCCTCCGAAAGACACAGGTGGCGGGTGGTTTATACATGCTACAATAAATGCAGCTCACGATATTGTGCGTGTGTCTTGTGGTCTCTGATTTTAAATGTTTTCATTTTCATTTTCCCTCAAACCTCGCAACACCTTGTGAGGTGGAGAGTCCTTTCCTGATGAGGAAACTGGCTCAGGGGAACGAGTTGCCCAGAGCACACAGCCGGGAAGAGGCACCCAGGTCTGACCCCTCTTGGTCTTGCACTGCACCAGTCCTGCCCTTCTGCCGAGTTTAGGTGAAACCTGCACACTTGAAATGCCAACTAGTGAGGGGCAGTAACCTATCACTCCCCAAGTGTGAGCTGAGCATCTGCTTAGGGGTGGGGAAGTAGAGAAGAAAAGGTCAAGGTCCTGGCCCTTGTGCTGCATTCTTGTGCAGGAGACACACAAAAAAAGTAGGCACATAAACATTCATGCTAGTAGTATATGCTATGAAGAGAGTGATGGCTAGACAGTGACAGTTGGGTGCCTGGGAGAAGGGACCCCTTAATGGGCTGGTGGGAGGGGCTGCCATCTCTGGGAAGCTCCAGGGGAATGGTGTTCTAGGTTTTGGTGCCAGTTTCCCTAGAGGTCCTGAAGCTGGGGTGGGTTTGGCATGAAGGAGCCTGGGGTGCTGAAGAGGTGGGGGTGGTTGAGAGGCAGAGGGAAGTGGTAGAACCAGAATATATTTGGCAATGGGACTGATGAGATGGGATAGGTATGACTGGTAGGAGTGGCTGTGTCTCTGGCTGGGGACCCAGAATTCTCCAAAGCTCAGTTTTGCTATATGATATCCATCTGTCCATCTTCCATTCACCATTCACCCACTTACCCACCCACCCACCAATCCATCCACCATCTATCCACCTATCCACTCATCCATCCATCCACCCATCCATCCACCCACCCATCCATCCATCTATCCACTGCCCCCATCCACCACCATCCACTCAGGCCCTGGCTGGAGGCTGGGGTTACCAAGACAGCTCAAACTTGCCCTTGTCCTGGAGCCCGCAGTCTCTTGGCAGAGACAGATGGAACAATTGCTAATGGCATAATGTGTATGTGGTGACAGCACTTCATGCTGGTTAGAGACATGTTTCCTGTCCCCAAAGTGGAAGCCGAAGCAGTTCTTTTCCTTGTGCTGAGGAGTCCCTACCCAGGAGGGGATCTGTCCAGATGTGTAGAAAACACAAGGAAGCTTATAAGGCCACCCCCTGCCCATCCCTCTAGGTGGGTCCCTAGGCCATGGGAACCAAGGGCACCCACCCTCTGTCAGGGGGGAGTGCACGTTAGTGACGACAAAGGTGGCCATCTTCTTGCAGCCTGGGAGCCTCACATAGCCCTGGGCCTGCATTGTCTAACCGGAGGAATGCTGCTGGCAGCCTCTGGCATCAGCTTGGCGGGAGGGCATTCTGTGACATCCGTCTACTCCAGAGTGGGGAACTGGAAAGCAAAGAGAGATCCTGGACTGGTGAATTCTTGTTGAGGAGGTCAGACGGGCTAAGGAGGCTGGGGTAGGGTTTCCTTTCAGAAGATGGCCAGTGAGGCTAAGGTAGTGCGTACCTTGGAGGGAGCCACTCCCAGTGATCACCAGAGGGCACCAGAGCACAGTCCATGCAGTGCAACAGAATCAGCTGGGGACAGGGAGGGGCTGCAGGTGTGGGCGTCATCGCAGGGGAGGCCCCTGTGGCTGAGCAAGTCCATTCCGTGGTTCCAGAGACCTGGAGGTGACCCTGTCGGTGCTAAATCCAGGCATTGCCACCGTCTGGACTCTTCTCCAAGGACTCAGAGCCAATGACATTGCCTGAGCCCACCTTTAGGCCCCTGCACGCTGTGTGTGTGTGGGGGGGGGGGGGGGTCGCTTCCTCTAGGAGGTCCAGGCAACATGTTCCAACACATATATCTCCATTCACTCATTCAATCAGATTTACTGAGCACCTACGATATGTCAGACACTGTAGGACAAGGATACATAAGGAACAAAATGAAGATCTCCCCACCCTGTGGTGCTCACAGTCCAGACCAGGGGTCGGCAGTCTTTGTCCACAAAGGGCCAAATAGTAAACATTTTAAGCTTTCAGGGCATACAACCATCACTCAACTCTGCTTTATGGTAGAAAGGAGCTCTTGGGGCACCTGGGTGGCTCAGTCGGTTGAGGGTCCGACTTTGGCTCAGGTCATGATCTCGCAGTTCGTGAGGTCGAGCCCTGCCTCGGACTCTGTGCTGACCGCTCAGATCCTGGAGCCTGCTTCAGATTCTGTGTCTCCCTCTCTCTCTGCCTCTTCTCCGCTCATGCTCTGTCTCTGTCTCTCAAAAATGAATAAACGTTAAAAAAAAATTTTTTTTTTTTTTTAAAGAAAGGAGCTCTTAACAAAACAAACAAATGGGCATGGCAGTGATCTAATAAAATTTCCTGGACACTGAAATTTGAATTTCATATAATTTCCATGTGTCACAAAATATTATCCCTCTTTTGATAATGAACCATTAAAAAACACAAAACCATTCTTAGCTCTGGAGCTACATGAAAACAGGCAGTGGGCAGGGCTCTTTCCCTGGGCTAGAGCTGCCCACCCCACCTAGGAAGGAAGAAAATACCACACAGTGAGCGTTGAACGAGGCACTCACAGGGGAGGAGGTGTGTGAGTGCTATGGGAATATCAGAGAGAGTAGGCGGCCTTGGGGGTGTGGGGGTTGGGGGTGGGCCTTGGTATTAAATGGGGTGGTCAGAGAGTGGTCTTGCTTTCTATGAAAAAGCAAGATGGAGCAAAGACTTTTAATTTGAAATTATTTTGATAGCATAGGTAAAATAGGAACACAATCTACTTTAGAAAATGGATGAAACTAAAACTAAATTACTGCCCCATTCCATTCCCCTCCCGTGCCTTTCTCCCTTGTCATCACAGCTGTGAACTATAGATCCTTCCGGACATTTTTACATTTTTAAAATCTTGCACTCGTATTACATACACAGGGAAAAGGTTCGGTATCATTGTGTGTGTGTTTGAAGCGGCAGGATACTGCCCCTGTTTTGCTGCAGCTTGCTTTTCCAACCCCCACAATGTGTTTTGAAGACTTAGTCATGTCTGTGCATGTAAAGCTGCTTCATTCCATGTAACTGTAGGGGTGTTTCCCTGAGTGACTGCTGGGGTGTTTCCCTGCAGGGGCAAGCCATGTTTTGCCTCCCTGTCCCTCACCTGATGGATGGTGATAATCAAGCTGTTCCCACTTGGGCTCCACTCCCAGGCTCTGGTTAGAGGTGAAGCCAAGCCCTCTCTCCTGGGGTTTAGGCTGGAGTGGCCACTGATTCACTGGATGAGAGGACAGGGCTACAGAGAAGGGTGGCCTCAAGTCAGGGCTGATGGCAGAGTTGACCCCAGCAGGTCCCTTCCTGGGCCTGGGGCCTCATTTCTGCTCCTCAGCCCAGGCATTAGCCTGATGGGCGGAGTTTTGCATCTGGGGGCCTGGAACTCAGCCCATCCGAGGTGTGAAAGACACAATTAGCTCCTTGGCAGTGTTGCGGTAATGCCTACCTGGTCCCCTGTGCAGCTACACAGACAGATGGGGACATCAGTAACCTGTATACAGAGGGGCCTCTGCTGTGGCCCAAAGCTCTAGTCCCTGGCAGAGGCTTAGGTGCCTGGGAGCCTGGAGACACCTGGACACCTGGGTCCTGCCTCCAGGAATGATCCTCTGGAAATCAGCTCTCAGCTCTGCCTCCTGATCAGGTCAAACTGTCCCCCGGCTGCTCCAGCATGCCCCCGGCTCCCACTGTGGGAGTCTCCCGGGAATCATGCCTGGGGAGAGGGGGTTCTAGGCAGGGGGGCCACATGGAATGTGGTGGTTTGCCTGCCAGCCAACATTTGCAGGTACCTGTGTGTGCCCGGCCGTGCTGCTGGGTGCCCCGAACTTGGCAACAGCTCCAACACTATTTCTGTCCTGAGGGGGCTCAGGGTCCAGTGGGAGATTCAGGCAGGTGAGTCACGAGTCTTGACAAGTGATTTATGTGTTTGAATAGGTGGTGCAGGCATGTGGTTAAAAACCACAAATGGCATGGAAGGATATGTGCAAATCCCTTCTGGCCCCTGTCTCCTGGTCACCTTCTCCTCCCCGGAGGCAGCCACTATTGTTAGTCCCCTGCCAGCCTAGTCCTCCCAGAGATGGTCTATGCATTCAAAAGCAGATCTCCTCAAGAAACAAAGCAAGCCCAAACCCAATCCACATACTGCGCGACTGGCGCCTCTAACAGAATCTTCTGTCTGCCTTTTTCACTGACCAGCATTTCTGGGAGATAATTACATATCAGTATGTATAGATCCACCCAATTCTTTTCAACAATAGCAAACTGATAATAATGGTGAGAACTTACACTTACTATGTGCTAGATGCTCCTCTAAGCACTTTATTTATATTAACTGATCTACTTCCCCAAACAGCCTGGAGATGGGCACTCTGCTTATCTCACTCCATGGGCGAGGAGGCCGGGATGCCCCACTGTGTGATGAGGCCTCATGGACTTTCTCGGCCACTCCTGATGGACATGCAGGATGTTTCCAGGCAGCGAACACTCTTGTACTTTTGTCTTTGCGCAGTTATATCTCAGAGGATAAGTGCCTGGAAGCGAATGGCCTGGGTTAAAGGGCATGTGCATTTTTAATTTAAATAGCTATTGCCAAATTGCCCTCTGAAGTGATCACACCCATTTACATAAAGCCGCACCTGCCCCTCCCGCTCCCAGCAGCCAGGGCCAGCGCCGCCTTTATCCAGCTTTTCTATCTTTGCCAATCTGATAGAAGGAAATGATCTCTCCTTGTGGTTTTCCTTTGCATTGCTCTTACAAGAGGTCAAGCGACTTTTCATACAGAACAGCACCATCTGGCATAGCCAGAATTGAGCAGTGCAAGGTCTAAAAGAGGCCTGGAAGCCAAGAGGGGGTGATTTTTCTGTTGGGGGTGAGTTTGGAGACAGAGATCTCTGAACTGGTCCTTGAGGTGTGGGGCAGACACAGGGAGGGCACCTTTGGCAGAGGGAGGGCCTGAGCGAAGACTCAGGGGGCGTCTTATTTGTCCAGGTCTGAGGATGCCCTTCTTCTCAGCAGAGTCACCCTGCTTCCTGAGTCCCTAATCCCCAGCCAGGCTGTTTCCTCTTCTCCCTCACACAGCTTGAGCTAAAGCTTGGTGCCTGGGGTCCAACCGGGGGCTTCTTGTAGGATTTCTAGAGGGAGCTTCCCTCCTCACCCCACCATGCCTTTAGTGAGGTAGCTGGCCTAGGCTGCCTCCCCTGCCCCTCCCACCCGTCTCTGCCTCCAGCCGGGCGGCCCGGTGAGCGTACATCCTCATTAGCACGGTTCAGTGGCCAGCACTGGTAATTGATCTCCCTCTGGCCCAGTGTGGACGGCGGCTAATGGGGATGAATGTGGCAGGAGGTGCCGCCAAGGGACGCTCACCCGGAGGCCTGCAAGAGGTGGAGAGGTGGGCAGGAGATGGAGATGCCTGGAGCAGGCCTGTGATTCAGATGGGGAATCTGCAGGTGTCTCTGCCCACCCACCAAGGCTGCCATCTGGCCTTCAACCCGGGCACTGGGGCAAGATGAACTCACAGGTGGGCAGAGGGGCTCTTAAATTTAGCTGCCTGCTGGGGTAGGCCAGTCTAGGAGGCAGGACTGGAGTTCTGGGATGGCATCCCAGGAAGGCATTGGGGCCCTAAGGTAAGGTAGGCAGTGTCCTCAATTAGTCATGTCTGGGGGAGGGAGAGAGACATTCCAAAGCAGGACCAGGCAGCCATGGGGCCTACTGGAAACAAGGATTCCATTGCATAATCAATACACAAATCTTTATTAAGTGCTTACTGTATGCCAGGCTCTGGGTAGGGGCAAGGGGACCAAAACAATCAAGACCTTCTTCGTGGGTGCCGGGGGCGGGGGAGGGGGTGATAGAGAGTAACTAGGAAAATAAAAACTTAAGATGGTAATAAGCGAGGACAAGCGCTCAGAAATAAACAGGGTTATGTGATACAGTGACTGAATGAGGTGGCCCTTTAGGAAGAGCCTGAAGAGGCCTCCCTGAGGAAGCAACATGTGAACTGAGACCTGAACAATGAGAAGGAAAAGCGTTCCAGGCAAAGGAAATAGGCAGTGTGAAGGTCCTAAGGTGGGAACAAACTTGGGATGTTTGAGGAATAAGAAAGGGCCAGTGTGCCTGGCTCAGTTGGTAGAGCATGTGACTCTTGATCTTGGGGTCATGAGTTCAAGCCCCATATTGGGAGTAGAGATTACATACAAATTAAAAAAAAATTTTTTTTAATGTTTTTTAAAAGAAGAGACCAGTGTGGTTGGAGTGTGGCCCATGAGCAGGAGATGAGCTGAGAAACTGGTGGCAATAAAGGCAAGGAGGGTCATAGTCAAGACCAGAAGCCGAGCTGCCAGGTCTACGGGGTCATGGTGGGTCGGACCCCTTTCCCGAGGTGGTGTGAGCCATACACCAGTGCTGCCTGGGTCTGCTGGGCTGGAGGGTTCTGGGAAAGCCAGGCTTGGGAAGAGTCTTGCCACTCCCTGGTCACTGCGCCTGCAGACTTCAGGGGGATAAGGGGAACTCCCAGAGATGTCCGGGCCAAACTTGGCCTGATTTAGAGGAGACACAGAGACCTCCTTGGCCGTTTTAAGAGAAGGTGTCCAGGGCCTGCTACCTGCACATCACAGTGGCATCCTGTATTCTCTAACTTCTGGCTGACTTGAGAGGAAACTCAAACTCAAAAGTCCCCCAGGACTGAACAAATCTATTAATGAACATTAATGTTATAGGATAAAGCTTAACACCGAAGCAAGTTGGAGTTAGCCTGGCAGGCAAGCAGGAGCACTCTAGAATTCTTATAGGGTTTTAGACATAAAACCCATGTATGTGTTTTATGGACAATTTAAGCAACTTCCAAGGGTAATCTTGACTGTTCTCTTGATTTTTGCCATATGTGCTGACTTCATTGTCAAGTGCCCAAGCTGCCATTCTTGCAGGGCTAAGGTGGGTCCTGGACCCACAGTGAGCAGGCATTTGCCAACCAGAAGAGGCATCTCACATGAAAGGATCACTCCAGACTAGTCCCCATTCTCTTAAGGCATGTTCACACCACCATATTATTATTATTATTATTATTATTATTATTATTATTATTTTAAGTAAGTTCCATGCCCAGCATAGAACCCAGTGCGGGGCTTGAATTCATGAACCAAGGATCAAGACCTGAGCTGAGATCAAGAGTCAGATGCTTAACCAACTGAGACTCCCACGTGCCCCCACACCACCATATTCTTGCTTAGATTGTCCTCCTTGACCCACAGTGCCATCCGCACTCTGATGCTGGTCAGTTTCTTCATATCCATGAAGGACCTACTCAAATGTTCCTTTGTTTCCCTGGCTGTCCCTGGTCCTCTTTATCCCCCTCCTGTAGGTTCCTTTCTATTGTCTATTAGGGCTCAATATAGTAAAACTTTTTGATTATACATCCTAGTAAAATGTGATTCAGAAAGTATTTGATAAATTTCAACATTAATGTATGATTAAAAAAAACACAATTTTTTAGCAACTAGGGAAAAAAAGTTCTTTAACCCAATAAAGGGCATCTACCGGACATGTGGAACAAACTTTATACTTAATGTTGAAACATTAGTAGCACGAATAGGACAAAGATGTTATCAGTGCTGTCATTCAGCATTGTAGTGAAACACTAAATGATGCACTAACACAAGAAAATAAATAAGTATACAGATTAGAAGGGAAGAGACAAGGGCAAGAACCATCTCTTTCATCATGTTTCCAATGAAGCAGATACTTAATAAATGTTTGTTAAATTGAAGAAAAATTCAGTGTGTTCTCAAAGAAGTTTCTTGAAAAGGGGACAAAACGAATCCTCTATTAGCAAGAGTTCAAGAAAATTCATTGATGCTCAGGAGATTCCATGATCATGTCCTCCAAAAAGATAGTAACACAATATTTCCCTAAGGCCAAAACTGAACGACAGAGCTCTTGGCATGCCAGGAAAGGACTTAGTTTTCAAAATAATTGGTACTGGTTTCAAAACAGGGACAAGATGCTTAGGTCACTGGAATCTCTGTGGCAAAAGAAGCAAATGGCACCTGGTTTCTGCATGAGGAGCAGGGAGCTGGGGCAGCAAAGCCAGTCAATTACTTCTAGTCAGAGGAAGTTGCAGGGATAAGAGGTGTGGAACCCAGGAACTCTTTCTGCTCTTTGTCCTGGGACAACTAAAGCCAAAATATCCTGCCTTTTTTTCCATGGGGTTCTAGAATATTGAGTTGAATTCCGACTTTCCATCTATTCCCTGCCATGTCTGGGTTCTTGGTGTATCTATGAAGTCAGCTCAGGAAAAGTAGCTCTGGCTCAAAGCAAACTGGGTGTTGGGCATCTGCTGCTTCTGCCTTGTCCCCATCTCTTCCCCCATATTCTGGTTGGGAAGAATCCTCCTCCACCCTTGGTCTATGTTCTTCATGGGAAGTGAGAACAGGACCCATGTTCTATCCCCTCACCAGTGAAGTGGGCAAAGGATGCCTGCTCTCGAGTCTTGGCTGAGACAGAGAAGTTCCCTCTCCTTGGAGTTCTGGAGCTGCTGGGGACCTCCTTCCTTCCCCTGGTTCCAGAGTGAAGCTGACACAGGGAAAGAGACTCAGGAGAGGGTGACCAACCTTGGCCTGGTGACCACACCAGCGCTCTAGACCTAGCTACGTCTGATGCAGAGCTTTCTTTCCAATAACAGAAGCAAATAAACACTCTCTCCCCACTTTTTTGTCTAAGCTGGTTCGAATTGGGTTTCTGACATCTAAAGCTAAAAGAGTTCTGATTGACAACTGAGAAAATGAGAAAGTCTGGTTGGGAGAAGCCAAAGGTCTGGGTCATACATACCATCTCATGGGGAGGGGGAGACACAACAGCTTCGAAATGGAGCCCAAGTTGGCACTCCCTGCCTCTTCCTTCATTGTAGGTTGACCCTTCCAAGGAGGCTGGCCCTGAGATCCCAAAAGGAATGGCAGAATGATCAGACATCATGCTAAGTCGTTTTTGTAAAGTCAACTTATCGAGGCATAATTCGCAAACAATAAAATGTACCCATTTTAAGTGTATATTTCAGTGCGTTTTACAGATTTATTCCCCTATATAACCCCCACCACAATCATGATAGACAATGTTTCCATCACCCAGAAGTTGCCTTGTGTTCCTTCCTCGTCAGTCTCTGCTCCTCTCCCTACCAGACAACCACTGCTGATTTGCCTTCTGTCACCGTGAGTTAGAATTTTTCCTCTAGAGTTTCATATACAATCAATCTTCAGTATTCACAGATTCTGTATTTGTGAACTCGTTTACTCACTAAAATTTATTTGTAAACCCCAAATCAATACTTGTGGTGATTTCATGGTCATGCATGGACACGTGCAGAGTGGGGAACAATGTAATTCACTCGATGCACAAGTTCCCAGATAAGGTTGAACAAGGTGACACTCTGCTTTCTTCTTTTAGCTCTCCTGCTGTAAGTAAGTGTCCTTTGTGAAGTTTACTTAATATCATGTTTTTCGCATTTCTGTGCTCTTTGTTGGTGGTTTTGCTGTTTAAAATGGCCCCCGAGTGTAGGGCTGAAGGGCCATTGAGTGTTCCTAAGCTCCAAGAAGGCTGTGATGTGCCTTGTGGAGAAAATACGTATGTTAGATAAGCTTTATTCATACCTGAGTTTTAGCGTTGTTGGCCACGAGTTCAACATTAATGAATCAACTATATATATTAAATAAAGTGCCTTTCTTTTTTTTTTTTTTAACGTTTATTTATTTTTGAGACAGAGAGAGACAGAGCATGAACGGGGGAGGGTCAGAGAGAGGGGAAACACAGAATCTGAAACAGGCTCCAGGCTCTGAGCTGTCAGCACAGAGCCCGACGCGGGGCTCGAACTCATGGACCGCGAGATCATGACCTGAGCCGAAGTCGGCGGCTTAACCGACTGAGCCACCCAGGCGCCCCTAAAGTGTCTTTCTTTATACAGAAACACACATACAACACAGTTATGTATTGATTGGTTGCTGAAAATGTGACCAGAAACTTGCTTGCAGGATCCTAATCCTGGATTCCCCTTAGAGCAATGGTTCAGTATTCGCAAATTCAGTGTCTCTAGCAAGTTTATAGAACATAACTGCCACGAATAACAAGAATCAACCTGTCCATACACAGCCTGTGAGTTTCCATACACAGCCTTTTGAGTTTGGCTTTGCCACTTAGCATTATGCTTTTGAGATTCATCCACGTTTTGGGGTGTATCAGTGGTTTGTTTCTTTTAGTGCTGAGTAGTATTTCATCATGTAGAGACACCAGTTTCTTTCTTCACTCACCAATTGATGGAACATTTGGATGGTGTCCAGTATTTGACAATGTGAATAAGGCTTCTACAGACTTTCATGTACAAGTCTTTGAGCGGATGTATGTTTTCATTTCCATTCCAAGTATTTTCATATAAGCAAATCAATTTCATGTTTGTTTAATCCTTACAACAGTCCTGAGAAGCAGCCTCATCTCATATATGAGGTGGTGGGGACTCAGATCCACAGTGGCCCTACTGAGGGTCACATGGCTCATAGCTCCTGCCTCAGCCACACTGCCTCTTCCCTGGTGGAGGCCTGAGTGTCCCGTCCCTAGTCAGGGTCAGCCCCATGCTGTGGTAGGAAGGTCCTTGGCTCTGTCACTGTCTTTTCATGGCCTTTAGTTCCCCAGCTGCCAAATGTTCAGCTTCAGTTCCTCTAAGGAACACTCGGCTTTGTGAGCCTGCACTCTTAACCCTGCTGGAAGCCTGTGCAATGGGGCCAGGCCAAAGCAGCCCTTGGGAGGCTGAGCTAGGCTGCAACCAGGAGTGACAGTCTGGGTGACCTCTCTTGTCAGCTTGTGGGGCTTCAGCTGCTCTGAGTCCACTCCCCTTGAGGAGGTGATAGTGCTGATTTCTGTCTGCAGACTCCCCATCATGTGCAGCCTCGTAGAGGCTCCACTCCTCCTCACCCCGGCCAGAGGAGGATCACATGCCTTTCTCTGTCCCAGGGTTTTGAGGCCTGACACAAGGACCGAAAAGGAGCTGGAGCAGGCTCCGAGCAGCCCTCGCTCCTGGCCCTTCCCAGGCCTGTGTGTTCTGCCTGCTGTTAATTCCATGAGATGTCAGATGACCGTCCAGTGCATTCTGGGAACTTCCTGTCGCTTGCAGTCAGCTAACCCTCCACACTGTACTTGGTAGTGTCCCCCTTCATGGACTTGAAGCCTCAGTTCTGGCTTATCTCTTGGGAGGCTCTTCCTCTGGATATTCCTTGACTTGAGGAAACCCAAAGGAGGGAGAGTCTGGTATATGGGAGCCACTGGGGCAGAGGAAGGGGTCCCAGGCAAGGGGAGAGAAGGCTTGGATTTGGGTCCCGACTTGTTTCTTACCCTCTAGGGCTCATCTGCCTCATCTCTAACATGGGTACCTTTACCCCTGTTTCATTCATTGTCATCAAATGCCTCCTGTGGGCAGGAGCTGTCACTGGCGCTGGGGAGACAGAAGGAGGAGACTACTGAGTGAGGCCTCTGCTCTAACGGAGTCAGGGGCAGACAGTGGGATATCACAGCCGGGCCAGATGACAGAGCAAGTTCTGATGCCCTGCAAGTCAGTTCGAGGCATTGTCCGCACCTTGGCCGTCCTTGGGCCAGCAGCTGACCTGGCTATCCTTAAGCAAGCAGAATTCATTCGAAGCGGGGGCAGAAATCAGGGCTGTGCTGGGAATTTAAGTCATGAGAATTTAAAGTCTCTTTAGGGTGTGGCCATCAGGGTGAAAAATTCTGCGGAAGAGTCCCAGTCACAGAGAGGGGTCTGCCTGGCCTCACTGGCCTGTGTTAGTACACACCAGGGTACACAGTGCCGTGATTGTGCAGCCAGGCAGGACTGCCCGTGGTGAGGAAGTGGTGAGTCCTCTGGTGCTGCCCCCCACAAAGTGGGGGAAATGCAGGGAAGGCAAAAGCCACAGGTATCCCCTGGTTGTCAGGCCAGGATGCATGGGAGGCTCTGCGAATGCACTGGAAACTGAACTATGGGCACTTTGAGGCTTTGGTATCACAGAGCTCAAAAGGGGTGGGGGCTTGACTGCACCCCACGCCTGTGGAGAGGGTGCCCTCAGGAAGGGCTTCTCACCAGTTCCTTTGCTGGTGAGGTATCTGAACCTAGGAGGGGCTCTCTGCACTTTTAGTAAATGCCGACGGAGTGAACGAAAACTCCGCACACGTGCTTAGGCTGTGAGGCTACTGCCAAGCCAGTCCCATATGGCCCCTGCCTTCTGGAATTCAGAGCCAAGCAGTGGAGACAGACATGCCCTGGACTAGAGACAGAACAAGACACAGGTTACAGCCCCGTCATTGAGGTGTGTGGCTGGTGACGTGGGAATGCCCGGCATGGGTGGTCAGCCTAGACAGGAGGTCAGGGGCTTTCCGAGGAGGTCTGGACTGAGAAGGCAGAAAGGGAGGGCGTTCCTGGGGGGTACCCTGGTTTCTTATTCTGGGGCCCTGGCTTTGCCCTGTGGACCTCCGAGAGAGCTGGGGGCTGGGCAGACAGGTGCATAGCAGTCCAGTGGGTGAGCTGAGCTGGCAGTGGGGCAGGAAAAAGGGGATGCGGGTGTGAGTAAGAGGAGCCCTGGGTTGGGGGAGAGGTGAGGAGACGGGGCTGCAGGCCCCAGCAGGCTGCAGAGGACACCCCAAGGTTACCTTGGCCTGTGGCTCCTCAGCTCCAGCGGCTGCCAGCGATGACAACAGCGAACCAGCAGCCTCTCCGAGTTTTATTATCATTCAAATGAGGACGTGGAGAGGTATTTCATTTGATTGGTAGAATAATAGGAGCCATTTATCTACCTTCTCTCAACCTTTCATATCTGTTTCACTATTTTATGGGATCGCATACATCATAGTAAAGGCAAAAATGTATTTTTTTCCCCTGACTTGGGGCTGGGGGGGCAGCTGGGATGGGAAGGAGGCTCTCGGAGTGGCTGGCAGGAGCTGAAGGAAATGAAATCGAAAAAGACTATTATTGGTGACAGACAGTTACATCTGAAAGGGAATAAGAAACTCCCCAGTGCGGGCGCGGATGAGGAGTTTTAAATGGAAGATCTAACAGCCTCCAGCTCTGGGTCCAGAGAGAGAAGGGGGTGGGACTGGAGGAAGGCCTGAGGGGCGGGAGGGGACAAGATGGGGAGAGTGGGGGAGGGGAGTGGGCAGGGAGCCAGGAGCAAGGCTGGCACAAGGGGCATGTGGCCAAGCTGTTGGAATTCTTCGTCCTTCTTCAGTTATGATAAATTACACATGTCATACAAGGATCCATTCTCCTTTTGAAAAAAATTAGAACATTCCAGATAAAGCCCCCTGTGACCACCAGCCCCAACCCCACCCCTTCTCCCCCTTCCCCAGAGGTAACTACTATGATTTTTTTTTTCCTCTTGATTTTACAAATACATAAAGATACCTTAAAAGAGGTAGCACTCTTTTGTGGATTCCCCCTCTTTTTAAAACAGAAATCATACTGTATTATCAGCTTCTTGGTTGTGTGTTTTGTTTTTTTTTGTTTTTGTTTTTGTTTTTGCACTCAGTATGTTTTCAGTCTCTGTGTGCATAGATCCACGTGGCTCTTGATCCTTTCTGAAACTGGATGTGGATTTCCCTTCCATGACTAGCCCGTGTTTTAGCCACCCAGTCTTCCCTTGACGAACACTCGGTGGCTTCCAGCTTTTCACAATTACAAACCTTGCAAGGATCCCTGCCCCCTTCCCAGGCAGCTGGGCCAGTTTCTGGAGGGCAGGTGAGCATTGAACTTCCTGGAGGGGGAAGGGTGTGCATTTACAGGTGGAGGAGATGCTGCCAATTGCTGTCCCAAATGTCTCTGCTGTGGGGCTCCAGCCACCTGTCTCCAGCAGCCCCACTGCGTCAGTCACTTCCCAGGTGACTGTGAGTGAAATCACACAGAGCTTCACGCTCTGGTTCCTGCCCATGTCGTGGGCAGGAAGTGGATGGCAGAGAAGGGCGTAGTAATGGCCAAGGTGGACAGGACATCAGAGTAGAAGGGAGGAGACCCGACCCCAGAGCGCTAAGGACGACCCCACAAGGTGAGGGAGGCAAAAGACCAACAGGCATGATGCTGGACAGGATGCTGGGGCCACAGGCAAGGGCTGGAGGTAAGGGCAGAAATCAGAGGGCACCGTGCGGCTGGCAGGGTAGCTGGCCCACAGGGCCAAGGAGGGTGGCTAAGGCAAAGTCTGAGTCTGTGGATGGTATCAACACAGAGCAGGGGATGGAGAGCACCGACATGGAGGGGTCTACCTTGGCTCCCTGATGGTAGCACAGAGACCTGAGGGTCCAGCTGAGCATAAGAGACTTAACGTGGGCCGGTGGGTATGGGCTGAGGATCCGTGTCTGGGACAGCATCTGGGGCCCCGCCCTTAGGGATGTGGGAGGGATGCTTAGGGGGCTGGGGACGGTGGCCTGGTGGGGACTAGGATCTCTACCCTGGCAGAAGGACTCAGGTTCCAGAGCTCTCTGAAGAGTCAAATGGCTCTTTAAAAAAAGTTTTAGGGGCGCCTGGGTGGCGCAGTCGGTTAAGCGTCCGACTTCAGCCAGGTCACAATCTCGCGGTCCATGAGTTCGAGCCCCGCGTCGGGCTCTGGGCTGATGGCTCAGAGCCTGGAGCCTGTTTCCGATTCTGTGTCTCCCTCTCTCTGTGCCCCTTCCCCGTTCATGCTCTGTCTCTCTCTGTCCCAAAAATAAATTAAAAAAAAAAAAAACGTTGAAAAAAAAAAAGTTTTATTGAGATATTATTCACATACCACACACTTTGCCCACTTAAAGCGTACCATTTGCTGGCTTTTAGTATATTCACAGATACGTGCAACCACCATCAGAGTCAGTTTCGAACATTTTCATCACCTCCACAAGAACCCTGTTAGCTCTCATCCCCGTGTCCCATCAGCAACCACTACTCTACCATCTGTGTCGGACATTTCATATGAATGCAACCATACACTACATGTCTTTTTGGTTCTGGCTTGATTCACTTTGCATAACGTTTTCAAGGCTCGTCTGTGTTGTAGCACGGATCAGAGCTTCATTCCTTTTAGGGCTGAATGATATTCCGTCGTACGGATAGACCACATTTTGTTCATCTACTGTGGTCTAGTTGATGGACACTTGGGTTGTTTCCAGTTTTGTTTTGTTTTTTTAATTTTTTACTATTATCAATAATGCTATTAACATTGGTGTATACCTTTCAGTGAGGAAACCATTTCTCTTGGGTATATACCTAGAAGCGGAACTCCTGGCCCTGTGGTGACTCTGTGTATGAGAAAGTTCCAAACTGTTTTTCCACTTGACATTCCCACCAGTAACATATGAGGGTTCTAATTTCTCCACATGTCTCCCAACACTTGCTGTTGTCTGACTTTTTTATCCTAGCCATCCTAGTGGGAGGAGTTGCTTTTTGAGGCAACGTCGGAAGGTGGTGGCATGAGTTTGGTGCACCTCTGGGCTCCAAGATCCTCGAGACCTTATCCAGCTCTCTCATTCTCAGCTCTGCTCTCTGCTAGGTTGGCTTCATCTCAGTCAGACCCTGGCCCTGGGAGGCAGTGTCAGGCCACTTCTTGGCCTAAGCTTGGAGCTTCCTTTCCTCAAGACCCCGGGGAGGCTGTATTAATCAGGGTTCTCCAGAGAAACAGAACCAATAGGATGCATACATATTGAGAGAGAGATTTATTATAAGGAATTGGCTCATGTGATAATGGAAGCTGACAAGTCCCCAGATCTTGCTCTGAGTGAGCAAGCTGGAGACCCAGGAGAGCCCATGGTGTAGTTCTGGTCCAAAGGCCAGCAGGATCCAGGAGGAGGCAATTTTTCAGCTCAAGTCTGTAGATAGGAAAAGGCCAATGTCCCAGTTCAAAAGCAGTCAGGCAGGAGGACTTCTCTTTTACTTGGGGGAGCTCAGCCTTTTTCTTCTATTCAGGCCTTCAACTGATTGGACAAAGCCCACCTGCATTGGGGAGGGTAATTTACTTTATGGGTGTACCAATTCAAATGTTAATCTCATTCGGAAACACCCCCACAGAACACCCAGAATAATGTTCGCCCAAATGTCTGAGCCCTGTGGTCCAGTCAGGTTGAAAGTAAAATTAACCACAGAGGCTCTCAGTGACCAGCTCAGCCATCTCTTGACTTTTAGTTGTAAGTCAGCATATTTCCCCTTGCGGTTGAGGGTCAGAGTGGGACTTTGGCCTCTTGGAACTGAAAGATACTTGGCTGATGCCATCTGTACTTTTGAGGGGCTTGGAGCCCAGGAATCTTCTGGGGCCAGGTGGCACTCCCTGATGTGACCAGGCAAATGAGCCCAATTTCCTCTGAGTTGGTAGCCCCTGCAAGGGGACTCTTGCTTCCATTAATTAAATCTGGGTCATTATGTCCTGAATTTCACCCTCCTCCTGGAAGTCTCTCTCTCTGATTCCAGCCACCCACCTCTTTTCATGTCCTGGCTCCCATGTAAATAACCTTTCCCTAGGGTCCCTTGAGCACAGCTTTGTTACTGCTGGGGTATCACAAAATATGAACACAAGAACCCAAGATGTGCAGGCCTAACCCAGCCCAACAGACTCCCCCAGCCCTGATTTCAATCCCTCATTCACCAACTGCTGGCTGGCGCTTTCGATTGCCAGACCCACCTGGCCTCTGCACGGCAGGCAGGGTAGTTTTTCTGACCTCCTCCAAGAGCTCCTCACTGGGCATCTTGATTCCTTGATAGACCTGCTCCTGAGGGAGGGACCCACCTCTGCAGCCACCCCACCCCCACCCCCATGTGTAGCTCTTAGCACACGGTGTTACCAGAAATGGCCTCATCTCTCCTAGGGTTGGGGCTTGACCCCACCCAGTCTGGGGTGGGTGACACTGTGAAGTCTTCCAGGGTGGGCTAGTGATGCCTGCAATGCCCTCTTTATCCTACCATTGGCAGGGCTGAGGAGGAGGAGACCCCAGAGCAGTTGAGGGTCAGCAGCAGGGAGCACCTGAGCCTTGTTTCTTGGTTGGGTGAGGTCCTCCGGTATCCTGTACCCTGACAAGGTGTGGTGACAAGGACAAGTGGTTTGCAGCAAGAGCCCGAGACATCCCAGGGAGCTTCCCAGCCCGAGCACTAGGGGGGCAACTGGGCCTCTGAGTTGTGACAAGGGGAGGCCACCACCCAAATTTACAAGCAGGGACCAGATGGGGGCACAGACACCTCATTCCTGCCAATGCTCAAGGGAGATGACAGCCAAGACATATGTTGGGGATGCCAGCAGGGAAAACATTCACCTATATGACCCATCTGCCATGCCCCCCATGTGGTGACACCATCCACATTCACTGGAATCCAGGGACAAAGGGATGGGGGAAGGGGAACTCCAAATCAACAGAGTTGAAACCCTAATCATTAAACTGACCAAGTCTTACATTCTGCTGCTGGGCAGAAAGTGGGGTCTGAAATAAAGAATACAGGGAGTAGGAACATATGGTTGTGGTTTTAGCACAGTTGGGTTAGTGGCCTGAATAGTCATACAACCCACAGCTTAACTCGGGACAGTGACTGGGGACTCCCACATGGGTCATGGAGAAGGCTCTTCCCCTCTCCCTGGGCCATGCAGATGGACGCTGGCATGGATCTAGATGTGGCTTCCCCACTCTCCTTCCTTGGGACCCATCCATCTGGTTGCACACGGATTCCAGGGGAATGAAGAGGGTTGAGTGAGTGGTGAGCAGAACCACCCATCTTCCCGTGCCCAGGAGTCCCTTTGTGGTGAATGACACTAAGAGGAGCCAGTCACGAAGAGTGAGGAAGGAGGTGGGCAGGACCTGCTGGTCCCAGGAGAAGCTTGGAGGAGGCTGTGAGACAGAGAGACGTGTCCGTGTGTGGGCTCAAGGTGAGGAATCAGCAGACATGGGGCGAGGATGAGCTCTGGGGATCGCAGGCAAGGCCCTATGCTCTCTGAGCCTTCAAGTCCTCACTGCAAACAGGGTACCTGAGTCTCCTCTTGCCCCCTGGGCTGACCCTGGTCTCTGGTTTCAGGTGTGGGGACGTGATCCAGACCTGACTGCCAAAACTATATTCTGTCTATTCGTTGAAACTATTGACAAAAAGAAGCTGGCTCTCGCTGTCTCCCCATGGTGGTAAGCAGTAAGTACGTTGCTTGGAGCTGCTGAGGGGGCCTCCATGAAAAGGGGGGTTTGGGGGCGCCTGGGTGGCGCAGTCGGTTAAGCGTCCGACTTCAGCCAGGTCACGATCTCGCGGTCCGTGAGTTCGAGCCCCGCGTCGGGCTCTGGGCTGATGGCTCAGAGCCTGGAGCCTGTTTCCGATTCTATGTCTCCCTCTCTCTCTGCCCCTCCCCCGTTCATGCTCTGTCTCTCTCTGTCCCCCAAAAAATAAATAAACGTTGAAAAAAAAAAAATTAAAAAAAAAAAAAAAAAAAAAGAAAAGGGGGGTTTGTCTGAGAATGACTCCAACTCAGGAAAGCAGAGGAGAGATGAAAGAAATGGAGTCTGTCCCAGTCAGCTCAGGCTGCCATAACAAAACACCACAAACTGAGTGGCTTAAACAACAGACATCTATATCTCACAGTTCTGGAGGCTGTGAAGTCCAAAGTCAAGGTCGGTTTCATTCTGAGGCCTCTCCTCTTGGCTTACGGATGGCTCCTTCCTCAGTGTATTCTTGCAGGGCAGGGAGAGAGAAAGAGAAAACCTTCACAAGTGCCATTAATCTTGTGTCTCATCTTATAAAGGACACCAATCCTGTGGGATCAAGACCCCATCTTTAATGACCTCATTTTACCTTGATTACCAATGTAAAGGCCCTATCTTCAAATATATATAGTCATGCTAGGGGCTGGGGCTTTAGTATGTGAATTTGGCAGCAGGCGGGGACACAAACATTAAGTCCATAACAGAGTCTTGAAACATGGTTTGTTCCCCTGGATCCAGCTATGCCTGAAGCACGCTACCCATTGACTTTCTAGCTGTATCAGCCATTCCCTTCCAGGACAGTGTGGTTTCGATTTCTGCAACTTGCAAACAAGAGTCCTGTGATAATTGTCGTAGATATTACACAAGTATGTGCGTGGCACACAGCATATGCAGAAGGGTTCATGCGATCCCTGGAGAGAAAATACAGATGTTTAATGGGGGGAGGGGGAAACAGGAGAAAATGGGGAGAAAACAAGGAAAGGCAAATCAGGGAGGGAAAGAAGGACATGGAAATAGTAAAGGGACACAGGCAGTATTATTTGGAGGGAAAGTGATAACAGAGAAAAGAAGCCAGGACGTATTGTTGGAAACATTTGGTTCGCAGCAAATTAAGTTCCTGTACTATTTGCTGGGTGGTGTGCACAAATAGCATCTCTGTGGCGGTAAATCCCATGGAGCGGGCTTCGGGGCTGCAGGCCGGGCCAGTGAGGCCATGAGCCTGCCGTGGACACTGCATCAGGAGCCATCCAAGGGGGCTGGGGACCCCGTGCTTCACTGCGGATTGTCTCCTGTCATCAAGACATACTCTTTAAAAGAAGTAAATCAAACCAGTCTTCTTTGCTTCACTTTCTCTTGCTCCCGACTTTCCATCTCACAGAAGGAAGGGCAGATCCCCCTGTGCCTTGCGGGGCTCTCTGTCCCTGCTCACACCGTGCCGTGGTCCACTGCCCCATGTCTGGCCCCTTGCACCTGCCATCTCCTCCGCCTGAAACGCCTTCTCCTCTGACCTTCTCCTTTAGCCTTCTCCTCACTGGAGACTCAGCCCAGCATCTCCTTAGGCCCTCCTGGGCCCCATCCATTGCAGTTCTGATCACAGGATCCTGCGCTGACTGTTCGAAACTGTAGCTCCCACCATCTGACATGCGCTCACGCAGTTACCGTCACTTTCGTACTCACCGTCTCCTCCACCTCCAATATCAGCGAGCAGGGTTGGGACCTCGGTCCCATCCCCAGTCCCAGGACAGTGCCTGGAGCAGAGCAGACACTTAGGAGAGTCCCTGCCTGCACACCAAATGCCTCTTGAGAACTCTGTGCCAAGCACGGGCAGAGTCTCCAGGGTTACAAACTCAGGTGGGCAAAAATGGTTCTCAGGTTTTCTAATACTGAACTCAATTTCTATCCTAGCCCCTATTTTGGGAAACTTGGTATACATATAGTCATTTTGGGTGTTCTCGATTGATCCTGGGTCTCTTTTTTCAGTTTCAAGTCCTCACCTTCTCACTAAGGTCAGGGAGGGGCCCATGAAGGGTCAAGGCCCTGAAGGGGGGCCGAGCTCACCATGCATCTGTGCCTGTGTCTGTGTTGTGTCTTCATTCCCAGGGCTCTCCGCTGAGATCCCCAGTTCTACCTGGGGTAGGGTCTGTCCCCTACCACATGCTCCCTTCTGGCTACTGGGGTCCTCCAGTAACATTCCAGGGCCACTCTGGTGACCATCTCACTCCGTGACAAACATTCTGCCTCCCTGAGGCACAGGGGACCTTCTGGGCTGTCCCAGGGCTGTCTGTCCTGACCCCTCCTAAAGGACTTTCTTCTATCTTGCTGACTGGGGGCCAGGTGAGCCTTGCTGTTCCCCAAGCCTTGCCTCTAAAGTGAGACACACAGGGCCAGGCTAGATCTCCCCACCTCTCCCAGCCAGGAGTGGCAGAGACCCCCTCCACACCCCCTCACTCCAGGGCTCTCCCAGCCTGGTGGTCGTCTTCTAGTGTGGTTGACCAGAATGCTCTGACCTGTTGTTTGTGCCATGTTAGCCTTAGGCACTGGGCACCCTGGGGAGCTCAGAGTAGGGGGACGCAGGGAGAAAGGGAGAGCAAAAGGTGCAAGGAAGAAAGCTGCCGAGGCACCCCCACTCCCACTCACCAGGCTGGACCAGGATGGGGATGAACCTGAGGGGTCCTGAGTGCAAGTGTGTGTGAGCAAGGTTTGTACTGAGGGGCGTGCTGAGGAGGCGAGGGCCTGACAGGGGGTTTCGTCTTGCTTTAAGCAACGGCAGGACCCAGCTAGATTCCTGGTGTCGACAGATGGAGGCTGCAATGCAGCCCTGCTCCAGGCCTAAGCTCAGGGGATGGGGTGGTGGGGAGACCCATCCCTCGCCGCCCCTGCAGCCCGCCCGCCCCGCCCGCCTGCTCCTTTTCACTTCGCTAACTCCTCATCAGATTTTCCATTGCAGCCTCCAGCCCCCAGCCCCCACCTCCCCACCCTGCATTGCTTAATTTCCCTCTCTCTGCTGCAATTTATTATTTAAGTCTGCAGAGCGACCGGTTGAAGCGGCCTTCCTGGGAGATGCTGCAGCAGAGAAAAGAGACCATTTGGCTCTGCCGGGCTTCCGGGGCGGTGGAGGGGGCTGGCCCCAGGACCCAGGGATCTGGGTAGAGGTACTCCACTGAGGCATCTGAGCCTGGTTGTAGCTCGGGCTCTGTGATCAGGCATCGCCCACCCAGACCCTGCCCCTCCCTTCCCCCTGCAGGAAATGGGCTCTGGAAGGTTTGAGACCCAGCCCCAGAGACGTCCCCCCCCCCCACCCTGTCACCCCTATTGCCAGACAGGCAGGCGGGCAGGTTTGTGTGGCTCCCAGGGAGGGTGGATCTAACGAAAACCAGAATTGCATTTAAAAACCAGGAGATTTCATATAAATATCTGGATTTCTAGCTTCTCCTGAAAAACTAGTTGTCAACACCGAGCTGCCCTCCATAAGGCACACTTGGGCTGAAGCCCCATTCAGGAGGGGTCTACACCTGGCATCAGCCATGCCCTGCCTGCCTCTTCACTTAGGGGTCTGGTGGACCCCCAGGGACATCTGGATTTAAGACCCCTGCTCTGAGTGTGGCCTAGCAGGGGCCAGAAAGAGCCCCCTCCTTCCTCCTCAGCTGTTCTGGGGGTTTTTAGGGGGCAAGGATTCTCTCGCTTCCTCTTTCTATATCTTTGTATATTACTCATTGTAATGCCAAGCCCAGTGCCTGGCATATAAAGGTGCTGAATAAATACATTTTCAATCATCAGCTGCATAAGTGAGTGAATGAATGGTGATACCTTCCCAGGGTTATGAGGCTGAATAGGATTTTGCCATTCGAAAAGATGAGTCTGACTGGTAGGCCAAGGAAGCAGAGAGACAGAGGCTGGGGGCACCAGGGGAGTCCAGGGACTTGGGGTGAGGTGGGGGTGAGGCAGGGAGGTCACCCAGGTGTGGCCTGAAGGCTAAGATGAGGAGATTTATTAGCCAATCACCTGATATTAAAACCCCCACAGAGTCTCGGGGTCCACTCCAGACTCATTGAGTCAGACTCTTCAAGAGTGTGTGGGGCAATCTGTTTGTTTTTTTTTTTAATGTCTCCTCAGGTGGGGGACATGGAGCCTCAACAGGCCTGGGACCCTGACTATGTGGCTGGGAGGTGATAATCTGTGCCACAAGTCTGCTGCTGTGTCCAACCCCTGCCTGCCCTCACCCCACCTGGGACTGGGTGTTTCTCTAAAGCCACCTGTTAACCTCCTGAGTGATGGTCAGACCCTGTGTCTTAGCCGCTCACCACATATTAAGTAAGTTTTAGAAGGAAGGAAAAGTATGAAATAACTGTGTTTGTTTTGCTCAAGCCAAATCCATTTATAAAGCGCAGCACTTGTTTAAGAAAAAAACAACAGGTATTGACAAAATATAAGAAAATAAATTAAAGCAGCAGTTCCTTAAAAGGACCCTGTCCAATAATTTGATTTTCTTCCCCCTTCTTCCCTCAAAGGCCAGAACGACACAATCAATCTTGTCATTCTATAGGCTGTCTTGTTACAGCTTTTTCTTAAGTGGAGGGGGAAAAGGGGAAAAAATGGGAAGAAAATAAGGTGCCATCTGCTCCTCCTGCTTCATGATGGGTCCCACTAGGTCCCTCTGCTTCCCCTGCTCCAGCCTTCTTGTCCTGTTGGCAGTCCAGCCCTGGCCTCTGCCCTGCCCCAGCTGTGCCTGGTCAGCTCAGGGCTTCTCCAGCCAAACCCCATGACGCACAGACCCTGTGGGGACACTGTCCTGTCTCCGAGTCCACAATTTCTCATCTTGACAGCTTCATCCAAATAACTGATGTCTCTCACGAGAAAAGCACGGAACAAAACACGGGGGCACTGAGGGTAGACACACTTTGTACACACAGGGAAATTCATTTTGTAGGCAGCATACTGCGTCCAACACATGCAGGACCTCAGACGGAGGGGGTTCCCGCAACCACCCTTGTTACAAGACCCCCTTCCCCGAGTGCTGTCCCTGTTGTGGTTGCCATCAGCTGCACACACCGGGACCTGCCCCACTGTTGGTGGCCACCCCCACCTTGACGACAAGTGAGGTTTGTTGGGAATCAAAGCAGGTTTAAAGTCAGTATTCTTGGCCAAATCATGGCACCCCTGTGAGTTTCTCCACAGGGAAAGCAAGGTCAGTAACACCCAGAGGTTGTTGTGAGGATTGAATGAGCGGCTACAGGTAATAATAATAATAAAATTTTATAATTGAGCACTAGCTCGGTGTCTGATCCTGAGGTATAGTCCTTTTCTGACATTATTTGGTGAAATCTTCAGTTCATAGGATTATGAACCTTATTTCACAGGTGAGAAAATCGAAGTGCAGAGAGGTTAGGTTAATTGCCCATGGTCTTATAACTAGCAAGAGGAAAGGAGTTTTTTGAGGGGGAGGGTTTCCAAAAATCCACATCCTCCTTGCCTATCAGTCCCCATTTCTTTGTGGAAAGTTCCCTCTGGGTGTGGTCTCCATGGGAGGGCAGTGATGACACCTGCCTCCCGTAGTGGGAGCCCCGAGGGCAGCTTGTCCTACTCTGTAGGGCCAGGAGCAAACTCAGCTGTGAAGTTCAACCCAGCCTGCAGTCCCTAGTGTTCCTTGACCTGATCTCTCAGCTCCTGGATTCTGGGAGCTCCAAAGATACCTTCTCTTTTTGCATAACACAGGTAGAGTCCCTCTCTGTAGCTTGTAACCCCAGGACTCTGCCTGCAACAAAATAAGAGGTAATAATAACATCAAGAGTAGCTATCATCTCTTGGGCACTTACTATGTTCTAGGTCTAATGGAAAGGGCTTCATACATAGTATTGTGTCTTATCCTTGCCACACTCCTATGGCAAGAGAACTGAGGATCATATACATTTGGATTCTTGCCCAGCATCACAGCCAGAAAGAGGGACAGCTGGGTTCAAACCCTGGGCTGCATGAGCATAACTCTGTGAATACAAAATTCTGTTTGTGCGCCTGACATAAGAGGTGCTTACTAAAGAGTGGCTTTAGCACTGTGTTGTGTATGCATGCATCATGTACTTTAAAATTTTTCTAGGAGGTTCCAGGTCCAGGTAAGATGAAGTAAACACACTCCACCTTGTCTCTCCCACTGAATGCAGCTTAAACCTGGAGAGAATGTGCAGACTAGGTATTTGAACTCTCTGAAAAGAAGACCAGATAACATCAAAGTAACACCAAATTGGTTGTAAGTTTACTGCTTCCTTCCACTCAGGTATGCCCTCGGTTGAATGCAATGCAACTCAAAACCTTGAAGGGGTTATTAGCATCTACAGAGAGAGCTACAGGAAAAACCTTCTGATTCTGGCTTGAGGACCAAGAAAGAGGTCTTCCATTGCTGAGAATTAAGCAGAAGTCTCCTGTTTGTCTTTTCTTTCTCTGTTTACTCTTGTACCCCAGCAACCAAGCAATGTGGTGGCAAGAGCAGCAGTATCAGTGTGTGCAGACAAGAACCTAAAACTCTGAGGGAGGGAAACCTCCTTCTCCACTGGAGGGGCCATTGCCCATGAAGATGGGTAAGCCCCTGCCGCTTTGCTATCTCTGATGCTTGGGACCAACATGAGCTGTTACAGGAAGGGTATGGCAGGTGGAGGTAAATAAAGCTCCTGCCTTCTGGTCTGAGCACTGGAAAAGGGGCACCTCAGTGAACTAGAAAGTCCAGAGGAGATCCCAGAGAGGGAAGAGCTGTGAAACACAGCCCTTTAAAGCTGTTTCTGAAATCTGGGGTAATCCCCAAACTGTACATGATCTGACCCCAAACAGCATACATAGACCCGAGAACTGAACACCTAAGGACAGACCACTACCTCGATCCTAGAGTGGCCTTCAGTGGTGCATATATGGGATAGATCTAAATAACACAGCAAAAGCATTGAAATTGAACTGACATTGGAACCACAACCTATAGGAGGTTGGTGAGAACTTGTGACTGAACCCAACTGGGTCAATTGCCTGCTAAAGAAAAATATCAAAATTACTCCATATAGGAAGGGTCAGGAAAATTTTCAACTCACTTGGGAAAAGATAATCCAGAGATGCCAATGCTGAGATGACTTCACAGATGATCAAAGACTTCATAGCAGCTATTATAAATGAAATATGCAAACTCTAGAAATGAATGGAAAGACAGAAAGTCTCAGCACAGAAAGAGACACTCTCAAGAAGAACCAGATGGAAATTTAGAAGCGAAAAAATACAATAACTGAAATAAAAAAACTCAGTGGATGGGCTCAATAGCAAAATGGAGATGATAAACAGTGAATTTGAAGACAGGCCAATAGAAGTTATATAATTTAAATAACAGAAAGGAAAAAGACTGAGGGGAAAATGAACAGAGACTTCAGGGCCTGTAGGTTAGTACGAAAAGATGTAACATTCATGTCATTAGAGCCTTGGAAGGAGAAGAGAAAACGTAGGGTCTAGAAAAAATTATTTGAAGAATAATGGTGGCAAGTTTCCAAATTTAGTATAAAACAGAAACATACCAATTTAAGAAGGTTGGTGAATCCCAAACAGGGTAAATACAAAAAAATATGTGCCCAGACACATGATAATCAAACTTCTGAAAACTAAGGACCAAAAAAAAAAAAAAAAAAGGCCTTGAAAGCAACCAGAGAAAAAGAACATGTTACCTATATGGGAGCAATGATTCAAATGACTGCATTTTTCATCAGAAACCATAAAGGCTAGAAGAGAGCAGAACAATATTTTTTAAATGCTGAGAAAGAAGAACTATCAACTCAGAATTCTTTGAAGGATATATCCTTTAGGAATAAAGGTAAAATAAAGATATTCTCAGATGAAGGAAAGCCAAGATAATTTGATGCCAGGAGATCAGTATGGGAAGTTCTTCAGACAGATGGGATATAATAGCAGAAAGAAATTTGAAATATCAGGAATAAAGGAAGTGCAGCAGAGATGGCAAATATTTGGACAAATAAGCTATTTTTCTCCTGTTGAGCTCTTTGAAATATACCTGATTATTGAGGGTGTCTGGGTGGCTCAGTTGGTTGAGCATCCAACTTTGGCTCAGGTCATGGTCTTGCAGTTCATGAGTTCGAGCCCCACATCGGGCTTGCTGCTGTCAGTGCAGAGCCTGCTTCAGATTCTCTGTCCCCCTCTCTCTGCCCCTCCCCCACCTGTGCTGTCTCAAGAATAAACATTTAAAAAATAAATGAATAAAAATAAAATATATCTGATGATTGAAAATCAATCAACCAATCTCACTGATGGGATTTTCAATGGATGTGGATGTAATATAGAAAACAAATATAATATAAAAGGAAGAGAGGGAAGGGACCTATGAAGTGGTCAGATTTTGATATTTCTGCATGGAGTGACAGAATATTATTTTTAAATAGACTGGAAAGATATGTCTATTGTAATTTATAGAACAACTACTAAAAAATACTATTCAAAGAGATATAACTTTAAAAAAGAGAATGCATTCATAAGCAAAAAAGTCTTATCTTAAATCTTATACTTCATGCAAAAATTAATTTTAAATAGATTATAGTTAAAACTTTTGAAAGGAAACATAGGGGAACATCTTTGTGACCTGAGAGCAGACACATTTATGACATTAAAAGCACAATCCATGAGAGAATAAATTAAGTTTCAACAAAAATCAAAACTTCTGTTCTGAGAAGGACACTGTTAACAGAATGAAAGGTAAGCTATCACCTTGGGAGAGAATATTTGCAAACCATGTTTCCAGTAAAAGTTTAAAAAAAAATTTTTAAGTTTATTTTCAGAGAGAAGGTGCACAAGCAGGGTAGGGGCAGAGAGAGGGGAGAGAGAGAGAGAATCCCAAGCAGGCTCCATGGTGTCAGCACAGAGCCTAATGTGGGGCTCGAACTCCTGAACTGTGAGATCATGACCTGAGCCAAAATCAAGAGTCACTTAACTAACTGAGCCACCCAGGCGCCCCTCCAGTAAATATTTGTATTCAAATTAAATGAAGAACTCTCAAAACTCAGCAATAAGAAAACAGCCTATTTGAAATCTGAACGAAAGATTTGAAGAGGCACTTGACCCCAGAGAATATAACGATGGCCAACAGGCACACAAAAAGATGTTCAGCATCATTAGCCATTAGGGCAAAAAGTTACAACTGCACATCTAGAAGAATGAAAAAAATAAAAAATACTGACAAAACCAAGTGCTGACAAGGATGCTGAACAACTAGAACTCTCACACATTCCCAGTGGAAATGCAAAATGATACGGTTACTCTGGAAAAGTTTGACACTTTCTTATAAAGTTAAACACATACTTACCGTATGACCCAACAATCCCACTCCTGGGTGTTTACCCTAAAGAAACGAAAACTTAAATGTTCACCTGAAAACAAATGTTCATAGCAGCTCTATGGATAATTGCCAAGAACGAGGAACAATCCAAATGTCTTCCAGGAGGTGAATGGATCAACTGCAATACATCTATTCAATGGAACACAACTCTGTAATGAAAAGGATCAACCAACTGATACATGCAACAGCTTGAATGAGTTTCAGAGGCATTATGCTGAGGGAAAGCAGCCGGTCTCAAAAGGTTATGTAATGTGTATTTCCATTTATTCAACCTTCTCAAAATCACAGAACTATAGCAACGGAGAACAAGACAGTGGTTGCCCGGGCTTAGGGGTGTGGGAAATGTGTGACTATAAAGGATAGCATGCAGGAGTCTTGTGGGTGTGCCCCACTTCTGCATTCTGTGGTGGTTCCATGAATCTACACATGTGTTACAATCTATAGACTACATACACACACACACAATTAAAAAAGATAAACAAACAAAACAAAATGAAATGCAGTAAGGGAAGAAGTTCCCAAGGAGGTCATCCCTGCTGGGTCTCCAGTAAGTAGTGGGCATACAAAGTTGTATCAGGTAAGGTTTATATTTTTGAGGTTTTTACAATCAAAGTCAGTAACAATGTGACAGAAGAATGTGCCTTAACTGTCACCTTCTCAGAAAGGCATTTCCGGACTCCGTGCCCACTGCACAAATTAATACCCCTGTGGAGCTTCCCACTGCTGTTGCAATACATAACTGCAAACTAGAGGTTTGAAACACACTTTTGTTATCCTGCAGTTCTGGAGATGAGAAATCCAAATTGGCTCTCACTGGGCTGCATTCCTTCTGGAGGTTCTGTTCCCTTGCCTTTTCCTGATTCTAGAAGCTTCTGCCCACCTTCCTCTCTCCTCCATCCTCAAAGCTAGCAACATTAGGCTCAGCTACTTTTACACTGCTATCTCTCTGGTTCTCTCACTTCCATTTTGAAGGACCCATATTATTGAGCCGACTAGATAATCCAGGATAATCTCCCAACTCAGGGCTAGTTGATTAGCAACCTGCAATGACACTGATGACCTGGAATGAGGCCAAACTTCACAAATTAAGGCCACAGTCCCCCACAGGACTGCCCTCACTTCAGACATCAGGCACAAGGTCAGGGGTCCCTAGGCCATCTTCACTCCTGACTAGCTGGCTACCAATTCAGGAGTTCTCACTTCTGCTTAGATTCTATAATAAGCTAGAAGGACTCAGAAAACTCGGGAAAACACTATACTTATGGTGACAAAAGGCCGGAAATCAGAGCCCAACAAAGAGAGAGACCCAGAGGTCAAGGTCTGGGGGTTGTGTGTGCCCCAAACATGAAGCTTCTGTGTCCTAACCTTGTGCCATCAGGACAGGTTACTCATCAACTTGTGCTCACTGGAGCTTTGGTGTCAGAGTTTTTATCAGGGTTTCATTGTGTAGGCATGACTGATTGAATTGGTTGAATCATTGGCCATGTGGTTGAACTCAATGTCCAGCCTCCCCACTCCACAGAAGTCGGGCTGGTATCATGTGGTTCAAAGTTCCAACTCTCTAATCACATGGCTGGTCTTTGTGGCATGACCAGCCCTCATCCCCAATCACCTTGTTAGCATAAAAGTTCAGGTGTGGTCTGAGTGACCGCCATGAATAACAACGACAATCCTATCACTCCAGAAATTCCAAGGATTTAGAGGTCACCTCCCAGGAAGCAGGGAACAGAACCCAGCCAAATTTCTGTTATATGCAACCTTAATTCCATCTGCAACCTTAATTCTCCTTTACCATGTAGTCGAACACATTCACAGGTTCCTGGGGCTAGGACGTGAATGTCTTTGGGGGGCCATTATTCCCTCTATTACAGCCTCCCAGTTGTTCCCTGACATGCCATCCTGTTTTGTTTTCTCACCACATCTGTCTATAAAATGGTCTTATTTATTTTGTTTATTGTCAGTCTCCCCTCTGCTACAAGGACAGGTCCCTAGCACGTGACTAAGAGAGAAAGGGGAAGAGTTACAGGAGGCAACGCTTGAACTGGTCTTTGAAGGATGAGCAGAGTGGTGACGGTTGGCAGGGGCTCTGTACAATGTGTGCAAAGGAACAGAGGAGGGAAGATTGGTCAGGTTTCAGGAGCCCTGAATGGATCGTTGTGGCTGGAGCTCCATGTGCTGTGGGAGGGAGGAGACATTTTGGGATAAAGAAAGGTATCGTTGGCAGGACTGAATGTGTGAGGGGAAAGACCTGATGGCACTTCTGGTATCTGCTTAGTGCCTGTGCCCTCTCACTCAGATGCCAAGAGGGAAGTGCCAAGGTGTAACAAGTAGGGCATAGATCTAGGGTCAAATCTCAGCTCTGCTGTTTATAGTCATTTGCTGTGAGCAAGTCTGCTCAGCTCTCTGCAGCCACTGAGGTTGGCTCACTCAACACTCATGTCCAACCCACCTTTCCTCTGCCTTCCTCTATCCTGGAGCTCAGACAGCTCTGTTCCCCAATATCTCTTGCAGCAAGTGACATAGATCCAGCCAATGAGCTGGAAGTAGAATCCTGGGGAGGGGTGTTTTAGAAATGGTAAAGGCCCAGTAAAAAGGAAGACATATTCAGCTAGATCAGAATTTTACATTCTCCTCTACTTCCTGCCTTGAATCCCAAATTATGTCAGGAGCAGCAGCAGCCACTTTATAACCATAAGGAGCAAGCTGAGAGTAACGGCCTAAGAAAAAGTGGGCAGAAAGATGGAAAATTCCTCAGCCTATGGGGCCATCACTGAACAACAGGAACAGTGTCAGCCTGGTGATTAATTAATACAGTCCTGATTAATACACTCCCAAGCCTCAATTTCCTCTACTGTTAACTAGCTAATAATATTTATCAATATTCCTTATGTCATGTTGTGTGCCAGGAACTCCTCTAGGTACTAATGGCAAAGCAGTGAACAAGAGGTAAATAAGATCCTTGTTCTTTTTTGCATTTACATTTTGGTTAGAGAGACAGACAATGAGCCCATAGATAGACAAGAATATATCTGAGAATGAAAACTGCTATGAAGAAAAGAAGATGATGCGACAGAGAGAGACTGGTGTGGACATGATATGGGATCCTCACAACGGGGCTCTGTAAGGAAGTGATACTTAAGCTTAGTGTGTATCTGAATGTGAAGATAATGACAGGATAAAGGTGAGGAACAGAATTCCAGACAGACGGGAATAGCAAGGGCAAAGGCTTTGAGGCAGGGGGCCCAGCTTGGTGACTGGGCAGACCGAGAAGAAGGCCAGGTGGCTAGGTGGCAGTGAGTGAGGAGGGGAGAGCGGGGAGGTGAGACCAGAGAGGTAGGTGGGGGTCAGACGACATATGTCTTGGTAAGCAGAGTGGACTTATTCTCAACGCAAAAGGGAAGCCACTCGAGGGCTTTCTCAGGAGTGTGGGACAATGACTTGAATATCTGGCACACGTGTTTGATAAATGGCTATAGAGTAGATGGTGCATCCACTTGGTGGTATTCCTTCACTTCTCAGGTTCAACTAGCCCCTTCTCCTGTTCTGCCTGCCTCAAGCCTCCAGCCCCTGAGCTGGACCCCTCCCAGCTGCTTTGGAGTTTTCCTGGCCCTGCAACGTCCTCCCCCGGGGCCATTTGCTCCCTCCAGAGCGGGCGAGCATAATTGCCGCTTTCCACAATGACATAAAAATCTAAGAGGCACAATCAATACAGCGCACACACACATCATCGTCTTTCATTGCAAACGATAAAAGTGTAAACAGCAGGGGTGGCGGCAGCTCTGGAGGCTGCAGTGGGGGCAGGGCGGGCTGCCACTGCCTCCCTGCCAATCATTCTCCTTCTGGGGCACCTTCTCCATTGGGGGGGGGGGGGAGGGGGGTGACGCCCCTCATGAAAGCCCCCTGGAGAAATGGTTTCTTTCTCTTTTCCTTCCAGATGCAGCAGCCCCAGCCTCTTTAACCCGAATTCAGAATCCAATTTGTCTTCCCTTTCACTATTTTTAATGCTTTTTTCCCCTTGCTTTCTTGAATCTTCTATGTCGCCAAAATACAGAGCTAAGAGTGCCTTCACGGAGGCAGAAGGACTTGCCGGGGTCTTGCTTGTCAGAAGCCCATGAAATGACCTTGATGGGGAAACCAGCCCTCAATGTCCAGCTTCTTTTGCTCTATCCAGCTGCCACCCCACAGCTTGTCTTGGAACGTGCACAGAAGCCATTACATCCCCAGCTCTCACAGACTGCTGGCAACGACTTCTTCAAACTAGTTACTTAATGAACGTCATCCAATTCCGATTCAGCCTTGCCATACTCTCATTTGCGAAAGCCAATCTGCTTTACGATTCTAACCTCTGGCTAGAAACTGCTCCCAATTTCATGTCATCCATAAACTTGATGAACGAGTATCTTGCTTCTCTGCAGTCATTCATTTACTTATCCAACCAGCATTTAGTGAGCGCCTACTGGATGCTGGGCACTGGACACAGAGTTAAAGGACAGGCAGGTCCTGTCATTGAGGGACTCCTACACTGGACTGGTGGTTGAGCCGACTTGGAAATATGTGATCCTGAGCCACTCACAACTTGGGCAGGGGACAAAGAGCTAGCCTCACCAGGGGAGGGGTGGTTTAAGGTGGCCCTCAGATGCTGGAGGGAGATTTTACCAACTCATGAAGAAATGATGTTCCAATTAGACAGGAATGTGCACAGGCAACTAGTTCTGGGTGGTGATGGTGGAAGAAATGTATTGATATCTATAAATGCGGGAGGTGACCAGTTTCCAGCTGAGACTCCAGCTAAGACCAGGATGCCTGCCTTTTGGCTCTGCCCAGTTCTGTTTATCCTGACACTCCACATGGTAGCAAGCGCCTGCCAGCAGGTTCAAATCCAGGCAAAAGAAACCTACTCTTCTTCTCTAGGGGCACGAGGACAGCTGAGTCGGTTAAACCTCTGACTCTTGATTTTGGCTGAGGTCATGATCTCACGGTAGTGAGACTGAGCCACACGCTGTCAGTGTGGAGCCTGCTGGGGATTCTCTCCCTCTCCCTCTCTACCCTTCCCCTGCTCACTCTCTTCCTCTCCCAAAGTAAATAAATAAACTTAAAAAAAAAAAAAAAAAAGGAAATCTACTTTTCTCTCAAGGAGAGAGCAAATCTCCTGGGGTCTCATTGTTCCTACTGGTCCACATGATCTTCCCTGACCAATCAGAGTGCTAGAAGGAATTCAGGCACTCTGATTGGCCAGGGCTGGGTCACACGGTGGCTGTGGCCCTGAGTGGAGTCCCACTCCACTGGGGCTGAAAGGCAGGTAGGGATTCCCAGAGTAAAACTGGGTGCTGTTAGCACTGAAATGGGTGAATGGATTCTGGGCTGTGGGAACACAGACAGCCACTATGTGGCCACAAGTGGGCTGTGGCACTCTGTCTTCCCATGTGGTGGAAGTGGAGTCATGTGGGTCCTTTCTGTTTGGTGGGTAAAGGGAAGCACTCACCAGCTCAGAGATGAGGTGGGACATCTGAGTCCTTCTGCCATCATATTCTTCAGTTGGCTGGCTGGTTCACAATGGATAGTCACAATTGGCTATCTTTGAATAGACTAAATTTTCAGGAGTTCCGGAGACCTCCAGAGATCGCCAGCATATAGATAGAATTGGAAGCATGACAAAGCCAGGCCTCAGGAAGCTGACATAAATTCCAAGGCAGAAGAAAAGCATGGGGAGCCACACCTTTGGAGATATTGAGGGTTTGGTTCCAGATACTGCAATAAAGAAAGTATGGAAATAAAGTGAGTCAAAAGAATTATTTTTTGTTTCCCAGTACCTATAAAATTTATGTTTACACTTACTATAGTCTATTAAAAGTGTGCAATAGCATTATGTCTAAAACAAAAACAATGCACAAACCTTAATTTGAAAAGACTTTATTGCTCACCATCACTTGAGCTTTCAGTGAGTCATAATCACTGATCACAGCTCACTGTAACAAATATATAATAATGAAAAAGTTTGAAATATCACAAGAATTACTAAAATGTGACACGGAGACACAAAGTGAGCAAATGCGTTTGGAAAAAATGACACTGATAGCCTTGAGAGACACAGAGTTGCCACAAACCTTCGATTTGTGAAAAACTCAATATCTGCAAAGCACAATAAAATGAAGCACAATAAAATGAGGTATGCCTGCTTTCTGCTTTTCCAGATGCTAGATTTCAGCCAGGCAGCAAGGAATTTCAAGCCAGTTCTCCTGTCATCAGCCTTCGCATTCTTCAAGCTCTTTCCTGCCCTTCTCAAAAACCAAACCTCCAGCCAGTTTCAGAAACCCCATGGGGCAGGCCTCTGGCACCTTCTAGCTAGAACTCCGTGTTGGAGGGTCAGATGAGCCAGGTCTTGCCTGCTCTATCGGGTGGCTCACTGGCAGATCTTGAGCAGTACTGATACTTTCTGAGCACTCTAGTCTTCCCTTGGGACTTATGATGAAGGAGTGCACTGCCCTGGATGGGCCTGGGCTTTGGGGACAGCAATTCAGGCTCTAATCTATAGGGATGAGCTGAACCTCAGGCTGGAGGTTCGGCTGTGAGTGACAGACACCATCCCAAAGAGAGCCAGCACTGAAAACAAGAAAGAGGCTTATTTTTCTCTCAATCAAGAGTCTAGATGCTGGAAGAGAGATTTCTCAAAGTCAACATCAATCATTCTTTCCTGCTGCTCAGCCTCCTTCTCACGATGCAAGGTGCTGCTTGGTTCCAGCTCCCAGGAGGAGCAGCGGACAAACAGGTGCCTGTCTTCCCTTTAAGGACTCTCCCCAGAACTGCACACTATACTTGTGTTTACAGTGTAACGATCAGAATTTCGTCATGTGGCCAAATGGCCACAAGGGGAGGCTGGGAAGAGAATCTTGATTCTAGGCAGCAGTGGGCCCAGCTAAAGATCAGAGCGTGGGGAGAATGGATATGGGGTGGTGGGAGTGGTGGTAGCTAGCAATCTATAGCTCGGACTCTCTAACCTCCAAGAAGTCATCGTAAGTCCCAAGTCCTCCTAAATCCTCCTAATCTATAGCTCGGATGGTGTTCATATCCATGATTTCACCAGTCGTCCTGCGAGAGGGAACTTGCATTTCCCATGCTACAGATGAAGAAGTGGAGGCAGAGAGAGACTGAGTCCCTCTCATCTCCCTCCTTCCTTTGCTAACCTGTCTTTGCTCCTGCCCTGGCCTCAGGACATAGCTGTTATTGTCAAGGATCAAGAGCATTTTGGTTCTGTCCGTGAGCTTGGGTCCCCAGCCACTTGGTCACACATGGGTTTGCGGTGCCTCTTCCCAAGCAGAGGCAGGCAGCATGGTCCAAACCTGCAGGTTTGTCTCCATACAAGGCTTACGAGTCTTCCCTTAGCTATGCCCATTTGTTAGTGATGCTGGGGTTAGTTCCAGCCAACATGAGCTCTGTTACTCCTGGCCCCTGAAAAATTCGAAAACCTTTCTGTTTGCGCAGCCTATCTGTAAACTAGGACTAAGCCACATCCTTCAGCTCTCTCAAGGGTTTCTCGACACTTTTCAAGTGAAAAATAATGTGGATAATGTGTTCTGAGAAACTCAGGGCAAGCTGCTGCCAGAGCCCTAGGTGCTACTAAATGATAATTGTTCTGGGCCCCGGGAAGGGGTTCTGGGCCCAGCAAGGAAACTCTTCACACTGACCATCCAGTCTGGGGTGGGGGGTGGGGGTGAGGCCACAGTCTGGAATGATACCTGCTCACTTGGGGGCAGGGGGAAAAGGGGAGCAGGGCCAGGAGGCCCCGATGATGCCCAAACTCAGAGAGCAAGAATGTGCCCTGGCATGTGGGTGGTCAGTGACAAGTGGTATTGTGGAAGTGTCCAGGGGCAACAAGGGTTCATTCACTGACCTTAGGTTTAGAGGTCACCTCCAACCTGGGGAAGGACTGGGGGGGAATGGCATACATGCGCCGGGGTTTGGTCCTGGGCAGGGAGAGGAAAGAGGCAGGTCTGCAAAAGGAGGATTCACCTATAGAGAACACAGGGCAGCTTCAAGTGCCAGCATCTCCCACGCTGGCCACTCATATGGCCCCAGCTGGCCTCTTCGATTCACTGTTGCAGCTTCCCCCCATCCAGTCTCCATATAGTAGGCAGAAGGCTCTCGCCTTCTTGGGTTGGCTAATTCCCCTCCACCTTACAAACCTGCAATAGATTCCCGTTGACCCTGACCCCACAAACTCCTTCCCATGCCCTTTGGGAGCCCACCTGGGCTGGCCTCTGCATTCCTCTCCACTTTCTCCTGGCTCACCTTTCTCCTGCCACACTGCCTTCTATTTGCTTCTCAAACCTACCATGCATGCCGCCTCTGTCTTTGCACTTGCTGTTTCCTCTGCCTGGAATCTTCCTCCCACAGCTCTTGCTACAGATGAGCCTCAGAGAGATCTCTTACCCTTCTACCCTCTTCGCACCCTCCCCCGTCACTGCTACCACCCAGTTTTATTCTGATCACTGTATTTAAGGCCACCTAAAATGATAAGACTAGTTGACTTGTCGAATACCTGTCTCTGCACATGAAACTGAGCCCCAGGGTGGGGAGACTATACATCTTGTTTCCTGGTCTCTCTGCAGTGCCCATCACAGAGCAGGTCTCAGTGCACTGGAGGAAGGTAGCCTCGGTTTGGCTCCCCCCAGAAGTGAGCCCTGAGACAAGTTTTTAAGTGCAAGTAGCATATGTGGGAGCTGATGGGGAATGGGGAGACAGCCAATAAGCATTGTGGGCAAGTAGAACATAATCCTGGAACCCTGGCAGCCAGCATAGACAGCATGCCTTGGAGTTCTCCTATGTAAGGGGAGAGGGATTTGGGATATTTATTTATTTACTTTTTTAATGTTTATTTATTTTTGACAGGGAGTGAGAGCGCAACCCGGGGAGGGGCAGAGACAGAGAGGAGGACAGAGGATCTGAAGTGGGCTTTGTGCTGACGCCAGACAGCCCAGGGTGGGGCTTGAACTCATGAACCACGAGATCATGACCTGAGCTGAAGTCGGACACTTAACTGACTGAGCCACCCAGGCGCCCTGTTATGGGATATTTATACAGCATTTCCCATCAGTTATCGGTTGAGGGCTATTCTTGGGAAGTCTTATTTCCTGACACTTCTGGCCTAGAACACAGGGAAGAGCAGCCCTCCAGATGCCAGAGAAAGGCCTTAGGAAGGCACTGGTATGGCAGAAGATGAAGCCTGGGCATCCGGCACAACCCAAACCTAGTTACCCACATGGGGTTCCAAGATCAGGGCCTGACTTAGCTGGGTGATCATGTTCAGACTTTGCCTTCCCTGAGTTGGAGTGTCCTTGGCTGCAGGCCACCAATCCAAATCAAAGTGAAAAAATGACCTTTCTTATCTTGCATTGCAGGAAGTCTGGAGGAGAGGTGCCTCCAGTCATAGGAATCAGAGATCCAGTGACATCCCCGGGGACTTCGGCTCTTTCTCTGCCTCTGCTCAGCCCCAACCCTGGTCTTGCACTCCTCAGGGTCACAATGGCTGCTGAACCTCGAGGATTCGTGTCCAGATGCCATAATGCCTTGAGCTAGAAGAGAGCACCTCTCCCCGTGATGATTCTCTCCTAGGATCAAAGACACTTCAGACCTCCCTTCATGTGTCATCGACTATAACTGGACCACACTCTCATTCCCTCTAAACAAATCTGGGACATGGGTCATGGGAACACCAAGAATCTACCTGAACAACGTCGGGTAAGAGGGAAACAGATACTGAGCGGGTGGCCTGCGGTGTCTGCCAAACACACTTTCTACTCCCTGGCTAAGGAGACGGTGGTTGAGAGGCCAGAGCACGAGACTTGGGAGAGAAGATCTGGGCTGGGCACGGGCTGGGTCCGACAGCGGCGGTCTTGAGAGAAGTGTGTTAGTGTTTGTTCTGCAGAGACCCTGTGCTCTGGCAGATGGCGTCCTGGCCTCCTCAGTTTCCCGGCTCTCCCAGCAGCCTCTGAGGCAAGCCTGGGACAAGAGGAGTTTAGAGAAGCTGATGGGGGGACCTCTGCTCCCCTTCAGCAGGTTTGCATTTTCTTCAGCGGCTAATTACTCAGGATGGATGATTCTGATTCAGATAGAAGCCCCCTCCTCCTCTCCCCTTCCTCCAGCTGGGATAGAACAGGTGGTGGAGGGAGCAGAGGGCCCCAGCAACGCTGCTTGCGCGGGCCATTCATCACCAGGGGTGTTTATACCCCACCTGGGGCCAGAACCCAGCAGAACAGGTGGTGCGCTGAGAGGATGGGGGCTGATGGGGAATTAACTCTTCCGGCCCTGGCTCCAGAAGGATGCCTGGGCTTGTGACCGGGAGGAGTGGTACTGAGGCCTGCGGGGGTGGCTGTAAATGTAGGGAAATCATGCACCAAAAGAAACCAAATGAGGGGATAAAATGCAGGAGACAGTTAAACTTTTCCTGTATTTGGAAGTTTTGGAGATTAAGAAAATTAACCCAGGTTAAGAAGATGGGCTATAGTGTTTCGCTGGAAGTAGGGATGGGGTCAGGAAAAAAAGCCCTGATTAGTAGCATTTACTAATTGCTGTGGTGTAAATACTCTCACCATGCCTGATTTCGAGCTACCAATTGTTTAACAACCAGCTCACAAATCTTGAATATTTAACAATTGGTTCCTGGGAGCCGGTAGGAGCCAGCCCCAGAATGCCCTGTGTATGAGGCTGTTCACGTATAACATTGAATTTATTTATTCATTGGTTCATAAGAAATCACAAGGCACTGTCTATGCGTCCAGAGCTCTGTCTGGGGACACCAGACAGTCCCAATATCTGCTTCCACGAGCACACAGATGTGGGACAAGATCATCTCAGAGTGGGATGGAGGGACTGTGACAGCAACTTAATAGCCTGGTCTTGAGGCCTCTGTGTGTTGTCCCTTTGGTGTCTAGACTGTGAGTCTAGGAAGGAGATTTGAACCTGCCTCTGCCCTGACTGGGCAGTTCCTAGTGACCTTGGGCAGTTCAGTCCCCCTCTGCCCGCCATGAACAAAGAGGAGGGTCAATGCTCATGGCTTTTTCTGCACTGTTATTGTGCAATTTGCTTGTACTCTGTATCACATGCTCCTCTTTCATTCCTTGCCTCCTCTCTCCTGGCCGCCTAAGCTCTCTGCCTGGGCAGATCCTCCATGGGCGTTGCCAAGGCCCCAAGACATCCCTTGAGACCAGCCCTGCCTTATTTCTGGAGGTCAGTGTGACGACGGAGTTGAGTGTGACTCTCCCAAGTGCCAGTGTGTGTCTCACCTGGGAACTGACGGCTCACGGGCCATCTTTTCCCCAGCATCAAACCTTCCAGATTCCAGGAGCAGGCAGCATCAGAGGACAGCCTCAATGTCCAGGGTAGCATCTTACCTGGGCCTCTTCCTACCTGGGCATGGAGCTCAAACTCCTGCCCTCGCCAAACCCTGGGGTTTAATTAAGAAATCATGGAGTAGTTTGTGAGCCATAAAGAGCCCTGCAAATATTTTTAAACACAAGGGTTTAGGTTATTCTCTGCGCCCAAGTTCCCACCTGGGGAGCCCCCAGGGGCCTTCTGGGACAGCACCTTTTGTTGTCCTTGGCTTCTTATCATCTCTCCGCAGGGTGGGCAGAATAGGGTGACACCCCCACAGGCTGCGCTTCACCGTGCAAACACGGTTTTCTGTTATTTTCTCTTGCACCTGAATCTTTAAATCATCCGTGTCTCTTGGCGAGCGGCGGCTGTGGCGGGAAGCTGTTAATAATAGATACAAGTGACTGTCTGGTAACGAATTGCTGAAGACGGTAATTAGCATTTTAATTTAGGCATTTTCTTCACCTCACCTCTGGGGACCTGGGTTCGAGTCAGAAATTGGGGTCACCAGTGGAGGTTCGCCGGTGTTCTCCTCCTAAGCCCCCACGGGTATTCATCTTTGTCACGCAGGTCGCCACAGCCCAGGGCCGATTGTGGCCTGCGGGGGGCACTGTCTGTCCAGGCTGCGGAGAGGCGCGCCGGCGAGCACAGACTCACAGGGGGAGGGCGGGAAGGGCTGCTGGCACTGGGAAGGGGCAGGCGGCGCAGATGCCCCCTGGGGGCTGCCCGGCAGGGCCCGGGCGGGAGGTAGTAAGGCCCCCGGAGAGGAAGGAACACAGAGCGATCTGGGGAGAGCAGAGAGCCGGCTTCAGGGAGGGGCTGAGCCGGGCAGGAGGAGGGCTGCGTGGGCCCCGCTGTGCCCGTCCCAGTCCACCGCTGTCGCTCTTTCCCTTTCGCAAGCACTAATTTTCTTGATTTTTCTTCAAGCCCCAGCAGCCTATGTGATGGCTGGAGTGTTAGCAAAATGACTTAACGGACTTGCCTTTTTTCTTCCTCTCGTTCACAAAATACGATTTTAAAGCAACAATAACAAGGAAAGTTTTCTCTTTTCTCAATGGCTAAGAGTTGAGGACAATACTTTGGGGTCCAGAGACAGCCAAGCTCATCCCTGTTTATCGTGAGTGTGTAGAGGGTGGGAACACACTCCACGCCCCCTTTCCCAGATCCCCCCACCTTGGGTGGGGAGAGTAGGCAGATGGGGTCACTCTTCCTGGGAGCCATCCCATTTATCTAGTACTGACTTCCAGCCCCACTTCTGGCATTCGGGGTTGCTCGAAGATAGCCACACACATTGAAAAATGACCTACATTTTTCCCTTCCTGCAAAAGCATCTTTGATGTATGAGGCAGCAACTCCAGACTCCCAGGGCTTTGGGGCTAGCCAGAGACTTGAGGTTGCATCAAGAAGGTGAACAGGTCTGGTTGTGGAGGGTAATTTTTTGGGGTGCTGGAGGCCCACGGTGGGTGCAGTGAGGTACCAGAGGGGATGGCTGGTTCTGAATGCTCTAAGAAGAGATGATCAAATCCCATGATACTCTTAGGCCCAGTGTTTCTGGCTTGTGTGATAGGGGGTGACAGTAACTAGAGAACCTTGGTTCTCCTGTCTCCTCTCTGATATCATCCTTCATGTAGGAATCTTTGGGTTGCAAATGATGGAGGAAAAAAAAAAAAACCCACTTAAACTGGCTTAAACAAAAATAGAAATGTATTGGTTCCTGTAAGTGAAGTCAAGTAGTAGGTTAGGTTTCAGGTAATGCTCGATCCAGATGAATTACGTCTCCCTAGAACTTGATTTTTTTTTTTTTTCCACTTTCTTCATTTCCCTTTTCCATTGCTTCATTTCAAGACTGGGTCCCCTTGGAATCATAACTTGGTTGCCAGAAGCTCCTTGAACTCCACATTTCTTTCTTCTTTCCAGTGAGAATGGAAGGAACTTTCTGGATTCTTTTGGGATTCAGTGTCTCTCGTTGGCCTGAATTAGGTCATAGGCTTATTCTTTTTTTTTGTTTTTTAATGTTTATTTATATTTGAGACAGACAGAAAGAGAGAGAGAGAGAGAGAGAGAGGGAAGGGGAGGAGCAGAGAGAGATGGAGACAGAATCCGAAGCAGGCTCCAGACTCAGAGCTGTCAACACACAGCCCAACACAAGACTCGAACTCACGTGCAGTGAGATCATGACCTGAGCCGAAGTTGGACGCTTAACCCACTGAGCCTCCCGGGTGCCCCAGTCATATGCCTGCTGTTGAAACAACAACTGTGGCCATGGGATGGGCTGTCAGATTGCTTTGAGCCAGCCCAGGCCTATCTCTAGAGCTGGTAGTGGAATCAGTCCTACTCAAATTGAAAACAAGGCAGCTCCAAACAGGATGAATCCTCCCTAAGGAAAATGGACTTGAAGGCAATGACCATCCTAAACCCACTCCATCCTATTTGTAACTACTCTCTTCCTGTAATGGAATTATATAACCACACCCTCTGCCATATGGCTCTAGCTGTTGTTGTTGTTCTTTTGCTGTTTAGTTAACACAGAGGCTTAGATTTTGGGGTGCCATGTGACTTCACAGCAGCTGCCACTCTCTAGGCTAAGGACACTTCCCCACCCCACTGAGGTTGGACTTGCTACATGACTCACCTTGGCCAGTGTAACCTTAGGGGACATGATGTACACAAAGGCTTTAAATCTGTGTGGTTTACATTGGCATCTTGTATTTCTTCCATCCACCATGAGAGGGGCATGCCCTGGATAGTCACGAGTCCTAGAGTGCAAGACACATGCAGCAGAGCTGAACCCACCCTGTGGCCTGAGGCAGAACCACCCAGCCAACTTTCAGACTACAGACAAGAAAAATACTTGTGGTCATAAGTAACTGAGATTTTAGGGTTGTTTGTTGTACAGGATTATCACAGAAATAGCTGACTAATGTCAATAGACAGAGGTTGCTAGGTTAGTTAGAGCTTTAGGGGGAATATCAGAAAGAAAATTAGAGGACTCCCCCGGAAAAGCCCCCTTTGCTCTCTAGAATCCAGAAGCGTGTCTGGTCTTCTTTCTGTCAGGATGTCTTCTTTTCTTGCCAGGGGGCTTGGGAGAAAGGGGCTTTTTTTTTGGGGGGGGGGGCAGATGCCAGAACATGGCCTAAAAGAGCAGTGAGACCCCAGCCCAGCCCACCCTAGCCATGAGCTCTGCTACCTGTTCCCTGATGGATGAAGTCGGAGCCAGGAGACAGAGGGCAGAAGAGCATGTCCTCACAGCAAGCTCAGGACAACCTCTGGTCTGGGCTAGTTTGGGCCCCAACAGAGCCTCTCGGCTCTTAGTCACTGCATGCAGTTGGCATATTCCTAGGAAATGACATTTGGATTAAAGTTTTATAATTTAATCTCCATTTGAAATGCCTTTTAGAGAATCTCGTTGGAGAGCAAAGAAGAGAGGAAGCCTTGCAACAGTGAGTATTGACTCTCTATCTGATTTCCTAATGGTGGGCTCGCCTACATTATAGCAGCTACGTTCACTGAGTGACAGATTAGGAAGCACTGTCACATTAGTCTCAAAACCCCTATGAATTTGAGTGGAAGGAGGAGGGTTACCCCACAGTTCTGATGACGAAAGCTGGGCTCAGAGATGGTAAGGGCCTTGCCCATATGAGCAGTGGTGAGTCCCATCCTCCTTTAGGCTATGGTCACATGGTACTCTGCAGCCCATCCAGTGACTTTGTTGGGGTCAGGTTGTCAGGTGTCTTCAGTGCCCGCCCTGGTCTTGAGGCATGGTGGGTTTGGAGAAAAGGGTCATTGCCTTAAACGTTGGCATTGGCTGGGGTGGTGCGGGTATCAGCGGTCCCACCTGGAGTCCAGAGATGGCCAGACTGGAGGGTCTTCTCTGACCCTGTAGGTCCAGGCCTCTGCTGATGTTGGGAGAATGAACTTCGGCTCTGGGCAGGTATGCAGATCCGGACTCTACCACTTGGGTGAGTGACTTTGCCCCTGCAATCCTTAGTTTCCCAGAATATGTGCTCCACAGTAACCATTCAACACATAGGAGTTGCTACATTTGCCGTGTTTAGAATTGCTGAGATGGTAGTGTGGTTAAGAGCTTGAATTCTGGATTCAGATTCCCTGGGTTAAAATCCTGGAACTGCCTCTTACTAGGTGGGAATTTTCAAAAATTTTATGTAACCTCTCGGAGCCTTAGTTTCTTCCTCTGTGAAATGGGGATCGTAATAACAATTCCCTCTGGGTTATATAGGATTCAGTCTACTAATTCACGAGTCTGAGCACTCGGTCTAAGCACGGATTCTGATGTACATAAAGTAAGTGTTCCATACATGTCGACTGTCATACCTCATCTATGACTTCTATGATTGCTATTCCGTCAGGCATAGATGCCTGGGATGACCTTGGCATGACCCTTGGCCTGCTTTCAGCCCTCTCTTCTCTCTCATGGCTCCCCGGGCAAGTGCTCTGACCACCCAGATGGCAGTGGGCTGCGGGGGGGTGGGGGGGACGAAGCTGGAAGTAAAGGCACAGAAAGGAGTTTCAAGATGAAGCTGAGGGTAGGGGCAGGGGAGGGATGTGACCCGAAAGTCCTTCCCCAAGGGCTCCACAGCTACTGGTCAATACTTCATCGACTTCCACAATCACTTCATATCTCCACATCTCTAACTTTAAGCAGGGGTCTTTGCTGCACAGCACGGCGTTCCTATGGCAACCTCCTGGTGACACAAACAGCCATTCTCCCCAGAATGGACTGCCTTCTTCCTCTGTCTCCTAGAGAAGCCACAGCAGTGGTGGCCGATGGAGCCTTCAGCACCCTGAACAGAAGACCATAGTGTGGTCTGCAGCACCTTTTCTGACTCACCTTGTCCTAGGGCTTTGTTCTGAAAGATGCAGCTGGCCAGTAGTTGGTTCATTCTAATGTGTATTTATTGAGGACCTACGATGTCCAGCAACGCACCAAATGCTGGCTGGGGACCCACCAAAGTAGAAGACAGACAGAACCTGCCTTCAGGGACTAGAATTCTAGCTGGCTTCTGTTCAAGGAAAGAGAAAAGGAACAAGACCATTACAGCCAGTGCTAAGCACTATGGAGGGAATGTGACAGAGGGAGACTAAGGAGGTCAGGGAGGCCTCTCTGGAGATGCCAGATTCCATCTACACTAAGCCTTGAATGTAGTCACACAATACCCTGGAGGGAGTGCATCTAATGGGAGGAGACAGCAAGTGCAAAGGTCCTGAGGCAGGAGTGAGCCTGAGTGTTTGTTTTAAGAACAGGCAGAGCCTGGAGGATCTGGAGTGTTGGCAGGCAAAGTGGGCTTGGGCTTCCATCAAGGAGGGCTTTGTGGGCTGGGGTCAGGGGTCAGGATTCTATTTTAACTATAATGGGCAGCCATTTGGGGGGGGGGGGAGTTTAAGCAGGGTAGAGACATGGTCTAGTAGAAGTTTTAAAAAGATTTTCTGGATTACTTTGGGGCAAGTTGGGCTCCTTACCTTCCAGGATCCTCCTGTCTGAGAAGCCCCACAATTACTGAGTAAAGTGTGTTTGTCTGCCAAATATAACTACTTCCTGGAGCTTCCTGGAGCTGGTCTTCCTTATACACTGGGTGGCCCAGAACAGTCTCCCCGAAACATAGGGGTCTTCTCTTTACCCAACGTCACCACCATTACCACCACCCTCCTCTGCATGACTTTGATATTTGTGATCACTGACAGCAAAGCACCTACCCCAAGACCCAGTCAATCAAATTCTACCCCACCCCCTAAAGCCACTGAGATTTATCCCTGATGAATGGGCAGCCCCGGACTCATGAATCCGTCAGCCAGCCCAGGCCTGAGCGCTCAATCTCTCATAACTCTGTGTTAAGGATGTGGAGTGACATCTGAGACAGCTGGATAAAGGATGAAATAAGGAGCCTGATAAGTGGGATTGATGGCTGTCCTTGCCTAGACTTGGCTGGGGGAAGGGCTGAAGAGGACCCAGGATGAGTTATTACCTTTCCCAGGGCATCTGGGGCTCAGGCTCACTCCAGTCTGCATGGCAGACAGGCTTCTATCGATCCCTGGTCCCTTCAGGAATCTCAGTTCCAAGGCCCCAGAGAGATCCCTACATTCTGGTGGTTTGAGAATTTGAGAAAAATAAAATACTTCTCTGGAGGCTACAAGGTGTAAAGTGGGAGGATGCACTAGATGCTGAATAGGCCTCTGAGAAGTGGGAAGGCAGGAAATGAGAGTACCACATTGAGTCTCATTGGAGGTAGAAAGGATTCTTTTTTACCCATGACAGAAAACTGAGCCAATCCGGCATAAGCCCAAAGGGACTACAATGGCTCACTCAGCTGAAGAGGTCAGGGATTGTTCCTTCTCCAGGCAAGGCTCAGTTCAGGACTCCAACAATGTGGCCGTCCTTCCATATTTTGGATCTGCCTTCGAACAGATTCCATTCTTAGCAGGCTCTCTCCTCATTGTTCCAAAATGGCTGCCAGAAGCTTCTAAGGCCACCTGCTTCCATATTCATATCCAGTGGGAAAGATTCCTAGAATTGAATGTCATAAGTCTTGATCATGCTGACATAGGTCATGTGCTCCGTTATTAATTTACCTGTTACTGTGCAATGGGAAATGCTGATTGGCTAAGCTAAGCTGGGCTCACCTTGGAGCTGCCTGTGGGGTCGCTTCTACCCAAATGCATGGCTAGTAAGTTTGGGAAGGGGGAGGGGAGGAAACAGATGGTGGAGAAGCAACAAACACATGCCACATTCCCACTCAGTGGAATTTCGTACCATTTCTCAATCTATATCCTCACCTCTCCCTGATCACTGATCCAAAAGCATTTGTGGACATTGAGGAGGGCACCTGTTGGGATGAGCACTGGGTGTTGTATGGAAACCAATTTGACAATAAATTATATTTAATATAAAAAAATAAATAAAATTTTATAATAAAAAAAAAAAGCATTCGTGGAGGCTCCAGCTCTATCCCTCCATATGCAACCTTTTGTATCAATCAGGACTCTTTGGTTGCAAGGGACAGAAACCCTCTTACAATTGGCATGAGCCAAAAAAGGAATTGTCCCACATAATTGTAAACTCCAGAGGTAGTGCTGCTGGCATTAGGCCCAGGTGATTCCAGGGACTTTGTCATCAGTATTTGATTTCTCTCCCTCTCTCAGCTCTGCTCCGGTCCAAGGGACTTTATTCTTTGGAAGTTTTCCCAAACTACTGCAAGAGGGGCCTCAGCAGTCCAGGCCCTCGTCTTGCTGGCTTGCCCACTGTTCCGCCTGAGGCCCAGAGCGATTTTCATTGGCCCATCCCTGACCAATCACTGAAGTGGAGTGGTGCTGGCACAAGTTGAATGGCCGGCCCGGATCCTCGGAGGCGGGAGGAATCCTGCCTGACACTCAGGGACTGATGGAAACTCCTAATGTTGTCTCCGGAAAAGAAGGCCTGGAAACTGGGCAGACAAGACAACAGTATACAGTTCCCTTGCAGTGACTGGGCTGCTCTGCGTTGTTCTCCAGAAATACCATTCCCTCGGTGTGTACAAGTCAGGGAAGGAGGGTATGAGAATCATGTCATCTTCCCTTCTGTGGTTAGTAGGTGCTTGATAAACCCCGCAGAACAAACACAGAATGCGGCTTGAAATTTGATGCCGAAATCACAGCTTCTGTGTTTGGAGCAGCTACCTACTGGAGGGCTTCACAAATCTCATTTTCAAGAATAACATCTAAACAAGATAAGGGTGAGGAAATGGCAGCCCAGAGATACACAACAATTTTCCCAGGTCACACAGCTGCCAAGGGACGGAGCTAGGACCTTCACCCACGTCTGGCTGAGTCAAAAGCCCCTGGCTTTATCGCCCACCCTGGCCCTAACCCTCTCCGCCTCCCCAAATGTGAGCTCCAGGGACCTGCAAATATCAGGCTTATTGTCTTTGATTTGATCTCCTTTCTCACCAGCCCTTGGAGTATGAGGAAACCCCACTTAAGGGAGCACCCGGGCCGTTCTGGGGGAAAGGGAAAGAGTGTGTGCTGCCTCCTGTGACGCTTACCCCCAGCTGGTTTCTGTGCTGTCAGGGTCTTTGCACATGCTGTTCCCTCTGCCTGGAACACATTTTCTGCCAGTCTCAGCTCCTCTCTCAGTTCCCCCCGGGAGGCCTTCCGTAAGTAGCTCCCACCATAAACATCCCTGTGTGTTATACCACTATTCACAATCTGAAATGTTCCTCTCTGTTGACTTGCTTATTATTATCTTATGCCTTTAGAATGGCAAGTTCCAAGGGAGCAGGCACTTTGTCCATCTTGTTCAAGGATGTGGGATCCTCAGAACCTAGAATTGTCCCCAGCACGTAGTATGTGCTCAGGAGATACTCTGACAATGGGAAGAGTGAATGAATGGCCTCAGAGTTCGCTATGTGCCATTCTGATTTCTGAGTTCATCAAGGTTTTCTTGTGTATGTCCTGCTTCTGGGGCTGGGACTTCCGTTTGGCAGTCTGGCCTCTCTGCTGCCCGCCAGCCTTCAGACTAAGCTTCTGGAGTACCAACCAGAGCAGGAAGCTTTTTTTGCAGGCAGTGCTCACCTGCATGCTATTCAGTGTCCACGGAGGGGCTTGTACTGACTTGCAGGAGAAATGCTCCAGTGAGTCCCCAAAAGCTCATTAGTCTGTCCCCCCCTGGCTGCACATCGCCAACGTGGCCTGCGAGGCAGCTCGTGATGGGTTTGGTAGTGGCCATACGCCACGTGGGTCTCCCCGTGGCCCCTGCAGCAGGATGGAGTGGGGTGGCAGGTTGGGGACTGATGTGTTTGTTATCTGTGGCTCTGGGGTCTCTTAAATCTCCCTGCTGATGCTGGGAGAAAGTGAGGGCTTCCGGATCTCTCCTTAGTTACTGTGAGGTCCCTGCCCATGTCCCCACTCCCACCATCATGTCTTGCTTTACTTGGACCCTCCCAACCTTTCCTTCACGTTACCACTTTTGTTGCCCCCACACTTATTTCCCTGTTTTTAGAAATAGTAGGGTCTCTCCTCCATCCCTCTCCACCATCCTAGAGTGGAGGGGGCAAATGACCAGTTAAGTCATCTGGGCACAGGATCTAACCTGAAAATTCCTGAGAGTTTGGGCATGAGTTAATAGCCCACTCCTGTGTTTTCCCCAGGAAAGAGGTGGAAAGTGAAATCCAGAGCATTTAAACCACACCAGAAGAAGCCAGGGGGTAGGTGAGAGAATAGCGGCATATATGGAACAGAACCCAAAGGTCTTAGGAAGGCCTGAGAAGCCCCTGCTGGCCACCCCCATGTCACCTCATGTACCTGAGCTCTAGCTCGCTGGCCTCATAGCTCTGCTCTCTTCCTAGTACCCTAGGCTCACTGCTTCAGTCACTCAGCTGTTAGCTCACATACCACCCAAACATGCATCAGAATTAAGGGAGGGCTTGTTGAACCCTGGTCACAGGGGCCTGAGAATTTGCATTCCTAGTTTCTCAGGGATGCTGAAGCTACTGGTCCAGATAGGCTTTGCCTTAGTGAGGCTTGCTTTGACTCCTCCATTTAAAGTTGTCTGCTGCCCTTACCCTGTCTTTCTCCATGACAACCCTCTGCTTAGCTTTCTTAGTTTTCCATTACACTTATCTGTAATTATCTTTCGGGTTTTGTTTGTTTGCTTGTCTGCCTCCACCACAACAGACAAGCCTCCATAAAGGCAGTGACATGTTTCCCATCTCCTGAGTACCGCAGCATTGTGAATAGTGCCTGGCACATAGTAGAAGTTCACTTAATATGTGTGGGATAAGTGAATGATGAGCATTCTCCACACTGTGATCTCCAGGGCTCCCCTTAGGCTTAGGAGAAAGGTCTCAGGAAATCTGCCCGAATGCAGTATGATGTGTGGAGCCTCTGTGGTGATAAAAATTCCAGAGCTGAATGAACGTTCCCTGCCCTCAGGCACACGCCCTGCTAATGAGCCAAAAGAGGCTATTTTCAAGCGGCTCAATGTTGCTTTTTCACCAATCTGTAATTGTGCTTCTGACACTTCCTTAGACAACGTGGAAGATGTAGGCAGAATTATTATTATTGTTGTTGTTGTTGTCTAGTATTTATTATACACATTGTGTAGGATGAGCCATTACTCCTGAGTTCTAATCAGTGTCTCATTCCCTGAAGACAGTCGTGTGAGCAGCCTGTAAAACCCACAGTAAGCTGGAGATTCCCAGCACATCTGTTAGGAGCCTGGGATTCAAGGTGGTTTCCAGGCCCTGTCCGGGCGGCAGAGAGCCCTGGAGTCCTGGGAATGGAGAGGAGCCTGAGAGCACCCATGGGCTATTTTAAAAGCTCTCATCAAATTGTACAATGTGGAGGGATTGAACTTTAAGAGCATTTCCATAAGTAAATGGTTTCTGGTCTCTCGCTGCTTTACAAATGCCCCTGCCCTAATGTCTTCTTGAAAACCCAGCAGCAAGTCCCATACACAGATCTGTGACAGAGGCAGGACCACAAACTGTCCTGGAAAGCTAGAGCATCTGTGTGTGCCCTTCTGAGCAGAGGGTGGTAGAGTGGGGGACTGATGGGTGAGGACACAGAACAGGAACTTGCAGCCACAACGATGTGCCCTCCCACCAGTTAGGGGTGGCTGCCCGCCCCCACTCCCTAGTCAGCCCCCACTCCCCACCCCCAGCCAGGAGTGATGGAGGGTGGCCTGGGGCCTGGGGAAGCTTCCACAGCAGACACACATTTCCTGCCTAATGGGAGGTGGTTGGGTTGGTAATGAGCATTCCTGCTAATTTGGAGGAATGATTTAGCACCAGGAGGAGCTCCGGGAAAATATCTGAATACAGAGAGCAGGCAGATTCCCCCACCAGGCAGCAACTCCAAGCACCCTTCTCCTGCTTGAGCATTTGGTTCTGGCCACACAGGGAGGGGCTGAGAACATCGGGCACAGCCTCCTTTGGAAGGAAGTAAGGATGCAGACACCAGCCCAGCGCTGGGAGCCAAAGAAGGGAGAGAAGCTGCAAAACACAGGTTCTCCCTGCCCCACAACAACAGGCTCGTGGTAGACAGGTGAACCTCTGGGTTAGGGCGACAAGAATGTGGATGGGTCATGGCCCAGCCATCTAGCCACCGGGACAGACACCTCTGTGCCCCCACTGTCTTCCCCTGCTGTAGGGATTCAACAGGACAGTGGGTGGTCAAGTGCTGCACACATCTGTTCATCCATTCAACATGTATTTATGAAACACCTACTATGTGCTAGGTGTCATTTGGGCCCTCAGGGTCTGGTGAACATGTCCACTGAGGTCCCTGCTGATGTTTCACGTTCCAGTGGGGAAAGAAGAGGACAATAGATAGGTAAGCAAACACATGAAAAACATAGCATCACAGATAACTGCAGAGTAGAATATAAAACAGAGAGATGTGCTGGAGAATGCCAGGGGCGGGGACAGCAGAGGGAGGTGGCACTTCAGCTGTGACCTGAGAGATGATGAGAATTTGGGAAAGGAGCATACCGGCCAGAGGGAACAGCAGGGGCAAGAGCCCTGAGGTGGGAACCAGCGTAGAATGTTGAGAGGTGCGGATGGAAAGGAGGAAAATGATTGAAGCAGAGGGAACAAGAGTGTGAGAAGGATTCAGCAGTGAAAGGAGTTTGCATTTCACTCAAAGTGTAATGGGAGCCATTGGAGAGCTTCACATGTGGAATGCCACACTCTGGTGGGTATTATAAAAAAACAAAACAAAACAAAACACTGGATGCTCTTCCAGAATGGAGAAAATGGGTAGGAAACCTCAGGAGGCGGTAGTGAGACAGGAGGAGGCTTGGGCCAGGGGAGCAGAGTGGATGGAGAGAAGTGGACAGAGGGGTCTGGGATAGGTCTGGGGGTGGAGCCAGCAGCATTTGCTGGTAGACTGCATGTGGGAGGGGATGAGCTGAAGAATGTTCAGATCTGGAGTCTGAACCAGTCCTGGAGGCAAAGAAACATGTGGGAGGAAAGCAGGGTGCCTGCATGGGCACCTGACTAAGGGGAGTGGACCCAGAAATCTGATTTTTTAATGATTGGATACCCAGGTGATTCTGGTGGAGCTCTGAGCTCTCAAATTGCAACTCTGAAGGCTGAATTCTGTGTGTTTAAAAAACATAGCCTGGGGTTCTGGTTGCTGAGTAAGGGGCCAGGATACAAAAATTTAAGCATAGAAAACTGCTTGTCATTTGACCCATTACTACTCTCTCCCCACGAAGCCAAGAAAGGGAAAACCCCATAGTCCCCTCCTTTAGAAAGAATGTTAGGTGCCTTTTCCTGGGGGGGTCTTTCCCTCCCCCCAAAGGTCCCTTCTCTTCTGACATTCTGAGATTTGGAAGGTGGAGGGAATCTTTGAGATACCTGCTGCCTGAGTGTGAAATGAGGAAATGGGCAGATAAGAGGCTGACACCTCCAAACTATCAGTGATTCCAAGAGTCCCACGCAAGATCTCAGTCCTACCTGGAGTTGATTCAGGAATCAAGATGACCTGAAAGATGGCAGCCTAGCCTCACAAGGTTCATTTTCTCACATAAAACAAGCTGGAAGTTGGCAGTGTAAGGCTGCTAAGATCATCTGTGGTCATTTGGGACCTGGGTTCTTTCTACTTGTCCATTGCCCTTCTTGGCATAGCTCTTACCTTAGGGCACCTCATGGTCCAAAAATGGCTGCAGGACTTCCGGTCATCATGTCAGGCTGGAAGGAGGAAAGAGCAAAGAGCCTGCATCTCATTGGCCAGAATTTTGTGCATTGGCCCTACTTAGCTGCAACGGAGGCTGGGAAATGTAGGGGCTTTTTCTCTCTCTCTTTCTTTCTTTCTTTCTTTCTTTCTTTCTTTCTTTCTTTTTTTTCTGAGCCCTTTTTCTAGGATTCTGTAGTAAGACAGAAGGAGTGGATGTTGGAAGGCAGTTAGCCATCTCCATCCCAGGATATTAATAGTGACCACAAGTAAGTAATGTCAAGGCATTGCCCTGCTTAAAACTCCCTGAACCTCCAGTCACCTGTACCCCTCCATCCTGGCTGCCACAGCCCTGCTGACTCCAGCCCTACCCGCCCCCCTCTAACTCATCTCCTACTGTTCTCCTCCTCCCTGTCTGCTGGCGTCGTCAACATGTCAAACTTATTCCCACCTCAGGGACTTTGCAGTTGCTATTCTCCCCACCTATAAATCTTTCCCCCAAGATCATCACACAGCCAGCTCACCTCATCATGCCGGTCTCAGCTCAGACTCACCTCTTTAGAGATGCCTGTCTCAACCTCTCTCACCCATAGCCACTCTCAACTCCACTAACCTGTTTTATTTTTTTCCAAAGCATTTGGCACAATCTGAAGTTATATGTTTTATGTTTATGCTCCTCTGCCTGTTTATACACAGGCTTGTATATCTATATATATGTATATATATATATATATATATGTATATATGTGTGTACATATATAGATATGGAGAGATATAGATAAAAGAGAATTCTTTGTGCTTCCTTCTGTACGATGGGGTTGGATGTAAGAAGGTTGTTGACAAGAGTCCCCACTTTAGTGTGGCCATTCGTGTTAGGAATGTACTTTGTCACACCCTTACTTGGCGTCACCTTGTGGAAGAGGTGGCTCCTCTGACCTTCACTGTGCCTGTCTGTTCATCTTGGAATAACAGTGATTGTGGCTCTGGAGCCCTGACTATGCTTGACCACAAATGTTCAAACTTTCTCCAGTCATCTGATCATCTTCTTTCATGTCTACACCTCCTCTCCTGCTGTGTTGTGGAGCACAGGCTACAGGGCCTTCCTGACAAACAGCAGAAGAGATTTTAATTTTTTGAGATCTTGAGTCCCTGCAGATGCTTTTTTCTCTACTCTCATTTGATGGATAGTTTGCCTGGGTATAGAATCTTGTTTAGAAATAATTTTCTTTCAGAATTTTAAGAGCATTATACCATGTCTTCTAGTCTCTCTAGAAACTTGTAGACTTCTCTTTTTGTCCCCAGGCTTCTGAAATTTTGTAGCACTGTGCTTTGGTGTGGGTCTGTTTTCATCCATTGTGGTGAGAAATTTGGGTCCTTTCAGTTAAAAAGTGTGTGTCCTTCATTCTTGAGACATTTTCTTGAAATATTTGATTTACAATTTTTTTCCCTCTCTGTTTTCTCTTTCTTCAACTTCTGCTACTCAGCTGTCAAGTCTCTTGAATTGATTTTTCAATATTCTTACCTTTCCTCTCTTATTTTCCATTTCTTTGTCTTTTTGCTCTACTTTCTGGGAGGTTTCCTCACATCGGCCTTCTAAATCCACCTATTCCTTTTTAAAAATCACTTCTTTCTGCTTTTAATTTCCAAGAAATCTCTTTTAATTTTCTATTCTCTGAATGTTCCTTTGATTAGAGCTTCATGGATGTAATGTCTCCTCTTATCTCCCTGGGATTATTAATAATAATCTTTAAAAGCTTTCTGCACCTTGCACAGCCTTTGTTTCTGTACACTGTATCTTCTATTTGTCTGCTTTGTTTGCTCTATTCCATGACAGAGGTGTCCTTCAGATGTCTGGTGACTTGTGGTCACCAGATCATGCTTAAGTACCAAAATACTGATTAGAAACACTGAGGTCTTGATGGACTTCTGGTAGGGGAATTCACCAGTGTCAGTGCCTTGAGGTCTTTCATTTGGGGAGGGTCAGATTCCTTAGAGAAACCCTTTTAGTCTCCTCCTTGGGAAGAGGTCTGTCCTTGTGGCTTCTGGAGCCGAGTAGGAGAAGGAAGCTGGGTGGTGGTCAAAGTATTCTGTATCCCACTTTCAGTATAGTATCTAAGCTCTTAGCTGTGCCTTCTCCTGAGACAATAAGCTCTGGACTTATGCTCAGGAGTTGAGAAGCAGTTACCCAACAGCTTGGAGTGAGTTGGAGATCCAGATTCCCACAGATTACAAAAGCCTTTGCTGTGTTCTTGTTTTAACTCTCATTCATCCCCATTTCCAGGTGTCCCTGGGGCCGCATGTTCCTGAGGCTTTGGGACTTGGGGTGAAAGCATTTGAGTATCTTCTAGGGACTCAAACAGCCTACTGTTCTGTCTATCTGGGACCTCTCCGTCAGGTGTCACTTCTGGTTTCCAGCTTCCAACATCACATCACCACCATCTCCACCTTCCTATTGAGTTGATGTTTTTTAAAAAAATCATTTGCTGTAGTTTTAGTGGGAAGTGGAAGGGAGTGCAATTACATATAGGTGTTCGGTCTGCCATCCTGCCTCTTCACCTTACAACTGAGTAGCTGGGGGTGAGTTTGGGGCGTCCTGGGGAGATGAACAGTAACTGCCCTGGAAGCCCATCCTTTGTTTACAGAGATGCTCACTTTATGAGGCTCACCTCCTGATGTGGAAACTGAAAATGCAGACACACACTTTCTGCTGTCCCTAGCAGTCAGCCTGTGAGTCTGTACCCAAGCCCAGCCAATAAGATGCTCCTTGCCCCAGATCTGACTCAGGAGCTAGTGAGCAAAGAAGCAGGGCAGGGGAGAATCTTCTGTTTGGGGTAGCAGCAGGGACTATGCTGTATCTTGTGCAGGCTGTGGTGGCCATGGTCAGGGTGTTGGCAGCATTGTCCCCTCTGGCTGGGTTCTTCACAGGATTTGTACCACGATGAGCTAAGAACCCTGAGTGATACACACAACCGACTGGTTGTAGGCGTGGCGCCACGGGGAGGTCTCTGATGTGATACCATGTCCTTCCTGTGCCATCCAGCCATGTGAGGCTGCATCTGGAGCCTCCCCAGAGGGGGCCTTCCCCACCTGCAAATTTTTCAGAGCTCTGTCCTGCTCCACTTCTCTGGACTGACCCTCTCCTGCCCTTCCCAATTCTTGACCCTTGACCTCCTGTCCTTTATCCAAAGGCAAGCCCCACACTGTGGCTGTGTCTCTCAGCTGAAATCAAACTGATCGCACAGCACCATCTGCTCTGCCCATGTTTGTGCCTCCTCTGTTCACCTAGGTCATGTACTCTGACACCCAGAGGGAAGTGCCCCAGCCCTTGGCCACCAAAGTCATCTCAAACAATTATTTCATATTTCAAAATGTACTAAGTCGTATGTCTATGCCTTGTTTCCCCCCCCCCTGGAAAAATGTGAACGTCTCATCTCTTCATGGCCAAGCACAGGACCAGGCATTGTGCAAAATGTTCAATAAATATCTCCCCATATCCCTGCTCTGTTAAAAAAATAAAGTGCTTATGAACCCATGTATGATTTACAGACACAAATGTTGGTAGCGAAAATTATTCTTTCTTATCTGAGTTCAGTTTTCTACTAGCTTTTATTGTAAAAACAATATAACATGAAAGGCATTTAAAAAAAAAAAAGAGGGGGAAATCATTCATAATTCTACCAGCACAACTATTTGCGTGTGCGTGTGCATGTGTGTGTTGCCTTTAAGCCTTTTTCTACAAGTGCCCACCTGTTTATAAGCTCCAGTCCTTAAGATCCAGCACAATACCACTTCCCAGGGCAGTTTTCTCAGACTCCAAGTAATTCCTTCCTCCTCTGTTGTTGACCTTCTCACCCCCCAAGGGTCATTACTTGTTTCCAGGTCACTGAGACCAGTAACTTCTTGGGAACAGGAATTGTATCCCAAGAGTCTCTGTGCCCCAAGCCCAGGGCAGGGCACGTGCTGCTGCTTCTCATGGTCACAGTTTTGTATTCTGCACTGTCACTGCACATTAGAACAGATGCCTTTCCCCCTGTTGCTCTGTAGTTTTCATAACGATCATTTTTAACGGCTCCAGAATATTTCATCAAGTGGATGTTTCATAATTTAGTTAACCAGTCCCCTACTGGGGGACATTTGGGTTGTTTCCAGTTTTTTTTCCCCTACCACAAATAACACTGCAACAACCGGTTTTGTGCAATATAGTTTACTTCTCCTTTTGAGTAAATTCATGGAATTCCTGGGTTGAGCAGGTCCCTGGCTCTGGAGCCTATTTCATCCCGGCAACCTGGTGAGCTTTAAGCCGGTTTCAACCTCACAAGACGAACACAAAGGCCCCCCCCAACCCTGTCTCCCTTGGGCCTAAACACATCCTATGACTACTACCCGGATCTGTCTCCCTCGCTCAGCTGAGAGATCGGAGATTGAGTCGTTCTTATTCGGCAAATGTGTATTAAAGTGCTGTTTATTCTTGGACTCTCTGGAGCCTGATACAAACCTGGTGTGTCTGAGGTGCTCACAGCATTGGCCCGATGTGTCTGCCGCCTCACATCTTTGCCGCTTTCTCCGCATCCTCTCAGTGGTTCGGGAACCAGCCAGCGCAGAGACGTTTTAGTGCTACTGCTGTTCTTGGCCCCATAGGTAGACCGAGGCTTCAGCCTGGCCAGTCAGAGCACTGCACCCTGCTCGCAGGGATTGGCTCTGGGAAGGTCACATGATCCAGTCAGAGCCAATGAGTTGCAACCTTGGGATATTTGGAGAGAAGCCTTTTCTTCCTGTTGAACTCTGCGCTCTGAGGAAGGTGCGTTGATGACGCAGTATTGTTGATGGAATATTGACCGTGAGGTACTATCGATGGTGGGACATTGGAGCTGCCCGCAGCCATTTTGCCATCCTATGGGGAGACCCCACCTGAGAATGGTGTCAAGTGCAAGGCGAGTAGGACGAAGAGAGACAGAGAGCACATTCCTTCGTTTACTCCTTCTACATCTATTTGTTAAGCACCCCACCCCCCCACCCCCGCCAGGCCTGTTCTCTGCCCTGGAGAAACAGCATGGACAATCCAAAGCGCCATTCTCACCGAGCTCATGGACACTCTAGCGGGAAAATCAGTCTCTACAAGTAAGCCTATATATAAGCAAGAGGCAAAGGTTTTGAAGGGTGAGACCGAGTGGACAAAGGAGGGTGGCCGCTTCAGATTGGTCCTGGGGTGGGGGTGCTCTGTGAGGAGTGGGCGTTGGCGTGGGGGCTTAAGTGATGCGAGGGGATTGCCTCCCACGTGGAAGCAGCCAACTAAAGGCCTTGCCCTGAGGCGATGGGGCATGGTGCACGGGTTTTGTTGTTTTGTTTTTAAAAAATTGTTTAAATTGGGGTAAAATACACATGACATAAAATTTACCATCGTAACCGTTTTGGTATGTATAGTGGAAGGGATGCGTGGGTTTTGAAGACCTTTTGAACCCCTGGCTTCAGCAGTAACCGGAACAGCCACGACTCCCTGACTCTTCCGTTATGGGAGCCAATAGTTGCCCCATCTGGTCAAAATTTGAGCGAGACTGTCGGTCACTGGTTCCCCGAGGCCTGATACAATGTTGTTGGGTGAGCAAATAGATAAGTGAATAATCAGGAACTGGAAGTCGCTAGAAACATATGCCACCCTCAGCAGTGAATCAGTAGCCAGCGTCTACAGGCTCGTCAGTGGCCGGTATTATCATCAACCAACTTTCAAGCCTAGAATTTGAAACACACGGAGGAAACAAAGGATCCAGGGAGAGAGAAAACGAGACAGGCCTCTCCTCTCTTCCCTCAAGTTCTCGGCACTCATCCACGTACAACTGGGTCGCGGCCTCCTTTGTTCTCTGCTCTGAGCTGTTGTCTTATGGTAGGTTGTGACATTTCCACCTGGAGGTGTCTTGCTTATTGCTCTGGGGACGTTTTTATTTTTTTATTTAAAGAGAATTTCCATGGTAGTCTGTGCCACCAAGGGCCGTCGGGAGCCCCTGGCAATATGATTCTGTCTGAAGAACAAAGAGACAAATTTGCAGAAGATCAAATGCAAAGGCATCGTGAGAGAAGGAGAGGGCTGGGAGTTACAGATGAAAACTGTGCCGGTTCCAGCCCAGATCTGTGTGTTTTGCTGAGATCTGAGGGCCATGAATAATGGAGGATACACACACAGCCCGGGGTATGTGGCTGTTGGATGTGTGAGAGGAGATGGGGTTCCCCCCAACCTCGCTGAAGATATGGCCTTGCTGTGAGGAAGCAGGGCCAGGCACAACCCCTCCAGGCGGGGTCACCGCAAATGGAAAGAGCAGTGAAGAGAAAGAGGATGGGCTGAAGGGGCTGGAGAGCCTGCAGCCAAGGGGGTTCTTTGTCCTGCTGTGGCTACATGAGTGTGAGGGAAGCTCAGGCATAGGAAATACAATTCTAGGTTCCCAAAGTGGGCTCCACTTATCCCTTGGGATTTAGGGGAAACGCAGAGGACACGAGAGCTCTCCTCCTGGACCCTACTGCAGGTGTGGCTTCTCTGCCAGCTTCAGGAAGGAGACTGTGGCCTAGTTTGGGGGTGCATGCTCTGTGACCCTTCTCCTGAGAGTCTACCCATCCCTTGACCTACTCTGTGCCCCCATCATCCTCCATTCAGTCCCCTCAGCTTGCCTTCCCTTAATACCTAGCACCCCTCCCAGGTCCCCAGGCTCACCCTCTAGGCTCAGAACCTTTCCCTAAACACCCCTGCCCTACTTTCAGGCTTCAGTTCTGAGACTTCACCCTCCTCAAGCTCCTCCCAGCTTCCACATCCTAACACCCCCATCACAGGCCCTCTTCCCTCACCCCTGTTCTAGTCTTCCCTCCCCTTTCCTGGAGCTCCCAGACTTCTGGGTTGGCCACCCCACATGTTTCCACAATCTGCCTGCCCACTGGGTCCTCGCTGGGGTTACAGCCTTGCACCCTTTGCAAAGCTCTGAGACATCTGTTCTTGCCCGCCCTGTCCAGTGCAGCACAGGGTCCCATCCTTCTGGGAGTGGACTCTCATCCTTTTTTTCTGGCACCCACTACCAGAACCTGCTTCCTGACAAGTAACAGCCAGCCTCCCTCTGTAGAAGCTGACTGCTGGACATTTGCTCTCCAGGCCCTCCTGACCACTAGGATCCCCCATCAGTCGCACCTGCCCCAACCAATCAGGATCACAAAGAAAGCGGGGACCATGCACACTCCGAGAATCTGTTTGTTGATAGGCAGTGGCTGCACTGGCTGCAGAAGCACTCTCCTCTGGCTTCCAGGGACAGCGGGGACAGGACCCAGGGCCCAGCTGGGCAGGTTGGGGTGTTAAAGCCTAGAGAAGGGCAGTGGTGGCTTTGTGTCTTTTCCTGTATGTTCAGGCTGTAAGCATGAGGCTCGGCCTCCCAGAGGGTCTTTGCGGTGCACATATCCTTTATTTTTTTTTAAGTTTATTTTTATTTATTTTGAGAGAGAGAGAGCAAGTGGGGGAGGGGCAAAAACAGAGGGAGACAGACTCCCAATACGATTTAACAATATCTATCAAAATTATGAATGCATATATCCTTTGACACAATACTCCCACTTTGGGGAGTTTATATTACTCGTATCCTACTCAGTTATTGTAGCCTGGAGTTTAGAGATCTTTCCTGATCAGAACACAGAAACCATTTTCATCTCCAATCAGCCCCCACTAGACTCTCTCTCTTTTTTCCCACAGTGTAGTATTTTGTTGTGAAGACAGGCCACAGCTCACTGAGCCAGTCTCCTCTTGGTGGACACCTGAGTTGTTTTTGACCTTTTGCTGCTCTAGTGCAGTGGATACCTTCTACATATCATCTCATTTGTATAAAGTAGAACGTCATGCAATTTATCAGGTAAGAAAATAAGATACACCACAGTCTACAGGTTATGTTATGTTTTGCACCAGAAAGAGGGAAAATGAGAATATGTCTTTATATTTATTATACTTCCACAAAGATAAGTCTGGAAGGATAGACAAAAACCTAATAATAAACATACTTGCTTTTTGTGGTTGGTGGAGGGGATGGGGAACTGAGTGACAGAGGTGGAGGTAGGAGAGAGACTTCCCCACTCACCTCGTAGTCTTGTTTTGCTTTTGGACCCACTTGACTATATTACCTGTGTTGCAAAAACAACAAACGTAGCCGAGTGTATAGGTGGTACACAGAGACATAGATGTGACCCAAATCCTGACGATGACAGTTGATGGCTGAATTGGGGAACTGCTCTGTATTATAGCTTTGGGCTGTTTCTCACTCCCAGACTATTCCTTCACCCACGGGAGCCAACAGGGAGCTGGGGAGAGAATGGGGGTGGCACCTATAAACGCAGACCCCTGCCCAGCTGAGCACGTGTGACGGCTTGCTGCTCGCCTACCTGCCCACAGCATCCTGTTCCTCATCCAGTTGTCCACCGTGTCTAGGGGTATTGATTAGGAGACCTCTTGTGGAAACTGGACACCTTAAATCCTGCTTCCCTCCCAAGAGAGAAGACTTCAGAGGGGCCGGCCCAGGTTAGGGAACTGTCCTGATGACAGCCAAAGTCAGGTTCCTATACTGACAGAGGCCACCTGTTCCCAACAGCCCAGTGGACCTGCACCAACTGTGGGAACCCAGCAGAGCGGCCCACACCCTCGTCCCCAGATCAAGACATTTGTAGAGGCTGAGCTGGGCACACAACTTAAAATCTCCCCTCTGCAGCCAGAATGAGGGCCTTGGGCTTTGGGGAGAGAGCCAGAGCGGAGGCTGGGGGAGGGCCATGTGCCCGTTTTGTCTCCAACTGCCTTTGTTCTCAAATAAACACACCAGGGCTGCCTCCCCCCCCCACCTGAAAGCCGCTTCTGCCGGAGAGAGAAATCGTATACAATCTCTGCTTTAGCTATACAAAAAGTCTGAAATTGCTTGGAGACCGGGCGGGAGGGAGCCTGGGCAAGGCTGGGGGGGGGGATCTGGGCGGGTAATTGCGGGTCATCTATCTGCCTCTGTCAGCGTGTCTGCTCGGCAAACGTTTGCAGAAAGGACTTGGTGAATTTGCTCCCCCCGCCCCATCTTGCATTACTTACTCTTTCCTCAGCAGCTGTAAAACCTTTTTCTCAAAACTGCCCTCAAGCATAATGAACAGGAGACATTCAGAGCTGGTAAGAAAGACAACCCTCAAATGATGCACCCTGCTCTTTCTCAAGGTCTCCAAGATGAGCTAACACCAGGCCAGAATCTACTTTGGGGGCAGTGCAGACCTGAGCACTGCAGGGGACACCAGGGTCCATAGCATCAAGGGGGTCTCAGCCACTTCCTCCACCACGCCACTCAGGGCAGTGGCCCCAGAGGAGAGGTACGAGCCTCCTCCAAATGGACTTTGGGGCTTAGAACCCATGACCCACTCAGCCCCACTGACATTCACCTGCATTCCTGTGGTAACCCTCAGGGGCCTTGTTGAAGTGAGGGGCCAGGGACGGGAGTCTTGGCTAGTGGTAATGCTTTGTCGTGGACACGATGCCAGGGTGACCAGCCCAGCTCCTCAGAAGGTACAGGACCAAAGACCACTGGGCAGCCCCAAACGTGGCTAAGAGAACCACAACTGCACTCTCCTTTGGGGGCAGGGAGGGGTCTGGGGGAGGAGGGGCAGGGGTTGACCCTGGGACGTGTGACATGGAAGCCTGTGGGGCACTGGCAACGCCACTTGCTCCCGGAGTGACCAGGGCCACCAGCGGCACAACTAGCCCTTTCACCGCAGGCAGCGTGGTGGCCCCACAGGAGCCTTCGGCTCAGTCTGGCACCCTCTCCGGTCTTAGCTCCCTCACCTGCACAGCGGGAACAGCACCAAGGTGACAACAGCCAGGAGTGTCTATCGTGTGCCCCAGCACTGTATACAGAGGCTGTCATCTCCTCCTGGCCGGTTTGCCACAGGTCCGGTTGTGTGGCACTTGGCACGTGGGGCTGTTTAAACAGCAGATGTGAGTATAAAGGTTCCTACTCGAGACAGACACTTCGCGTCAAAAGTGTCAAGGCCCAGGCCCTCTTTCGTACCACCCTAAAGTGATGCCCAGAGAGGTGATGGGACTTGCCTGGGGTCACAGAGAGGTGGGGAGACCCCAGATGGGAATGCAGTTCTCCAGGCTGACTATGGGACTGCCTGCCGGTCTTTCATTTCTTCCTAGGCCCCAGAGTGGGGGCGGGCGGCAGGCGCGGTCTTGGTCTGGGAGGCGTGGTCAGTGGAAGGAGGCCCCTGCATGGGGTTTCTGCTCCTCCTTCAGCCTTGCTGCACTGGGCATTCAGTCCTCTGTTTCTGCTGGCACACAGGCCCAGGCAGTGTGTGTGTGTGTGTGTGTGTGTGTGAGTCTCTGGAGACTCCCCGGCTCTTCTCCACAAGGAGTTGTAGAACCATTAAGGCGGTCACTCTCCCCGCTCAGCCTCCCTTGCTCTCTTTTCTACTCAAGAGGGCAGGATGGAACGAAGGACCATGAACCCCAGACATGGCCAGCCCACTTGAACCCCACCCTTGGCAGTGGACCGGCTTCAGATTTGGGTCAAGGCAGGGCTTCTTGGGCCTTTTGTCTCTTCCACTATGCCCTGGACACCAGACTGTTTTGCTCTCTTCTCTCTCCACAGAACACCCCTTGGCAGGCTCCTCAGCAGGATTCCAGAAACAGGACACACTAACCCTTAGGGCCCAGGGGCCTTGCCGACTCCTCATGGGCCCCATCCCTCATCTAAGCCCCAGTTTCCTAGGCTTTAAGATGGGCCAACAATCCACACATTGCAGGTTGCCCCAGGGAGTCGAGAAGGTGCTACAGGGACTGGCACCTTCTCTGACAGGGAAGGAAGGGGTCTGGGCAGGCCCGCTGGCTGGGGCCTCAGTTAACAAGCTTCAGATTCAGACCCCAGATGATAGTAAACTCCAAGGGAGGCTCTGTCAGGATCGAAAAGGATGACATTCATCACCGAGCCTGAGTGTTGTCATAGTCAAGTCCCGCTCTCTCTCGTACTCCCTGAGCGTTCTCTTGGCAATCCCTGTTAACTCTGTCCTCAGGGTCTTTCCAGCACCCCACTGTCCCATCTGCTGTGACCCCACCAGGAAGCACCAAGTCTCAGCTTCTCCCTCCTGCTCCAGGCTCTGCTCCAATAGCCTGCCCCCTTGCAGGCATGTTCTCACTTTAGGACTTCTGCCTTTGCTGTTCTCTTTGTCTGGAAGGTTCTTCTCAGATCTCCATATGCTTCACTCCCTCTCTCCTTGGATCTCTGTTCCAATGTCACCTTATTAAAGGGGAGTTCCCTAACCACCCAGTAGTAAAGGGAGGCCTTCCTTCCTGACTTGGCTTTGCTCTGTTTTTCTTCATAGCCCTTAGGACCACCTGACCCTTTGCATATTTATTATTTCTCTGTCTCACCTTAAGTGTAGGTGACTATGAAAACAGAACCCTTTGTTTTCTCCCTGGCATCTCCACAGTGCCTAAAACAGTGCCTGACACATAGTAGGAGCCCTATGAACGCATGCTGAATGAATGAATGAATTGCTAAATGTAAGTATTGAAATTATCCCACAGTTTCTGCAACACTTTGGGGGCACTTCTTGCATTTTTAACATAAGAGGACTAAAAAAAAAAAGTAGTTTGAGACTCTCCTGCCTCTGACAGCCTCTGAGGATTAGCACAGCTGTGGGTGGCTAAATCTAGATGTCCTGTTCACCCCAAGGAAGGAGAAAGACTGAGCCTAGTTGTGGGGACAGGGGAGCAATCAGAATGCTGCAGGGACTTCAGTGAAGAGGTTGGTCAGGCACTGGGGCAAACTGGAGCACATGTGTCCATCTAGGGAGGGAAGGGCTGCTAATGACAGCCCTGTAGGTTGTGCTCTGCACACCTGCAGGGGGCGCCAATCCCAGAACATACAACCTGACTGGAGCATCCAAGTGCTGTGCAGTGCACATCCTGAACACCTGTCCATGGCAGCTCTGACAGAGGCATGCTCACTCAGCTCCAGTGAATTGCAGCCAGATGGGAAGGTGTGATAGACCAGTGTTCACCAGTATTGGAACTAGTGGAACTGGAGTTCACAGAAGACTACTTCTCAGCTGCCTCGGGATATAGATGAGCCATATGATCACATCCAGTCTATGGCAAGTGAAGAGAAATCAGATGTGTGCAACATGCTGGGGCTTTGCAATATCCATGTGCTCTTCTCATGTCTCTTCTTTCCTTGAAGCAGCAACCGACCAGGCCGTGTGTCTCAAATGTCACTACACAATGGTGGTGCCTCCGTCAGTCTGGGTCCTTAAGTGACTGTGTGGAGCAGAGCCCTGACCCACTTGCATCAGACATACGGTGTGAGAAAGAAATAAACATCTGTGTGGTAAACCTCTGAGACTTAGAGGGGTTTGTTACTGCACCAGAGCCCAGCCCGCCCTGACTACACCACAGAGCTAAATGCTATCCTGACTTCTGATTCTGGAGAGAGAACTCTTCTGATGTTACATGTTGGGCACCAGTTAAAGATAACACTCAAGGTAGTGCAGGCCGAGCAGAACCCCTCTGCAGGCTAGGCATGGCCTGCTGGCATAGGCTTGCCACCCAGCATCTTCGGCTACACTGTAGGACCTTGGAGGACTGTACATAGAACATGAGCTAACTCAGTTCTTTGCACTTTTCTAGGCAATTTCATACGTTTGTGGGCGTATCAGGACAGAATGAGACTCTCTGGTCTATGATTAACTGGAAGAGAATGCCTGGTTACAAACAAGAGAGAAAGAAGGCAATACTATGGCTCTTTGAAAAGCTGCTGAAAAGCTGCACTGGGGCGTTGAAGGCCTGTGACAGCAGCTCTGAGACACTGGCTGAATCAGCCTTGAGTGATGTAGGCAATGGTGATTAAGCACTCGGCTCTGCTACTGGCTGTGTGACCTTGGGCAAGTCACCTCACCTCTCTGAGCTTCTGTCGCCTTGCAGGGAAGTCTGGGATTATTGTAGAAACCACTTCTCAAGGGTACTGACAGGAGGAGGACTCCCAGGAAGGGCTCGTTAAGTGCCAGAGCGGTTTCTAGTCTCTTTCTGTCAAGCCAGTCAGTGCACAGAGCTGGCTCCCAGGGTGCTCCCTCCCTACCATTGTTCCCTGGGGAGGCTCCCCAGGGAAGGGGCCAGGATTGGCCTTCCTGAGACACGCAGCCTTGGTGCCCCTGGGTCTGGTCAGTTGCAGGCTGGCTGTGTTCATTTCCTGTGGCTGCTGTCACAAATTACCATACATTTGGTGATTTTTTTTTTTTCATTGTGGCAAAAAAAAAAAAAAAAAAAAAAACCAAAAAACCGCATACCCTAAAATTGATCATCTTAACCACTTTTAAGTGTATAGTCATGAAGAGTATATTCACATTGTTGTGAAACACAGCTCCAGAAGTTCTTCCATCTTGAAACACTGAAACTCTGTATCTTGGTGACTTTTAAAACAACACAAATTTATTATCTCACAGTTCTGGAGGCCAGAAGACCAAAATCAGTCTTACTGGGCTAACGTCAAAGTGTGGGCAGGGCTGGCTCCTTCTGGAGGTTCTTGGGGAGAATCCACGTCCTTGCCTTTTCTGGTTTCTGGGGGCCGCCTGCGCTCCGTGGCTGGAGACCCCTTCCTCACACCCCTCCAGCCTCCTGCTTCTGTTGTCACGTGTACTTCTGTGTCTAATCTGCCTCTGCCTACCTCTTCTTAAGACGCTTGTGACTGCTTTTAGGGTTCACCTGGATAATCCAAGAAAGCCTCTCCGTCTCAAGATCTGTAACTTAATCACATCTGCATGGTCCCTTTTGCCACATATGGTCACACTGTCACAGGTCTCAGGGATTAGGACCTGGAGATCTGTAGGGGCCACTATTCAGCTGCCACACTGCCCAGTGCAGTTTGCTCAGGGCGTAGGTGCCTCCCCCGGAAGCCAGGAGGAGCAGGGTTGGTGGGGGGCGGGGGGAAAGTGCCCGGGATGGGGGGGTCCTGGCACAGCAGAAGAGCAAGACTTGGGGCCAAGCAGCCTGGCTCTGGCCCTGCTCTAGCCTCACCCTCTGTAATGTGGGAGCAGTTCCTTCCTCCCACTCAGCTCCTGCAGGACCATTTGCTAACCAACAAAGCACTGGGGATGCAGACAAAAATTGCTTCTCTCATGGCACTTCTGTTCTAGTGGGGGAGATGGAGAATGAAGAAGACAAATACATGGAATGGGAGGCAGTGGGAAGTGCTAAGGAGAAAAAGGAAGCAGGGATGGGAGAGGAGGATTGGGCAGGCCTCTCTCGGAGCTGTGAAGATTCAGTCCACACACATTTATAAGCATCTATTATGTGCCAGGCACTCTTCTGGGACCTGGGACACAGCCAAGAACGGACCAAGACAGACCTGGTCCCCGTCCTGGAGGGCCTCCTGTTTCAACAGAGGGATCAGCCAGGGAGAAAATGGATGGGATGAGCTCAGATAGCGAGGAGACTGTGACAAAACTAAAATGGTGTCCTCAGCGAGAGAGTGATGGGGCCACTTCACACAGGGTGGACAGGGAGGGCCTCTGGGAGGAGGTGACCGCTAAGGAAAGAGGGTTCTGGGTTGGAGGGACACCAAAGGCACCATGGCGGTGATGCACTGAGAATGCCCAGTACAGTGTCTGCGTGGGCAGGTCCTCAACAGTGTTGACAGGAAGGAGCAGCTGGGCGGGGTGAGGGTGGGGGGCTTCTTGGATTTGGACACCAGCTCAAGGGCTTCATGGCCCGCCTGTTGTGGACAGTGCTTCTGAGCCATTAGTTGGTCCCAGCAGTGGACACACCTGACCCAGACCCAGGGGAAAGGCTGCCGGCACCTGGTGGCCACTGTAGGCACCATGAGGGCAGAGCCCAGGCCCCAGCTAGATCGCCCCAGGCCTGGAGCAGCCCCTGTCAGGAAAGAGCCGGCCTTGGGTTCCCCCACTCTGTTGCGGAGCCCTGTTCCCGCATGAGGGCTGGTTTCTTTAACGAGACCATCTGTCTGGCTTTCCTCACTCCGCTGAGCCTGATGGGGCCATCCGTCTCCCCCATCCCCATCCCCGTCTGTCTGTCACCACAAAGGGACCCCGCCCGACATCTCCGCCAGGCTCGGAGGGGGGCCATGGCAGGTTTGGCCTCCGGCCTTCCTGTTTATTCTTCTCATCTGGCCACATCTGTCCCCGGTGCTGAGTCACTCACTCCATCTGCCTGTCCTCGCTGTGGGACAGCGGCCGTCTCTTCCTGGCTCTCCCTGAGCCACGTGGCAGCCCACGCACGCATCGGGTGCCAGCACACGCGTGGGGCTGGGACTGGGAGCAGCTCCGTGGCAGCCTACGCGTGGGGCAGGGGGAGGTGTCGTCAGGGCCAGCCTCCACTTGTGTCTCCTCCTGACCCCAGAGGGTCACGTGGTTCATTTGCTGACTCTCGGAGTGGTTGGGCCCTGCCTAAGGCCACCGCCTGGGCCCCGCACAAACTAAAATGCTGGATATAAGGCAGGACTTTTTAATTTGCATCTGAGCACAGAAATGAGAGGAGGGGGGGCATCTCCAGCCAGGATGCAAGTCCGTGCAGGGCAGTTTCCAGGACTTAGAGCTCTGAATTTCGGCGAGTCTTTCCAAGTCTGACTTTCTTTATACTTTTTTTAAAAACAAATGGCTTGAGGGGCGCCTGGGTGGCTCAGTCAGTTAAGCTTCCAACTTTGGCTCAGGTCATGATCTCATTGTTTCTGAGTTCCGGCCCCTCATCAGGCTCTCTACTGTCAGTGCAGAGCCCGCTTTGGATCCTCTGTCTGCCCCTCTCCCACTCAAGCTATCTATCTATCTAATTAACATTAACACATTTAAAAAAAAGTTTTGAGTTTGGGGAGGTATAATACCATCATATACCCCATAGGCCAAGAACCTATTTTCCCCTTCCCCTAGCGACAGCACCCTGAATTTTCCTTGAGACCCTCCCCCAATTCCTGGGATTTGGGCGGGGCTGACACCAGGTTGGATCCAGGGGAGGGCACATGCCCAAGAATTAACCAACCAGAACACTGCCCGCACACACACACACACACATCACCACCACCACCACCACCACCAAGTGATTGATTGGTTCAGGGGCACCAGGCCAGGCCAATCAGGGCCAGAATCTTTGCTGAACTTTTCTAAGGACAGGGGTACTCCTTTCCCCTGGGCCTGGGAGTGAGTGGGTGGTGGAATGGGAGCTATCCCTGGCTGCCAAGTGGTGAAAGCCAGCCTGTGAAGGAAACTAGCACAGAGGAGAACAGAGCCAAAACACCGAGAATGAGAGCAGTTTTAACAAGCCCCTAGATCCAGCTGGGCCTGAAGCCAGCCCACCTCTGGACTTTTCCATTATCCTTGCCAATACATTCCCTTTTACAATGTAGTTTGAGTTGGGTTCTGACACTTGCAACCAGAAGAGTCTTTGATACATTCCTAAAAGGGACTAACACCTGCCTGATATGCAGTAGGTACTCAGTAAGCATTTATTTTAAAATAAGGCCTTTGTGAGTGAAAAAAGCCCTTCTCAAGAGCTAACGTATCATATGATTCCATTTGCATAACATTCTCGACATGGCAGTTATAGAGATGGCAAACAGATTAGTGGTTGCCAGGGGTTAGGGATGGTGGAAGGGAGGGAGGTGGGATGTGACAATAAAGGAGTGGCACAAGGGGCACTTTGTGGTGATGGAACAGCTCTGTGTCTTGATTGCTGTGGTGATTTCTCAAATCTCCACAGGTGATAAAATGGCAGAACGATATGCACACATTGTACCAATGCCAGTTTCCTGGTCTTCGTATTATCCTGGAGTTATGTAGGATGTAATCGTTGGGGGAAAGCGAGTGAAGGGTACATGAGGCCTCTCTGTGCTAATTATGCAACTTACTGTGAATCTATAATAATTCCAAAATGAAAAGGGAAACTTTTGGTAGGCTGTCACAACCCAGAAGTTCTTGGACCCTAAATGGCAGAGAGCGTGGATGTTGGAATCAGAGGGACGCGAGCCTGAACCCCAGCACAGCCATTCATGAGCTGAGCGATCTGAGGTCAGTCATGTCACGTCTCCTCTCTCAGCCTCAGTCTGTGAAATGGGGCTCATCGGCCTAACTTGTAGAGTGGTAATGAAGAGAAAATGAAATGTACCGTGAACCGCCTAGCTCAGTGCTTGGCATATGGTAGGCAATAAACAATAGCCGATAGATGCAGCAGGATATAAATACAAGGCTCAACAGGGAGGATGCGTAGTGTAGGGGTCAAGACTCTGGGCTCTGGAGCCAACCTCCCTGGGCTTGAATCCTGACCCTATGGCTCCTTGGCGAGGCTACTTGACCTCTCTGGTTCTCACTCTCTTCATCTGTAAAATGACACCTACTTCATAGGCTAGTTTTGAGGAGTAAAAGAGCCAATGCACCCGAGACCATTAGGGAGTGCCTGGCATTTGGCAAGGACAGCAAACAAAGCTCTGAGCACCCTCTGGGTGGGGAGTCTGGCCCCTTGGGCGGAGGTGGGGTTACGCCTGGCTCTGCGGTGAGCTCTGTAGCGACCTTACCCCAGGGAAGCTCTGACTTCCTGGGCACAAATTTCCCTGCAGGCTCTCCTTCAGGGTCTTTCAGCCAATGATGAATCCTATCCCTGGCCAAGCAGGAAATCTGATCCCGGGCACTAAGGCACCCTGCCCCAAGAACTCAAGCGCCCCGCTTCCCACTCCCATCCACTCCGAGGAAGGCGCACCCAGACCTGGACTGGACTTTGCGCAGAATATACTTCAAGGTACAGCCTTTCAGGAGGAAGTAAAGCAGGGAGGGCTTGCCATCAGTGAAAGAAATTATGGACATAGTGGGCGCTGGGGGGTGTGGCTTGAGAGGCGTCACAGTTGCTCTGACCCCAGGCATGTATTTCATGGTTCTCTTGTGGTTTTGAGATGTCTAAAATTCCTTCATCGCGGTACCCATCCCTTAGGTTGAACATTGCCCACTCCCGTGCTCTGTTCCTCTCTTAAATCTAGCAGAGTAACACATGAAGCCGCTACAGTGTGAATTAATTTATGACAGGGTTTGGGGTGAGGCCTGGTAAAAGTAGACAGAGGAGGGGCATAGGAACAGGGGGAGAACAATGCTGAAGGCAAACTTTGCCTGCCCTGGTTGGCTCTTGGTGATAATCTATTTAAAGGCATCCCCTCGCTGTCCCTGTTGATGTAGATCCATTTGAACAGTTTCAGGGCTGCAGTCTATTTAATGCATCTCTGAGCCTGGCTGCACAGGGGCCCAGAGCTAAGAGGAGGCTGGCTCCTGTCAATGCTCAATAGCGAGGTGAGCACATGGAGGTGCCGAGTAGGAGGAGCAGCTGTGCCAGGCAGCAGTGGCCACATTTGGCCACCCAGTGCTTTCTGCTGCTGGGATGATGGAGCATGCTGGAGGTGAAAATGCCTGCCCTGGAGCCAGGCAGGAGCACTTGTGAGAAGAGACTCTCAATTGCAAGTGAGCTGGTGATTTGGTGGGATGGAAGAGGCTTCATTAAGTAGTGGCTGAGAGTGAGCCAGCACCCAAGCTGGCTTCAAGCAAATAAGGGGATGTGTTGGTTCATGTGGAAACCATCTTCAGGAATGGCTGGATCCAGGACTTCCTGTGAGAACATTTAGTAGTTCCCGAGACCACATGTTCTATTTGAGGTGAGGGGGAAGAGCAAGTCTCTGGCCAGGCATTCCCTGCAAGTCCTGAGATTCTTTCTGACTGGTCACACGCCCATTCCCCCAACCAGTCGCTGTGGCCGGAAGGACAGTATATACTGATTGTTCTGGCCCACTTCAAGGGGCCAAGGGAGATGGGGAAAGTATCAATTTTATTCAAGCCTCACAGAGGGCAGGAGGCCCAGAGCAGGGATGACCTGGCTAGGAAGAAAGCAGGACGCTAGCTGACAATGACAGCTTAGCCTGTGTTCACATGCTTTATCCAACTTCCCTTCTCAACAGCCTCTAACAAGATCTTCTTCCCATTTGACAGATGAGAACACTGAAGTAGAGGAACTTGCCCAAGGCCACATCCCCAGAGAAGGATTCCAGCCTTATTCTATTTTGTTCCAAGTCCTTTCCAATCTCTCCTCGTTCAGCCCATTCTCCCCCCATCCCCCACCCCACTGCCCTTGATATTCCAGAACATTTAGACTCCCAGATTTGGGACCTGGAAAGGATCTTGGAGCTCATGGCTTCCAATTTCCTTCAGTGACATGCTCAAGGTTGCACAGCCAGTGAATGCAGAACAGAAACTGGAATCTGTATCTAATTGTCCCCTCTGCCCCTCTGCCTGGGAATCTGGTCTTAACTGCATGGACCTGGTGTCCATTTGCTTGCTGGCCTCAGTTTCTCGCTTCTCCATGGCCTCACTCAGTTCCCAAGAGCGCTGTGGCTCTGGTGCCCTGATGGAGGGGCTATGCTTTCCTGGGTCTCAATGCTACAGCTATTTGCATGTGTCTTACTTCTCCTCTACAACATTTTCTTTCTCGCTAATTGCTTTGTTCTAATTCTTTAGAGGTAATTTTCTTCTGTTACTTTATTTCTACAGTTAACACCTCCAATTAATTTCATAGCTCTTGAAAGTTCTCACATAAGTTGCCCTGTAAACTCTTCCAGTTTAACCGCTGCATGTGAGAACGACATCTCCGGAAGCATGGAGATCTAGTCACGCCTACTGCATCCGAAGCACTTGGACACATTGGTTGCATTTGGTGTTCATAACAGCTTTCAAGAGTAGCTTCATTTTGGGGCACCTGGGTGGCTCAGTCGGTTAAGCGTCCGACTTCAGCTCAGGTCACGATCTCGCGGTCTGTGAGTTCGAGCCCCGCGCCGGGCTCTGGGCTGATGGCTCAGAGCCCGGAGCCTGTTTCCGATTCTGTGTCTCCCTCTCTCTCTGTCCCTCCCCCGTTCATGCTCTGTCTCTCTCTGTCTCAAAAATAAATAAACGTTAAAAAAAAAAATTAAAAAAAAAAAAAGAGTAGCTTCATTTTACAGAGAGGGAAAATTGAGGCTCTGGGGCCCTAGAGCTGGGATTTGAGCCACCACCCCCTTCCTCTGTCCTAAGCTCCTGGTACAGGGAGAGCTAGTGGTCAGTCCCGGTTCCCAGGTGTACTTCTGATCTTCTGAGGTGGCCCTGGAGTGAACTTGGTGGCCATGCCAGCTCTGCCCCTGATGATTCTCTGCCCTCCCCGGATCCTGCTCTGAGAAACTTGCCTGACAGGTGGGAGGATATGAAATCCAGGGGAACACAGGGTCTCAGCATCCATGCATGGGCCAGAAACAAAGAGTGGCAGCTCCAGCATCTCCAAGGGAGAGGAGGGGGGAAATGCAACACCAACTACATTTGCAGAGAAATAAAAAATGATTTCAAATTCTATTTTCCCGTCTCTCTCAGCACATCCCCTGGCGCTATTTTATCTAGTAAATAGGAGGCCTACTTGTTATTCTCAATTATGATATTAATTCTCTCGGTGACCCTGGGCTACTTACCTCACTACTCTGAGTTGGTTTCTCTATCTATCACCACCCGCTCAAGGACAAAAGATGTTCTTGCAGGAAGGGAGTGCCCTGTGTCTGAAACAGACCTGGGCCCTCATTACCCAGCAGGCACTGCAGGTGGGGGCATGGGGTGGCCAACGAGGGGTGGGCAGCATCTCAGCTTGAGGCACCTGGTCTTATTCTCTCTCCTCTTTCCTAACCGCACACCCCTCCCTCCAAACCGTGTTTTGTACTTGTTAGCTTCACAGACTCTTCTGCCAACCTCCCTTGTCCTCTTAGATTCTGGAATTTTCTCCTCCTCCTCCTCCACCTCCCAGAGTTGGGGGAGGGGTAGCAGCAAATTCCCAGCTGGGTACCAACTTCCACCATCATGTGGTTGGTTAGATATTATTTTCATATATTTCCAGCCATCTTCCCTCCTTGGGGGGGCAAGGTTGCCACGGGTAATTGGCCTCAAATTTGTTTACTTCAGCGCTCAACGCTCCCTCTCCCTCTCGTCTCTCCCTCCATCTCCTCCAACCCACCGTGGCTCCCTAAGCCATCTGGAATCTGGCTCTCCATTTCCCCTTCCCCCACATGTGAGCTGGAGAAGGCCAGTTTGAGCACCGTGTGGGAGGCCCAAGCTTCCCTCCAACATGGGCAACTGGATTTGGAAAACAGCTTGTTGGTGACAAAGGAAAAATACAAATAATGAACTGCAGAGACCCTCAGATGGGGCTTGGCAAATACAGATGAAACAAGTCCCTGATGAAAAATTCTAGTGATTTTTACTCTTGTTCAGAGCTGAAGACTGATTCTGAAATACTGGTTGTCAGGAAAGAAAGGGTTCGGGTGGGGGCTTCTGCAGGAGACAAAGAGCCCTGTGGCCTGGAGGGCTCTCGGTGCACACGGGGGCCAGCCTCTGCCTTCCCCTGCCAAGTTACTCTGGGGAGGCTTTGGGAGGTAGGCAGAATGTGTTATCTTTTGTCGTTGGTTTTGACAGAGAAGGAAACTGAGGCATAGAAAGAAGATTGTTTCTAGACAGTCCTGGATCTAGATCTGTGGTAGTCTGAGGCTCCCATCTGGGTCGCTCTGCTGAACCAAGTGGACAGCCTCCACAGGGGCCGAGATTTTCGTGGCTCAGGGAAGATTTCAGGTCAGATCTGTGACAAATCCTCTCTTTGATGGGTGACCATCAAAATAATTAACAACCTGAAGGCCCGGGGGCTGATCCGTGAGAGCTGTGGCCAACCACGAGATGGGGCAGGTCCAGGGGGCCCTGGAGGCCCAGGGAAGCCGGAGTGGCCCAGACAGAGGGGCCGGGGGCCACGGGAGCAGAGGAAGCCGCTACTCACTATCTGAGATGGAAGCCTTTCAATATTTTAGCAACTGGCTCACACCACCGTGTGTCCCCGGGCGATCCTCAGCACTGCTCCAACCACTACCTGGACGCAGAGCCAGCACATGTCTTCCTCAGAAGCCAAATCTGCCATGCCGTGCAGCTTCCTGTCCTCATTTACACAGGCCTGGGAGGCCTGGAGGAAGGTGGGAGGCCGAGCTCCAGGGTCATTCATCTGGCCAGTCTCTCTGGCCTCAGTTTTTTGATCCATGAATTGGGAGCAAGTCTCGCACTTTGTGTTCTGGAACCTTGGGTGGAGAAGAGACCCTTGTCCAGTGCTGGTCCTGGAGCCTGGCATGAGGCCACTACTCAACAGACGCTTGCTGTACTTCTGATTTCCAAGTCTGCTTTTCGGTCCAGCCACCATCTTCTGAGAAACATGACCATAGACAGTGAGATAAGTTATCACAACATATAGACCAGCGTCTGGATATCCAGACAGAGCGGGGCAGCTGCGGCCACAACTGCCCTCTCCCTGTTCCAGGCCCCTTCTCCAGGAACAGGTTTGCAAACCAGCTTCTGGAACACCACACAGAGCACGGTGTCCTTTCTTGGGGTCATGACAGCAAAGATGAGACAGCCCGGCTCATTCACCTTCAGGTCCCCAGCTGGGCCCTGAAGGACTCTAGCCAGACCTCACATCCACCCTCAGCTGGAACGGAGCAGGGCCCACGACACCCGAGCAGGCATTGGAGTCAACACACCATCTCCTGAGGGGCCACGCAGAGGGACCCTTCTCCTCTGAACTGAGTTTGTCACTTGACACCAGGCTTCTTATTCTCCCCCTGCACGTGTTGCTGCTGATGGTGTCCGGGCCAGGCGCAGGGATGACAGCGAAGAACTTGCCCAGATGCCTTTCCTTCCCCCGTCCGCCCACTCCGCCCTCCTTGCAGAAAGCTACGCTTTCAGATTCCACTGACTGCAAGCACAAAGCCACCACTGCATCCATCAGGCTTCATGGCCTCACTCTGGAGACGAACTGGGCTGGAGATGAGGGATAATGGGGTGGAGAGGGATAATGACTTTAGAGAGAACATCACATGATAGCTCCTCTGGTTTCCGGCCAGGATACCACCCCATCAAAGCACAAGGGTCCCTGTAGCTCCTGCATTAGAGTCACCTGAGGTGCTTGGTAAACATGCGGATTCCGGATTCCAGGGCCCCACCTCAGTCCTGCTGAGTGAGTATCACTGCCCGGGGCCATGAAACTGACCTTTCAAACAACTCCAGAGCGTCTCTTGCTTCGAGAGGTTTATGACCCTTTCCCCTAGACTAGATGTCATGCTTCTGGGGACAGAACCCCCGCCCCCAACCTCCTCCTTTCCTACCCCAGACTACCTGAGTTTGAGCCCCATCTTTGCCACTATGAGATGTAGGAGTTTGGCTGGGAACTTTACGTCCTTGCCTCAGCTGCCTCATCTGTGAAATGGGAGAGAAGCAGAACCCACCGCCTCTGTTCAGCCTCCTCCAAGCCCGACTTCCTAAGGGGTGGAGAGCATCTTGTCTCAGATAGGAGATATCACAGATGGGAGCCAGTCCCTGGACTGGTCCCTCTCCTCATCAAGAACCAGTGGTGATATTTGTCGGGTGGGGAAAGCGTCTGCCGCCAGACACACATGAGGCTTCCAATCCTGGCTTCACCGCTTCTTGCCTGTGTGACCTTGGGCAAGTCCTCGGAGCTGGGCGTAGCTCTCCCACAGGACAAAGCCCCTGTTTTCACAGGGCGAGGAGGCAGACATCAACTCACAAACAAATCAGTAAAACAAAGTAACTGACAAAAGTGACGACTGTTGTGAAAGCAAGGAAAAGGGGGCGCTGATGGACGATAACAGCCTGGAGCCACCTCCCTGGGAAGCTGGCATTTGAGTCAAGACCTGAGTGGCAAGCTATCACCTGGTGTAAATAGTGTCAGAGCATCCCAGGCAGAGAGGCCAAGGAACGGGCATAGAATACCGAGGGAACAGAAGGGCACTGGTGTGGCTAGCAGAGAATCATGGAGGGAGGAGCCGCGGAGAGAGAGAGGTCAGAGGTCAGCAGTGGGCGGATCTTGCAGGGTCCTAGCCATAAAGTCACACCGTGACTCTCTCGGTGACTCGAGGCCTCAGGTCCTATAAGGAACTTAAGATTGTTCCCAAGTGTGGGCACTGGGATCCCATGTGAAGATATCAGGATGTGTTCATTTAGATCACATCTCTGCCATGGGATGACAGCAAAGAATATCCCTTCTCCCCTTTGTTTCCTCAAACCTAAATCCAGCCAGAGCTTCTCTTTCCGAGCTCTTTTCAGAGGTCTTTAAATGCAGTGCCCCAGGGAAGGAAAGAGCTGGTCATTTTCGGGTTTGGGACCTGGTAGGGCTTGGTATCTGTGTTTGCCCCTCCTCCTTGGATGGCTGGATTGGCCACTTGCCTGAGGGGTGCACTAACCCTCTCCGGAGGCCTGGCTCTGGGGACAGGAGTGGGCTGCAGGGAGAAGGAGCAGGAAGGAAGGAGGCAGAGGCAGTGCGGGGAGGGAGGGCGACTGTTGCCATGGAAGGAGCTGCAAGGTATTCTGGGATCAAAATTCTCACTGCAGAGGACTGGGTGGGGGGGCGGGTGGTTGGGGAAGGTGATGGGGAAGCCAGTGCCTCTTTTGTCCTTGGCGCTTTCTGCGTCCCTGCAGACGGCGAATGGTCCCCCCACACCCCCGGAGCTGGGCCTTCCGCAGCCCGGGCCCCCAGCAGTCCCCTCCCTGTCCTGCCGGTCCGCCTCGTGCACAGAAGGCAGTGAGTGGCCCCTTTCCAGGAGGCCTGTTTACCAGCACGACAACAGCAAATTAGTGCTCTTAAAAGGCATTCAGCATTTATCCCAGCAAACAAGCTCACCGCAAAGGGGGCCTGCAATGCCTTCTCCCCGGAATCTGCTGAACTGGGGTTTGTTGTGCATCTTAATCGACTTCCTTCCACCCACCACATTAAATGCATTTAATCTACTCTTGCAAATGGCTAATTTTGAAAATCCGCTTATCAGAATTAGGTCCTCAACATCCATATTTATTTACTTTTCATTTTCATAATCTTTTTTTCCCCACGTGTATGACTGAATTCCATTTTCGATTGTCTGGCTCCATCTCACAGGTCCCGGGGGGTGGGGCGGGGGGGGGGGCAAGGGCCAGGTTAGGCGCAAATTGGAAATGGGGACATGGCAGGGATAGAAGAGGTGGGCTTAGAAATTCACTTCAAGGATCAGAAGCCTCGGTCCTCCTGGGTGGGGAACCATCTCTGGGAAATTCCAAGAAGCTGAGGCTTAAGCAGAACCAGGTTAAGAAGATGAGAACGTCTTGACAGGTGCCGGGCTCTCGGGGCATGCCTCTGTTTTGCCAGGGAGAACCAGCGGCCATGGCAGAAATACGCAGGAAGAGAGCCACTGCTGTTTCCCGCTGTCTGCTAGGTGCCAGGCTCTGTGCTAAGTGCCTGGTGTATATCGCCCTCAACGTTCATGTCAACCCTGACAGGCGAGTGGGAGCCGTCACCGATAAGAGCACTTGTGTCAGGATTCAAACCCAGGTTCCTGTCCAGACTGCATGCCCTTCCCCTTTGCATCATATTGGCAAGTGTGCAAGGTTTGGTTTATCCACTGAGGTGTATAAGAAGCACGAGCGTGTTGGTGTAGGATGGGAGTCTGTGTTTCTCACAGTTTCTCTCACGAGGGAGAGGTGGCTCTTCGGAATCTGGAAAACGGCTCACCAGGTTGCAGCCAGGAGTGTGGCCTCCTAACCAGGTTAGAGACGGAAAAGTGTGATAAGAGTCCTTAAAGAGCTGTGAAGAGGGGCTAGGCCATTTGACCCCTGAAGGAATTATTCGTTTGGTGTTATTTTTGTCATTGCTGGTCCCCACCCTCGCCCCCGCACTTGTTGAAGAGCTTATTTGGGACAACATCTACAGCAAAAAACCTGAATTTTACTGTATTTTATTTCATTTCCTTTGGACATCGACTGGGCATCTCCTATGTGCCAAGTGATGTTATGCAGAATACTGAGATGGAAGGGATGAATCAAATATATTTCTAGCTACAGGAAGCTCACATTTAGTGGGTTTTGAAAGAAAGTCTCAGAACAACAAAGTATTAACACATACATCCAAGATAATTTTATTCTCTCAAAGAACAGCTAAGTTATTTTGTAACCACCTGCTCTGGCAAAATAAGTGGAGCTTTTCAGATCTGATGGAAATTTCTCAAGCATAAAGCATTACCCTTCAGTGATCGAGATTGTGACTGAATTGTCAGCAGGCCTGAGCTCAAGCGGCAGCTCTCTGCCACGTTCACTGTGTGACCTTGGGCAAGTCAGAGCCTCGGTATTCTCATCTGTAAAATGGGGACCATAGTGATATCTACCCATAAGGTTGTGCCGATTTAAATTGATGCTGCATGTGGTGCTTTTGGTGCAGTATCTGACAAGGGTGTACCCCTAACAACTAAATAAATCGTGAACATTCTTAGGTATAATAACGGTATGTATAAAAATAATTTCCTCAATTAAACTCAAGAAATAAGATATGAAGGTAGAGAAATAAGCATTGACTGACTGTTCTGTAACATTGAAAGCATCTTTGTGACGCACATGGGAAGTGCATTCAACTGTCAGTGGGTCTCCAGGCCCTGATGCCAGGTGGGGAGTGGATGGCAAGGTGGATCCATGATTTAACCCTTGGTAAGGAGCCCTGTCTCATTACTCTGCCCCCTCTTGACTTCCTGCCTGTCTCCAAATTGAATGGTGTCTGTAAGATACACCAAAGGAACTTCCTTCAGACTTGCAAGAAGCCTATATTTGATCCCCCACCTCGCCCCCCTGAGGGGAAGAACTTCTAGCAGAAGACGAAATTTCCTCCCATCCCATGTTAGAGGTGTGTGGGCGCACGTCTGCAGGAAGGGAAACAGTGGGAGTGTGTGTGTGTGTTGAGGCAGGGAGAAAGCAGGCGGTGTGTGTATAGGGAGACACCTGTAGGTGTGGGCGTGGGGATTTGTGAATGAATGAGTATGTGTGTGCATAGGGACAGGGGGGAGAGGGGGCACTGACCTAGAAGGAGTACGATGTTCAATAAAACCAATTTTTCCAATGTCCACCATGGATCAGGAGCCCTCCTGCCTGAGCGTGCCCGAGCGCTGGGGGTGGAAGTGAGCTCATGGAGATGGGCTAATGTTCCCCATGTTCGCTCTAAGGAGAGAAATCGCAGGGCTGAGGACCTCATAGGTGAAGGGTGGGAGGTGGGGCCATCAGGCCGTGACAGTGTGCTCGGGGAGGATGGGAGCGCCGGTAATGGGGAGAGAGGGAGGAGAAGCTGGTGTTGGGGATATGCACTGGCTTCAGAGGTGGGCGAGGCAGAAGGTGGGAACAGAGAGCATCATGGACACCGGGGGAGAAGGCTCAGCGCAGGGCGATTCTGTGAGCAGCGTCTGGGGCTGCCGTCGCCTTGGTTCTGACCCATTGGGGCGAGTGGGCAGTGGCAGAGGCCACAGAGGGAGGGTGAGCACCGACCCAGAGAGAAGATGATGGCTCTGCTCTGGTGCTGAGGAAGCAGTGGGACTCAGGAAGGGGAGGGGCGGAGGAAGGGTGAGGATTTGCGGTGACAGAGCTTCACAAATACCAGGTATTTATAGTATTATCTGTTGATTTTGAAAGCTGAGTCAAGCTGCATTTAAAATATGAGATTACATACTGGAGGAAAGAATCAGGTCTCTTATTAAAAGAAAATAGAAAAGCTCTAGGAGGAGGGTCTCCAGGTGGGAATGAACAGCGGGGACAAGAGTCTCTGGCTGGGACCTTCCCCTCCCAAATTTCACATCCCCCTTGAGAAGAATTGTCATTTCTGTCCCTACTACTGTGGGAGTCTCCTATGATGTGGCTTCTTGCTCTAAAACTCTGGCTCAAGCAGAATAAAAAGCTTCCCTAGTTTCCTTCATTACAGCTGAGTAGGGCTGAAATTAAAAAAAAAAAATTGCGGGGCGCCTGGGTGGCGCAGTCGGTTAAGCGTCCGACTTCAGCCAGGTCACGATCTCGCTGTCCGTGAGTTCGAGCCCCGCATCGGGTTCTGGGCTGATGGCTCAGAGCCTGGAGCCTGTTTCCGATTCTGTGTCTCCCTCTCTCTCTGTCCCTCCCCTGTTCATGCTCTGTCTCTCTCTCTGTCCCAAAAATAAAAAAACGTTGAAAAAAAAAATTGCATACTCATACACACATACACAGATGCCCCCAACCACCCCCCCTCACACACCTGCCTCTTACTTGAACCTTTGGGAGGACCAAGGGTGTCTTTCCCTGATAAGTTCCACCCCACTTTTTTTTTTGGCCAGGTCATTTTTGTTCGCTAGTGATGGAAAACCCAACCCAAACTAGCTTATGCAGGAAAGGATATATTTTGGTAACTGAAAAGTCAGAAGGTGGTCTTCAGACACAGGTGGATCCAGGATTGCAATGGGGTCCTCAGGACTCTCTTTCTCTTTGGGGCCTGCCTTCTGCTGGGCTGGCTTCAATCTTGAGCTCAGCGTGGGGACCCTCAGAAGCCTTGGGACCTCCCTCTGTGGTGGCAAGATGCACCTGCCTTACCTCGAGTTCTCCTCTTTTTGGGGTCAGCTTCAGAAGGAAGATCAGGCTGACCCTGAATGTCGTTGGCCTGAATTGGACCTTTGTAGGCCAACCACTGTGCCTGGGGTATGGAATGAACTGATAGGCTGGGGTCTCGGTCACTGCCCACTCCCAGAGCCCTAAGGAGAATATGAGAGAGGAGTGAAAAGATGCCTGCCCAGCCAAACTTCAGGTGTCCACTGCAGCCCCAGAGGAGGCGGTTCTGGGCACCGGACTGTCCCATGGCTCAGGGTGTGCAGCCTCTCTCTTCACATTCTTCTCTCATCTCCAGTGCAGCTGCTGAGGCCGGTGGGGCCTCTGATTGGGAACCCAGCTTGCATGCTACAACTCACATGTGCTAAAGGGAAAACAAGAACAGAGCAAAGGAAATGCAAAAGATAGGAAAGCAGTCCTGCTGCCGATGGTGGCTGCTTGTCATTTTCTGGCTGCTCAGGATCCACCCTCTTCTCATATATTACCCCAAACTTCCCCTCTGTATTTGAGTGACTCTGGCACTCGTGTCCCAGGGCAGAAGCAAAGGTACTACGAGGTTTCCTCTCCCTAACCTTTGATGTAGCCAGGTGCGGGCTTAGGGCCTGAGCTTTTCAATCAGATGCCTGCTTCTGGAACCCTGACTTTTGATCAAGTGTCTCAGGGACCTTGGAGACAGCAGGAGGGCCTGTCCTGTCTCCCTGTGGCTCTGGCATTTCAGTGGCCTCAGCACCAAGCTGACAAGGCTTCAAGTCATCTCCTGGGCTTTCTGCCTCCTCGGCTTACGTCCTGCTCATCTCCAGGCCTGGTGCCCCAGCCTCCTGATTTGACAAGGGCCCCCAAAGCCATCTAATAATTCCCTTCTGCTCACATTGGCTTCAGCACCCTCCTGACACACTCCCAAAGTTCAAGTTTCTGTCCAGCCAGGGCTGCAGGCTGTCCACTGCAGAAGTGGTCCAAGAGGAAACTACCTCTAGCCTCAGAGGGGAGAGAACTTCACAAGCCCCTAAACCTGGTTGCTTGCTTCCAGCTCCCAGCCAGACTCTTGAGGAAGTTGCCCTCACAGCCAAGGTCAGAAGAGCCCCTTCTAAGAGGCTTCCCCTCTCTGGAACTTCCTGGCAGTCCTTGTTTCTGGTCTGAGCAATAGACTCGTCCCTGACTCATTGGTGGGTCTCTGGCAAGTTGCTCGGTGAATGAGCTCATGCACATTGAAGTTTTGATCAGTATGTTTATCTCCCACTCACCCACCTCTGCAGTAACTGAATTTCTTCTCCTTGCCCTTAGGGTGTCTTTCCTCTCCCAGCCTCCACAGCCAAGCATGAGTCACTTGCTGCAGAACCAGACATCCAAGCTGCAAAGGCTCAAAAGCCACTGGCCTAGGCACAAGGGAGGAAGACGCTGATGGACAGGGTTTTGCGTTGGCTGAGGCTGAGGGAGAAGGGAGGTGGGAGGGGAGCCTGTGCCAGATCAGTGTCATGTGCCTCCCTTTCACACTCGCACCCTGCCTTTTTTGCTAGACCGCCAGGTTGCTCCGCGGAAGCTACATTGCCCTGAGTAGTTTTGTAGGTGCCTGTGGTCATGAATGGTCAGAGGTCAGCTTGTTCCCCATCAGTGCTCTGGATGGGAGCGATGCTGGTCTGAGCCCCAGGAATGAGAGTCCACTTTCCCATTCTGGCCGTCCTCCAGAAGGGAAAGCGGAGCACACTGAGAGGGGACAATGGCATAAAGAGGAAAACCGCTTCCTGCCCCCAGGCCATGTGTGAACAAGTTTGCAATTGCTCCCGAGGTGAGGGATGGCTGTAGGACGCAGCACCCTGCTCACAGGGCTAAGAGCCTGCCCTGTGCATCTAGGAAAACAGGTTGCCCCCTTTGGGGCAACACTCAGTTCTGAACTTTGGCATCTGTACCAGACTTATATCCAGAAAAAGAGGGATGGTGCAGTCACCCGTGGAATTTAGCTAATTTGCATTCACGTTGCTTAGAGGTTCCTGATCCTGTGGTGAGGTTGTGCCTGTCAATCACTTGGTGGGGCATGAGCTCCACTGCGGGGGAGCCAGCGGCCAGGGTGCTCTCCGCAGGAGGAAAAGCTTCTAAAAGAATGATGCAGAGCACTGAGCCCCTGTGGTCCAGCAAAACTTTCCTGGAAACTCCTGGGCCAAAGGCCTTCAAATCTGCCCCCCAGGTGCCTTCAAATCTGTGCCAGAAGTTTCCTCGAGATGATTTCAACTTGTCCACCAGACCCCAGGCTCCCTGCGGGTGGTGTGGCTCATCACCAGCAGCCCAGTGTCTTGCAGAAAGCTTGCACTCTCTATGTCTTTATTGATACTTGCTGAAGAAATGAATGAATTTGCTGAAGAATGATCAAAAAGCGGTCAGTTACCATCTGGCCTGGATATGCTGCAGCCACTCAAATGTCTGAGAGGCACCAGTCATGTCAAATATCAGATTTAAATCTATTCAGATGCCAAGTTAAAAAGACCCAATGACATATTGGTGTGGTGGTTTCTTTTATGAAAACGGCACTAAAACGTTACCTATTTTTCACTCAGGGCTCACTTGAAGTGCGTTCCATTTTGGACTTTGTAATTTATTTTAGGGCTCCCGCTGTATCTTTGCTCTCTGAGTCTTGCCATTGCTCTGGGCTAAAAGCAATAACCGACCTCAGAAGAAGAAGGAGAAAGGCTCTGCGTCGCAAGAGCACAGGCTCTGAAAGAAGAAAATTTTCTGGAGACCTCAGGTGGTAGCCGCAGCAAGCTGCCTTCTGTCTGGGAGGCCGTCTCGGGCCACCTTTCATCAAAGGCTGCAAACACTTCAGCACAAAAACAACCCACAGCCACGAAGTAGGAAAGGTTCTGCATCTGTGTGAGGGAATCAGTTGGCAATACCCCGATTATAATGAGTAGCATTGAATAATGCTTGTGCAAAGTTTCCTGGCTAGTGGGTGGAGGCTCTGGGTGTTCTGGCCACGCATGGCATGGTTGGCTGGCCACCAGACCAGGGATCCCAGCCCCGGAGGCTGCTCCCCAAGGGTCGAGGGGGTACCCGGAAAACGCTCTTAATTATGTGTTATTTGTTTGTGTTAATCTATACCAGAAAAATATCCTCACGCAACAAACCTATAATTTCACACATATTATTTTCTTTTTTTATTTTTTTTAATGTTCATTTATTTATTTATTTATTTTTCGAGAGAGAGCACAAGCTGGGGAGGAGCAGAGAGAGAGGGAGACACAGAATCTGAAGCAGGCTCCAGGCTTTGAGCTGTCAGCTTGAACTCACCAACCGTGAGATCATGACCTGAGCCAAAGTCGGATGCTTAACCAACTAAGCCATCCAGGCACCCCTCACACATATTGTTTTCAAGAAGAAGCTAAAGGTATTTGGATTAAAAACAAGTGAGTCGGTTTACTGGAAATGTAAGTAAATAATAGTACATGTGATATGCAGATATAGCAAAACTCACGAGACTGACTGAAGTGTGGGAAGAGTGGCTTTGTGCCACATTGCTGAGGTCTTTAGGCATGCACAGACACTGGGCTCCCTTCTTCCACTTCCTGTTAACAGTGATCAATTTTCTAAAGCCAGAGAGCAGTGGATACAATACAAATCCACCATGGAATGTGGAGGTAGGATGTGGAAAGGAATTTTTTTTTTTTTTAATCTCAATAACCTCCCACCCGGATTTTTTTTGTCTCATCTTTACAGAAGGAGATAATCAAGCCATGAATGACAGATCAAAAGGAAACAGACCATATGGTGAAGTCTGGCCCTCTCACCCATTTCACAGAGGAATAAACCAAGTCTCAGAGGTGAAAGTGACTTGATTATACGGGAAGTTAGAACTGGCTTCAGAAAATTCTTTCTAGGTGAAAGACGAAGGCTAAGTTTCCAGACATGTAACAAATGCCCACAAATCAATAAAAAGAAAGACTCAGTAGAAAAATGGGAAAGGATTTCAAAGAAAATACAAACAACATGTAAATATCAGAAAAGATGCTCAAGCTCATGCATAATAAGAGAGGTGCAAATGAAGATTACACTGACACATCTGCTTCTAGCTATGATAGACTAGCTTGTATCAGACCAATCATCCTACTGAGAATAATTAGGAAAACTGGATGAAATTGTACAAAAATCACTGTTTGAAGATACTGGAGAGCTACCGAGGCTCCAAGATCGCAGAGAGAAGGGAATCTCAGAGAGGGAAGCCTGATATCTGGCAGTGCTCTACCTCTTGAGGCATTTTCTAGTTCTAACGCAGTAACGGAGAGGCTGAGAAGAGCTTCTGGCAATTTCGTGGGGTTGGGGAGACAAAGATTGGAGTGCAGTTCTCTTAAGAAGTAAGGACCCTATCTTTACACCCACGTTCACAGCAGCTTATTCACAATAGCCCAAAGGTAGAATCAACCCAAGTGTCCATTGACAGATGAATGGATAAACGAAATGCGGTGTATACATAATTCTGACACATGCTACAACATCGATGAAACTTGAAGACATCATGCTAAGTGACATAAGCCAGTCACAAGAAGACAGACACTGAAAGATTCCACTTGTATGAGATATAGAGAGTAGACAAATTCATAAAGACAGAAAGTAGTATGGTGGTTGACAGGGGCAGGGGGGGAGGGGAAATGGGAAGCCATTGTTTAATGGGTACAGAGTTTCAGGTTTGTAAGATGGAAAGCCTTCTGGAGATGGATGGTGGTGATGGTTGCACACAACAATGTGAGTGTACTCAGTGCCACTGAATTGTACATAAAAAAATGTTTGAGATGGTAACTTTTATGTTACACTCAGAAAAAAAAGGAAACAAAAGAAGTAAGGACCCTGATAAACAGCCCAGAATTTCATTTGAGACCTAAAGGACTACACACTAGGAGGAAGTGTTCCAGAACTAAACCAGCCCTCTCTTGGGGATGGCAGGCCTGTTTCAAATCATCTTGATTCCTGATTGGACGAATGCAACCTGAGGTGATTGGTGCTCCTAGCTTAGGCAAACGTAAAAGTAATTTCTCCTTGGAGGAAGGTAACATTCAGAGCCTCAAAATGCCTTTTCCAAGTTCATCTATTATGTCTGATAGTCAACGAAAAACCAACATGTAGAAATACAACAACAGGACAAAAATACAAGAGAAAAACAACATATTAGAAACATATCACAGGGATCCAGATATTTGAGGCATCAGGACTAGACTTTAAAATAACTGAAGTTACTATAGTCAACATATTAGATGACAAGAAGAATTTCAGCAGGGAACTGGGAACTATCAAAAAATAATCAAATGGAAATTCTAAAAATGATAAAAGGAGATGATAAATTTGACAAAAGATGTGCAAGATCGGCACATGTAAAACTCAAGACATCGCTGAGAGATTAAAGGAGATATAAATAAACAGGGAAATATATGTGTTCATGGATCAGAAGACTCAATGTGGCTAAGATGTCAGTTCTCCCCAAATTGATCTATAAATTCAGTGCAAGATTTTTTTGTAGAACTTGACAAGTTGATTCTAAAATTTATATGGAAATACAAATGATCTGGAACAGTCAAACATTTTGAGGATGAAGAGTAAGTTGGGGGAACTTACACTACTTTATTTCAAGACTTTATTATAAAGCAACAATAGTCAAGATAGTATTGTATTGGTATAAAAATAGACCTACAGGTCTATACAGCAGAAAACGAGTCCAGTAGTAGACCACGCCAATTGATATTTGACAAAGATTCCAAGGCAGCTATGAGGAAAGGATATTATTTTTAAGAAGTGTTGCTAGAACACTTGGATAAGCATATGCAAAAAGTATGCAAAAAGGAAAAAAAAAGCACCTTGACCATTACCTCACACCATATACAGAAATTAACTTGAAGTAGGTCATAGATCTAAAAATAAAAACCAAAACTGTAAAGCTTCTAGAAGAAAATATTAGTGATGGGTTTGGTAAAGATTTCTTAAATATGCCACCAAAAAATGAACTGTAAAAGAAAACTCAATAAATTGAATTTCATCCAAATTAAAAGTATTTACTCTTCAAAAGACACTATTCTGTTTGGCAGTGTTTTAAAAAGTTAAATATACACTTGTATGACCCTGCAATTCTAATCCTAAAAGAAAAGATAGGTCCACAGAAAGACTTGCATGTGAATAATCATAGCAACGTTATTTATAATAATCAAAAATGGGAAACAATCCAAATGTCCATTGAATGGTAAAACATACAATAAGTACTACTTAGCAACAAAAAGAAAATGAGTTACTGATAAATGCAACAAGATAGATGAACCTCAAAAATATTTTACTAAGTGAAAGAAGCCAAACTGAAAAATATATATATTGTGTATTTTTATTTACATAAAATTTCCAGAAAACGCAGAACTATAGATAAACATATCACTGATTGGGGCCCATATTGGGAGTAAGGAGTGACTATAAATAGGCACAAGGGAACTTATGGGGGTGATGGAAGTTTCTAAAGCTGGATTGTGGTGATAGTTCAACAACTGTACTCTTTACTAAAAGTCGTTGACTTGTACACTTACAATGGGTGAATTGTATGATATGTAAATTATACTTTAATAAAGCTCTTAAATGTGGGAGAAAAAGATAGTGTTAAGAACATTAAAAGGCAAGCCACAGGCCAGGAAAAAGTGTTTGCAAAACATATATCTAACAAAGGAATTGTATCTAGAATATATTAAAAACTTTTACCTCTCAATAATAAGAAAATAATAAGACAAACTCAATTTTTAAGATGGGTAAGTATTTATTCAGACACTTTGCCATTGAAGATATATGGTTGTCAAATAAGCACACGAAAAGATGCTCTGACAACATTAGCCATTAAGGAAATGTAAATTAAAACCACAATAAAATTCCACTAAATAGCCACTACAACGACTAAAATTAAAAACACTGATCATACCAAGTGTTGATGAGGATCTAGAACGACTGGAACTTTCATCCACTGTTGGTGGGTGTATAAATTGGTATATTTATTTTGGATCATAATTTGTCACTTTCTTAAAAATTTAAACACACAACTACCATAAAATCTAGCCATTCTACTACAAGGTTTTTGTCGACAAAAATGAAAGCGTGTGTTGACATAAAGACTTGTACATGAATGCTCATAATAACTTTATATGTAATAGCCAACAATTGTAAAAATCCAAAGGTCCAAAATCCAAAATCATCAAGCATTAGATAAGCACATTGTAGGTTATCCATTTAGTAGACTACTTTTCAGCATTAAAAAGAAATGAACTATTAATACAACATAGTTGATGCATATTGATGCATCAACATGGATGAATCTCAAAATAATTATGCTGAGTTAAAAACAAGCCATACCAAAAATAAATTCAAACTATGTCATTCCATTTTTATAAAATTCTAGAAAATGCAAATTAATCTATAGTGATAAAAAGCAGACCAGTTAATGCCTAAGGAAAGGGCATAGGGAGGGACAGATTAAGGGCATGAGGAAACTTTTGGGGTGATGGATATTTTCATCATATCCATTATGATAGTGGTTTCATAGGTGTATTCACATGCCAAACCTGATCCAAGTGCATACTTTAAATATTACAAACTTTTATTTGTCAACTACGATCCAATAAAGCTGCATAAAATAGAAAAAATAATTTTAAAACACAACTACAGGCAAGAACTAAGCAACTGGATTTAGAAAACTGCTGAAGGGAAGATTGTGGGACTGTTAAGATCAGAATGAAATATCCCCAACTGAAAAATGAAAAAATACAGAAAAGAAAATATAAGTCATGAAAGACATATAAGTCATGTGGTAAGTATTTAGAATTCAGGAAGAAGAGGAAAGAGAACATAGAAAAGAAGAGTGAGCAGTAACAGTATTTGAAAAGATAATGACTAGGAATGTTCTGAGAAAACATACCAAAGAGAACATGCCAGAGATTCAAGCAGTTAAGAAACCACACCTAGGTATATCAGTGTAAAACTACTGAAAATCAAAGACAAAAAGAAAATCTTAAAGGGAGTCAGAGATAAAATACCCATTACTTGTGTGTGTAATTTGTGTGCAATATGACAGGTTAGTTATAAATTTTACTTAGAAATACAAAGGGTGAAAAACAGCCAAGACAATCTTGCAGAAGAAAAAAAAAGTAGGAGGACTTGCATTATTAGATATTAAAATTTAATACAAGGCTACAATCACTAAGAAAGTGTAATATTAGCATACAGGCAGACAAATAGACCAATTAGACAGAATAAAATTCAGAAACAGATATACACAAACATGTGGAAGTGTTGCTTCTTACAACGTTGATATCACAGAGCAGTGAGGAAAAGATGGTCTTCTTAACAAATGTCAACTGGATAGCCATATGGAAAAAATCTATCTCATCTCTTACCTCATACCATATGAAAAGTGCAATAATAAAGCTTCTTGAAGATAGCATTAGAGAGTATCTTTGTGACTTTGGGGAGGGCAAATGTTTATTGAATGGGACATAAGGGCACTAGCATCAAGGAAAATACTGATAAATAAGACTACATTAAAATCAAGGACTTCTGTTCATCAAAAGACACTGTCAGGACAGTGGAAAGTCCAGTCACAGAGGGGAAGAACATATGTTCTGACATATTACTGGCAAAGGACTTCTACCTAGTACATAGGAAGAATTCCCATCGAGTAAAAGAAAGAAGACAATAGAAAAACAGGCAAAAGACCTGAATAGGCATTCGATAGCAGGGCTATGGAATTGGTCTATAAACACTTGAAGGCCACTGGGATGGCTCAGTCAGTTAAGCGTACGACTTCAGCTCAGGTCACAATCTCACGGTTTGTGAGTTTGAGCCCCACGTTGGGCTCTGTGCTCACAGCTCAGAGCCTGGAGTCTGCTTCGGATTCTGTGTCTCCTCTCTCTCTGCCCCTCCCCCACTTGCTCTCTCTCTCTCTCTCTCTCTCTCTCTCTCAAAAATAAATAAACCTTATAAACAATTACAAAACCACATTGAGATAACTATTAAAAAATTAAGACTAACTTTACCAAGGGTTGCTGAATCATATGGTAACTCTGTTTTACATTTTTGAAGGAACCGCCATCCTGTTTTTCATAATGGTTGCACCATTTTATATTCCCACCAACAGTGTACAAAGGTTTCAGTTTCTACCAACTATTATTATTTTCTGTTTTTTTTTTTGGTCTCTCTCTCTCTTTTTTTTTTTTCTTTTATAGTAGCTATCCTGATGGGTGTAAAGGGATATTTCGTTGTGATTTTGATTTGCATTTCCTTAATGATTAATGAAGTTGAGCATCTATTCATGTATTTATTGGCTATTTGGTATATCTTTGGATCTTTGGAGAAACATTTATTCAAGCCTATGGGAACACTGTTACTCTAGTGACAATACTTCTGACACCAAATGTATGGGAGTTTTCCCCTCATACCAACTAATTTATAACTACCTGAACACCAACTAGGTGTCTTACAATTTAATTCAATTCTGACACTAACTCTCTGGAGTTAGCATCAGATTTTACAGGTTAAGGCCTCGGTTCCACAAGACTGCCCACTTCACATGCCAGTCAAAAGTAATGGGTCCTCAGGGTATCTACACTTCTGTCTGACTTGGCTACAAAGTTGGATGTTCCCATAGCACCACAGATGGTTCAATAATTTGCTGAAATGGCTCACAAAACTTGAAATCATTGACTTACATTTGCCACTTTATTATGAAGGGTATTATAAAAGATATAAATGAACAACCAGATGAAGAGGCACACAGGGTGAGTCTAGAAGGGTCTTGAATGCAGGAGCTTCTGTCCAAATGGAGTTGGGATGTATCACCCTCCAGCATATGGATGTATTTGCCAACTTGGAAACTGGACCCTGTTGTTTGGAGTTTTCATGGAGGGTTCCATCATGTAGGCCTGGTTGATTAGATCATCGGCAGTTGGTGACTAGCCCAATCCCTAGTCCCTCACCTCTCCTTGGAGGTCTAGGGATGAGAATGAAAGTTCCAACCCTCTAATCACATGGTTTGATTCCTCTGACCACCAGTGCCCATCCTGAAACAATCTAGAGGCCCACCAAGAGTCACCTAATTAGCATACAGAAAGATACTCTGTTCTTCAGCAATGTCTACTCTTTCCATTAGAGCCCTTAGCATATTTAAATATTTTTTAAATATTTTTATTTTTAGTTTTTTCACAGTAATGTCTACACCCAATGTGGGGCTCAAACTGACGATCCTGAGATCAAGAGTCACCCTCTCTACCAACTGATCCAGCCAGGCTCCTCTAGCGCCCTTAGCATATTAATCATAGTTATTTTAAATTCCCAATCTGATCATTCCAACATCTCTGCCGTATTTGAATCTGGTCTGACACTTGTTCTGTCTCTTCAAACTGTATGCCTTTAAGCATACCCGGAGGGGCGCCTGGGTGGCGCAGTCGGTTAAGCGTCCGACTTCAGCCAGGTCACGATCTCGCGGTCCGGGAGTTCGAGCCCCGCGTCGGGCTCTGGGCTGATGGCTCAGAGCCTGGAGCCTGTTTCCAATTCTGTGTCTCCCTCTCTCTCTGCCCCTCCCCCGTTCATGCTCTGTCTCTCTCTGTCCCAAAAATAAATAAACGTTGAAAAAAAAAAAAATTTAAGCATACCCGGTAACTTCTTGTTGAAAGCCGGACATGATATACTGAATGCAAGGAACTGTGGTAAATACGCCTTTAACGATGTGGTGGTAAGGTGTGGTGTGAGGGGAAGCATTCTGTAGCCCTGAGATTACCTCTGTCTTTTAGCAAGCCTGTGCCCCTGGGCTATGACCTTTGCAAACGTTTCTCTGTTCTCCACCACTACCACCCCTTCTCCAGCCCCACCTTAGATGGGACAAGAAGGCTACATTGGGCTGCAGTTGAGTATTTTCCTCCCCTGACAAAAGCTAGATGGGGCTGAGGTTGGGTATTTCTCTCCCACCAGGTCATTTAAGCTCAGGCAAAATAGTTTCTCTTGAAGGCACATAGGCTTTGTTAAAAGAACAGAATGTTCTGGTATATTTCAAAACGGCTACTTTCCCCCTTCCTCGACCAGAAGATAGACGGGATTTTGTTCTAATCTTCACTCCGAGAACTTGGTAGCACTCCTGGAGGAAATACTCACAGAACTGTGGGGACCTCCCCAACAATGGGTCCCCTTTGAGTTTTTGACTCTGAACCTTGTCCACACTAGGCCTCCAGTAATTCATCAATGACAGCCTAGGTTTCCCTACCTTGACTGGTTCTCCCAGAGTTTTCTGTTGGTGGGTTTCTGTTCTGATAAGTTGTGATTCTCTGTATCACAATTTGGGGAATAGCAATTTGCCCTGTGACCTCAGTTCCTTTCTGGGTCTAAGAAAAGCTGTTGATTTTCAGTTTGCTCAGCCTTTCTCGTGTGTGGGTGGGAGAGATAAATTCTAAGTTCTTTGTCAGAACTTCAGTCCCTTATCTTTACAATTTTTTATTATCAACATTTCTTTTGAAAGTTTATTGATTTTGAAAGAGAGAGAGAGAGAGAGGGAGCATGCGAGTGGGGGCAGGGGCAGGCAGAGAGAGAGAGAGAATCCCAAGCAGGCTCTATGCTGTCAGCACAGCACGAACCACAAGATCATGACCTGAGCCAAAATCAAGAGTCAGACGCTTAACCTACTGAGTCACTCAGGAGCCCCTATTATGGACCTTTTTAAGCATGCATAAAAGAATCAGATCATGAATTCCCATGTCCGGCTCAGCTTCAACTTTTACAAATATTCTGCAGTTTTCGTTTCATGTATTCCCTCTCCCATACACGGATTTTTCTTATTTTTAACAAATGAGAGTTTTTTCCCTCTGACCAGCAATTTCACTTCCAGGAGTTTATTTGAGAGATATAGATGCATATGAAGAAGATGATTTCTGTCCAAAATTATATATTAAAGAATTTTTTTTTGGAATAGCAAGAGACTGGAAGCAATGTGAATGCCCATCAACAGGGGACTGGTTAAATACATCATGGGATATCTATGCAATGGAGAACTATCCAGATGTAGAGATGACTGAGGAACTATGTTATGCACCAATGTGGAATACTCTCCAAAATATATTGTTAAGGTGGAGAGAAAACACAAAATAAACCAAACAAGGGGTCAAAGAATGCATCTAGTATACTGCCATTTGTGTAACAAAAAGGGAATGGGTGATGTGAACGTATTTGCTCATGGGTACATAAAATATCTCTAACAGATAACACTGGTTGCCTTTGTAGAAAGGAGCTGGTACCCTGGGAACAGTGGTGTGAGGGAGATTCTCACTATATACCCTTTTCTACCTTTTGACTTTTGAATCCTAGGAATGCATTACCCTGGTGAATGAATGAATGCAACTTAAAAGAAATGAGGGAAACTCTTTCTCCTGTAGCCTGTATACATTCATCGAATGCCCATGCCACTGGGCAAACCTGCTTATCATATATTGCTCCCAACACCCCCAGGAGGTAGGCTGTTTACACCCATTTCACAGATGAGAAAGCTGGGGCTGAGAGAGAAGATGAGCTTGCCCGAGACAGCTGCCACCAGTAAGTGGCAGAGCCTGCTTGGAGCCTGGGTCTGACTCTGGCTAATTCAGCTCAGTCCCCTGTGGGGAGCAGACAAGGTAGCCTGACTTCCTGCATTACAGTGACAAGAGCAGATCAGAATTACTGGGTCCCCAACATGGACCCAAGTTGCTCCCTGGGGAGCCAAGTCCACCATGTGGGCCAGAGCAGCCATACCTTCAAGTTCATCCATTCTCAAGGCAGATTCACCTGGTTCCTTCCCCAGGGATCTTGAGCTGCTGGTTTAATCCTAACATTCTCACTTCCCCCACCTTGGAAAACAAGATCCAATTTAATTTAGGGAGAAAAAAGTGCACAAAAGCCATAACACTCGGTTTATCCCTTGAAATGCAATCAGGCTGAAGGAAAGAATTAATTTTTAATTCCATCTTAATTACTCAGAGAAATAATCTATTGGCACAGCCTGGCCCTGGGATGCCCCTGCCTGATCTCTGCCTGCTGCAGCAGGCACCTGAGGCTTCACTCCAGGCGCTGACCGGAGCTGGGGAGAGGTGGGGCCTGGGCTTGTGCTCCTGAACAGGTATCCTTCGCTAAGGAGAGTTATGACCTGAAGAAATTCATGTATTATCTTTCCTTCAAGCCTGATCTCAGATTTCTTTAATAAAGCCACAAGATATATTCCTTGGAGATGTACAATGGGCAGGGTAGGGGAATCTAGTGGGTACGCCAGATCATTTGTGACCCTGGGCTAAGGGGTTGCGTCTCCTTATCATTTCCCATTTGTTAATCAAATATTAAGTAAATTCCTACTATGTGCCAAGCTCCTTGTGGGAGCCAGGGACCCAGTAGAATAGGTTCCTGTTCTCATGGAGCTGACACTCTAGGGGGAGGGGACACAGACAGTAAGCCAGTAAGCAGATAAATATGACTACTTCAACTGTGATAAGCACCATGTTATAAATAAAATAGGGGAATGTGTTGAAGAGCAGTTAGCAAGGATTTGCAACAGCAGACAGGGAGTCAGAGAAAATCTCTCCAGAAAGAGGGTATTTGGGGCTGAGACTTGGGAAGAGCATGCCAAGCAGAGGACATAGCAAGTGAAAAGGCCCTGAGGCAGGCACAAGTCAACATGTCCATGGGATAGAAGTGTTGTTATAACTGGAGCAGCTGAGCCAGGAGAAGGGTAGGAGTTACCACTTTGCATCTTATTCTTGGACCAGGGAAAGCCACTGTATGTCCATGCATATATACAGTAGGTGCTCAATAAGTGCTTACTGCAAAAACAGCACCCTCTGAACTGACAGCATTTGGGGATCCATTTACTGCCATTTTGTCCCTTCCCTGCTGCCAGGGATATTCAGACAACTGCTAATGTCCAGGAAGCCGCCCTCTGCCAGCCCTCACCAACACTGTTTTGATGTGCTAACAACTCTTAATGAGGATCCTAATGAGTCACTAAAAATGGCATCATTAGGTTGAGAACAGAACAGTCTACACAAGCAAATGTCCAAAACAACCAGGCGATTAGCCAGGGAGCAGACACTGCCCCCTTCCAGTCTGGGCTGGACAGGCTGCCCCTTTTCCCAAACAAGCAGGAAGCCCATTTTTCTGCCTGTATCTCCCTGAGCTGTCATCCCTATCCCAGTACAACGCCGTGGACGGTTTTGTTTCCACCACGTGAAGCTAAGAACTGAGAAAAAAAACGTATAAGGATTTGCTTGACTATAGAAGTAGAAGATATAGCTTGAGGCTGGTCAGAACTTAAAGCGCTAATGCATTAGGGCAGAGGTTTTAGAACGAGGGCTGCAGGCTAGATCTGACATGAGTATGTTTTATTTGGCCCACACAGCAGTTACAGAAAATTTAAATCAGTTTCCTACATTAAATTATTGGGAGAGTTTACATAAAAATTTGGATGTTCAGTTTCTCCTGAGGAGCCTGAAGCTCTGGATCCCTGAGCCAGCAGTGTTGGGCTGGGGTTGGGCACAGGCCGTCCCTCAGAGCTCTGACCTCTTTGTAGCGGCCTCCACCCCTCCCCCCCGCAAGCTCTCCCCACGCTGAGGTCAAGTGTCAGTTGCCATTTGTCATCAAGTCTGCCCAGTTGACCTTCTATCTGGAGATTTAAGAAGAAAGGAGTATGTTTCTCAGAGCTCCTCTTTATTGAAAATAGGCAAACAAAACAGATCAAGAGGCAGAAAAGATGGGAGAGAGACAATTTTTTGAGACATGGAGACAATTCCCACGCGGTTAATATGCAAGCAAAGCGTGTCTGCCTGCAAGCAATTCACGAAGACGCTATGGGCAGCTCCTCCCCGTCAAACATTACAGCCTGGCCCCTCGTGGCATCGAAGGATCCTCTGGCCCCTGCTTGAAGGATTGTCATCTCCGCAGTGGGGGCTATTCTTACTGCACAGGTAACACTGGAAACTAATTTTTCACTATTGGGAGCTTAAGTGTATATCTTGCTTATGAACACCTTCAGTCATATTCTCAGTGAAACTGAAGGTTACCATTTTTTACCATTTGAGTATGGATTTCAACCCCCATAAGCAGAACCTTTCCAACATCTGGTATGGGTTCAGCTGTGGAACCCACTGAAGATGTTTAAGGCCAACCCCGCCCTGGTGAGCTGGGCACTCTGGTCAGGGCCTTGAGTAAAGGCAGTCGGAATTTTGGTGAGATGATGTATGCATAAGAGTTTTTTAAGGTGCTGAAAAAGTTGGTTAGCTGGATTATGGGTTTTTTTTTTTAAGTTTATTTATTTATTTTGAGAGAGAGAGCAAACAGGGGAGGGGCAGAGAGAGAAGGAGAGAGAGAATCCCACGCAGGCCCCACACTGTCAGCACAGAGCCTGATGTGGGGCTTGATCTGATAAACCGTGAGATCATGACCTGAGCTGAAATCAAGAGTCAGACATTCAAATGACTGAACCATCCAGGTGCCCCTGGTTTACTTACTGTTCAAAGTTTGTAAAAATAGGTAACCCATGCTCATGGAAAAGAAGTCTGCAGGCTACAGAAAGTGTTGCCATGAAAAGCAAGACCCCCAGTCTCCCTTCCAAGAGGCCTCCACTTTCCATGGAACTGGAATCCAAAGTAAGTTGAATGATGGACCACCCCCCCCAAAGACATGCCCATGCCCTAATCTGTGGTACCTGTGAATGTGAACTTATTTGGGAAAAAAAAAATAAGGCATTTGTGGATGTAATTATGTAAGGATCTGAAGATGAGGAAATTATCCTGGATTATCCAAGTGAGCCCCAAATCCAGTGATAGCATCCTTATAAAACAGATGCAGGGAAGAGTAGGAGGCAATGTGACTCTGGAGGCAGAGACTGGAGTGATGTGGCTACAAGCCAAGAAATGTGGGTAGTCACCAGAAGCTGCAAGAGGCAATGAATAGATTCTCCCCCAAAGCTTCAGAAGGGAGCACGGGCCTGCTGACACCTGAATTTCAGACTTCTGGTTTCCAGGATGGTGAGAGGAAAAAAATATTATTGGTTTTTTAAAATTTATTTTTATTTTTTAAATTACTTTATTTATTTTGAGAGAGAGAGAGAGAGCGCAAGCGAGGTAAGGGCAGAGAGGGAGAGAGAGAGAATCCCAAGCAGGCTCCTCACTGATAGTACAGAGCTCAGTGCGGGGCTTGAACTCACAAACCTCGAGAACATGACCCGAGCCAAAACCAAGAGTCAAATGCTTAACCCACTGAGCAACCAGGTGCCCCAAAATTCTTATTGTTTTAAGCCAGCAAGTTTGTGTATTTTGTCATAGCAGCCACCGGAAACTGACACAGAGTTCCTGTCCTTGTCCCTATTTCCCCTCCTCATTTTCTACATATGTGAAGCATATCCCACTCAGTGTAATTCCTCTTGCTTTTTTTCATTTAAATGTTGCTTGAGGGGCGCCTGGGTGGCTCGGTCGGTTAAGCATCCGACTTCGGCTCAGGTCATGATCTCACGGTCCGTGAGTTCAAGCCCGGCGTCAGGCTCTGTGCTGACCGCTCAGAGCCTGGAGCCTGTTTCAGATTCTGTGTCTCCCTCTCTCTCTGCCCCTCCCCTGTTCATGCTCTGTCTCTCTCTGTCTCAAAAATAAATAAACGTTAAAAAAATTTTTTTAAATAAATAAATGTTGCTTGAGATTCTTTGTCACCAGCAACTGCCATGGTCTTATGACTATGTTTGCGTATTAGTCCACTGCATGGATGCACTGTTGAGTGGTCTCCCCTGTCCCTCACTGTTGACATTGAGGTTGTTCCCAATCTTTGACCACCATAAACAATGCTGAGAAGAGCGTCTCTTCCCACACAGGTGTGTGTGTGTGTGTGTGTGCAAACACCTGTCAGGCCCTTTCCCACGAGTGGAATTGCTACATGTAAGAGAGTGTGCCTTTCCCATTTTGATAGGTATTGCCAAATTGCCCTCCGAGGAGGGTGTGCCACAGATTCCTTTTTCTCATTATAAAAGTAATCTTTTAGTAGAATTCTTAAGTGTGACTTGATTACACCCTGTAACCAAAATCCTTTCTAGCAGAACATAGTCAATGGGAAAATAACATCAATTACCTGAAATTTCCTTGCCAGCCTGGCTGGATTGGCCCTCTTCTGTTAAATAGTGGGTTCTTGTATTAGGTGTTTGTTTTTCCTCCAGGTGGCCTCTGCTGAGGGCTCTGTGGCAGGGCAGGGGGACATGGCTCTTTGAGCCTGGATGGCCACCTGAAAGGCCCTCTCCCCTCTTGCCAGTGGCTAATCCCAACCCCCACGTTCCCTCTGCTAGGAGAAAAGAAAGGGAAACAAAGTCACTTCCTCCGTCTGGATGCTCCTATGTTGAATGTTGAATGTCCAATTTATCCTTGTTCTTCATGTTCCAGGACCAGACTTTGGCTCAGAGGAGAGCTCCCTGCTCCTCACCAAGGCAGAGGAAAGCATTGACTGGTTTCTGGAGGTGCCACCCACACTCCATCCCACAGGCAGAGGGGTCCCTTCCTTCTCAGCTCTTGGCCTGGACTGGCTGCCAGGACAGTCTCCTCTGTGGTGTGCCCACCCCCAGGCAGTCCCCCACAATGGTTTCAGAGCTGGAGAAGCCCCTAAAGACTAAATGAGGACATGTTAAGGATGCACATACGAAGGCCCAAGGAATGAGTTGACTGGTCCAAGGCCATGCTCACAATGGCCTCCAATCACCTGCTAGTGAAAGGGTTGAGCCCATGTGATAAAGGGCTGGATGTGGGCCTCACTTTCATCTCCAGCCTCATCTCCCACCAGGCCCTGCTTCATCTGAAATGGCTTGAATAGCTCTAAAGAATTTACAGTTCTCCTGCTACTGCCCTCCATCGCCAGGGTCTGACCATACACACAGCCCCAGGCTGTGCCTCAGCTCTTGCCCAGGCTCATGCCAACCCATTCCTTCCTCTGCCTTGCCTCATTTTTTATTACTGAGCCCAGATACCCCCTTTTCCAGGAAGCCTACCCTGATTTTCCCGAGCTGGGTTAGGTGCCTATTCTGGGTGCCTGAGCACATCTCTAGGGCCTCACTTACCACATTTGTCGTGATCTGTCCATGACCACATGGAGCTCTTCGAGGGCTAAGGAAAAACCCAAGTTATCTAGGTATTTCTAGTAGCATATTGTTGAATGAACAAATGAATGAACAAATCAGAAGCTAGGTGACAGTCACTGCAATGGAGTAGAAAGAAAGACCCTCAGTCCAAGAATCAGGAGAACTTTGCAGTTTATTTATATATCACTGGGCAAATCTCTCACCTTCTCGAGGTCTCAGTTTCCTCATCTCCAAAATGGTGTATTTGCCTGTATCTCAGTCAGCTATTGCTAAGCAACAAACAGCCATAGATTCTGAGCAACATACAGCAATAAGCCTTATTTGGTTCCTGTGTTTGCAGTTATGTGGGTGTTGGCTGACCCAGCCTGGGCTCCACCAGGTGGCCGGCTGGGTCTAGCTCTGCTCCACCTATTTCCCAACTACTTGGCCCAGTGGGATAACCAGGTCATGTCTTCAGGTGGTGATGGCAGAGGCCCAAGAAGAAAAGTGGAAACATGAAGAGGCCTCTGAAGGCTAGGAATGGACATCTTTGCCCACATTCCATTGGCTAAAGCTTGTCCCATGGCTGAACCCAAATTGGAGGAGCTTCTGTATGGAGAGACTGCAAAGTCACATGAGAAAGCCATAAAAATTGAGACCAACAAATCAGTCTGCCCTGGGCTACATGGTCCCTGAGGACCTTGTGAGACCTGGCAGGCTACGACCCTCAGAGGTGGTCCAATCCATTCTCCCCTCCTCAGTGCCCCCTCCTGCCCCCTGCCTACTGAACTTCCCTATTTCTTTCTGTTAGCCTGGCCCAGCTCTTTTCCAGTGAAGTCTGTGCATACAATTCTGTCTTCTCCTCATCTCAGCCTGCAGTTTTCACCCCTACAAAACCTTCACTGAAATCTGCTCCCCCCTTCAGCAAAAGCATGACTGCCCACTTGTTTTCTTGAGCCTAAAACCTGGATATTAGCCTCCCTCTCCCCTTCTTCCAGGCTCTTACCAAGCCCCATCGGTTTCACCTCCCACCTCCCTCCTGACCCTGCCACCTCCTCTGGTCCTATGTGGCCCAGGCATCCACATATTGAACCCTCCCCCACCGCCCCACTGCTGTTACCCAACCTCTGAGTCTGGGACTTGCCCCCTCCAAAGGCATTGCCCATGCTGTCAACCTGTAAAATCTTTGTAAATGCAGATCCAGATGTTCCAAGAACACTTTTCTGTGTCTTCACTGCTAATGGCAAGGGCAGCCAGGCAGGAAATATTAAGGCTAGGAAGGAATGGGTGGGTGAATTGTGTCTCCCCCCCTTAAAAATATGTTGGAGTCCTAACCCCCAGTACCTCATAATGTGACCTTATTTGGCGATAAGGTCTTTATGTAGGTAATTAGGTTACAATGAGGTCATTAGAGTGGGCTCTAATCTAATGTAACTGATGTCCTTATAAAAAGGGGAATTCTGGACACAGACACGCATGAGGGTAGACAGTGGGAGGACACGGGGAGAATGACATCTGCAAGAATGCCTGAGGCTACCAGAAGTGAGGAGAGAGGCATGGAACAGATAGTGTCTCATAGCCCTCAGAAGGAATCAACCCTGCTAATGCCTTGACCTTGGACTTCGGCCTCCAGAACTATGAGACAGTACATCTCTGTCATTTAAGCTGCCCAGTTTCTTGTACAGAGGCAGCCCTAGGAAACTAATACAGTTGCAGGGGCGGGGGAGCGGGGAACAAAGAAAACATTAGCACAGCAGAGGGAAAATGATAAGCGGGAGGCAATAGGAAATGGTGGAGACTCTGGCAAACTGGAGAGACCATGACCTGGTGAAAGGGGACTCCAGCCGGTTACCGCCATGTAGAATCGAAAGCCTGGTGTAACCAGAGCTTCAGAGTTGTTTTTTTTTTTTTTAAGGTTTGTTTGTTTATGATTTTTGAGAGAGAAAGAGAGAGAGAGAGAGAGTCCATGGGGGAGGAGGAGAGACAGAGGGAGACAGAGGATCTGAAGCAGGCTCTGCACTGACAACAGAGAACCCGATGCGGGACTCAAACTCATGAACCGCTCATGAACCATGAGATCACGACCTGAGCTGAAGTCGGACAGTTAACCGATTGAGCCACCCAGGCGTCCCCAGAGCTTCAGACTTTTAAAGGAGCCTGGAAATCTAGATTTAGATTTTTATGTAAAATCACTCCATCTTTTAATGTTGGCTAAATGATACAAAACAAAACAAAAATCTGTGGGATAGATATTCCTGAAGGCTGCCAGTTTGTGACTTTGGGCTTGGAGCAGGGATTGACAAACTACATCCACTGCCCAGATCTGTTTTTATAAATAAAGTTTATTGGAAACACAAACATGCTCATTTATTTACATACTGACTGTGGCCGCTTTCATGCTACAATGGCAGAGTTGAGAAGTTGCGATACAGACTGCACGGTCCACAAAGCCTGAAATATTTGTTCTCTGGCCCTTTACAGAAGATGTCTGTCAACCCCTGGCTTAGAGGATAAATCTAAACCCTTTGGCTAAAACCACCTCCTTCCTTGTCTGCCACTCACTTTCATGGCCTCCCTACAGTTAATACACTTTCTCAGCAGTACTGAACTTCTTTAGTTGCCGGACCAGTCCCTGCACACAGGGACAAAGTGCTTACCCACGCCGTCTCTGCTGATCCCTGAAGGCCCCTCTCCACTTGTCTGCCCACATAGCAGGGTCTGGTCTTCCAGGCTCAGCTCTGAGGGTGCATGGAGGCACTTGGTGCTCCTGGGGCGCTCTTTCCACACTCCTCTTGCAGATGCTGCAACCCTCTTGTCCTCACTTACCGTGCTTTGCATACATAAGGAGACCATAAGCATCTTGAGGGCAGGGCCTGCCCCAGTGGCAACTTTGAGTACTGTGGGCCATTGAATACCTGAGTCCCCCAGGCAGGGGCTCAGGGGAAGGGAGAAAAAGAGTGAAGGAACTGAGGTGGCAGAGATGGCTTGTCTGCAGGAGCCACACCACCCTGGCACTCTGCAGCCCCTCAGGAAACCCCCAAGACACACGCACACACAAGGGAGCTGAGCTCTTGGCTCAGATGTGACTCTCCCTCCTATGCTGCAAAATCCACACCAGACAAAGGAGTTTGTGCCCTGCCAGCTGTGATCTCCAGCCCATCTGCACCACAGTGAGAGACACTAAGCCTGGATGAGTATATCCTATTATGGGAGCTCAACTGTTCATTCATTCATTCATTCATTCACTTGATACATTTCCATGCAGACTCAACCCAGTAAAAAAAACATGTTCTGGGACAGTGGGAAAGCAAATATGATTAAGACATGGCCCTGGAGTGTATTGGATTGTAATCCCATATCTCCCTCCTCCCTGCATCTGGCAACACCCTCCCTGAGAGTTGAGGGCATCTCCTCACCCCTCAGCTTTGGGCTTGCCAATGGGACTTGCTTTGGCCAATGGCAGATGGGTGGAAGTGACAGTTCAGAAGGCGTCGCGTGTTTCCTCCCTGTTTTGGTGTGCATCTTTGTCGTTGCCTGGGAAAGGCCCACCTCGCTGGCTTGCTGGCCCAAGGGGATGAGAAACACATGAAACAGAGCCATGCCAGCCAACACAGATGCCCATGAGACACAGAGTTGCCCAGCAGCCAACTGCTCAGCTAAACCCAAGCTGATCCCCAGATGCATGAGTGATGATAGACTCAGCCACTGAGTCTTGAAGCAGATTGTTACATGCAACAGGTAACCCAAGCTTTTAGGTGACTCATCCAGTAGAGGAAATAAACCAACTCCCCAGGTAACCAGCATATCAAGCAGGTGAACCAATTGTTTTCTGTTTAGTGCATATGGTAGGCAGAAAAACGCCACCCCCCCCCAAAGATGTCCACAGTCTGATCCCCAGAACCTGGGACTATTATAGGTTATACAACCAAGAGAATTAGGGTTGCAGATGAAATTAAGGTTGTTAATCAGCTCACCTTAAAATAAGATTATCCTGGATTTTCTGGGTAGGCCCAATGTAATCACAGGGTCCTTACATGGGAGACAGAGCGGGGCAGAGGAGTCAGAACCAAGAGATATGGCAACATGAGGCTGGCTCCATTGCTGGTGGAGGGTGGGACCATGAGCTAAGGAGTGCAGGCAGATGCTAGAAGCTGGGAAAGGCAACAGACTCTCTCGCAGAGCCTCCCGCAAGGAATGACACCTTGATTTTAGCCCAGTGAGGCTCATTTTGGACTTCTGACCCCCAGGACTTTAAGGGAATAAATGTGTGTTATTCTAAGTCACCAAGTTGGTGGTGATTTGTTATAGCAGCGATCAGACAGCATTACGGCACCTCCCAGCTCCACTCTGCCCTCTCCTCTCTCAGCTCTGTGTGTGGGAGGCTGATGCTCTCATGACTGCACATGGAGGTTCCCTGGACCTGGGGCTCACAGTTGGGTACATCGGCAGGAAACTGGAGGGTAGAAGGAGAAAGAGTAGTGTCTCTTCCTTCCTGTCTCCCTGCTTCTGATGGTGCCTGTATCCTGAGCAACTGTGGACAGCCCTCCTCCCTGCAGCAGCTCTCCCCAGTTCTGGTCACACTGTTCTTTCCTCCTCTCCTTCTGCTGGGGTGGCAATGGCTTCCCGTGTGGCTTGTCCCCGGTGCTTCCACACCCACGGTGGCTTCCCTTATAACCCTGCCTGCACCTCTGCAAACGAAACCCTCATTAAATTCTTCTCAAAGTCCCAGCTGAGTGCCCTCTGCCCCCTGTCGGAAACCTGCCTGATATCATAGGGTGTGAACATAAAAAAAGATGTCAGCTGATTTCTTTTTTTTTTAATTTTTTTTATATTTGTTTATTTTTGAGAGAGAGAGAGAGAGTGCGGGAGGGGCAGAGAGAGAGGGAGACACAGAATCTGAAGCAGGCTCCAGGCTCCAAGCTGTCAGCACAGAGCCCGACACAGGGCTCGAACTCACGAGGTACGAACTGACGAGCCGTGAGGTTCTGACCTGAGCCGAAGTCAGATGCTTAACGGACTAAGCCACCCAGGGACCCCAATGTCGGTTGATTTCTAGGGGGAAGTTGAGGGAACGCTTCAGGAAGGAGGGTATGTGATGGAGCATTTGCAGTGTCTTCAGGGGTAGGAATGGGAAACAGGGATCCTGGAATCAGGAAAGGGTTTTAAGCCAGGCACCGGAGGTCCAGATTCCGGCCCTGTCCCCATACTTGTGTGAGTGGAGGCTACTCACCTGACCTCTCTGAGAGCTTGTTTGCCTGTCCCTAGAGAGGATGGTGATGTGTACACCCACAAGGCTGAATGAGTGAAGTGGTTGGTATGTGCCGGGAGCACGATATATGGTGGTTATTGGGCCCACAGGGGCATTCGAGGGACAGAGCAGCACTAGCAAGCAGGGATGTGCTTGGGGAACAGCAAGCAGCCACAGCGCCTAGAATAGTAAGACCCAGCTCCAGAAAGGTGTATGGGAACCGTGGCCCAGGAGGCATTTAGAATCAGGGCCAAAACTTTAGATTCAATTCAGTTGGCAGTGGACTGCTGTGAACAGGGAATGACACATGCTGTCAGTGATGCAGGAAATAGAGAGAGAGAGAGAGAGAGAAAGAGAGAGACAGAGAGAGACAGAGACAGAGAGACAGGGAGGATTGAAAAGGTAAGGACCTTTGGCAACTTCTTTGGAGAACTGTTCAAAGCCATCTGTGTATCTTGTTTTCTTTGTGCCAAAAGGGGGAATAGAGCTAAATAGGGCTCCAGAAGCAACGTATTGACAACTTAGGGCCCGAGAGCGATTGTTTTCTTGGGTAATGTGTCTTCCAGCTAGAATCTTTGCCAGCCGAGTATCTGGAAATGGGCTGGGAACAGGCAGGGTCTCCACGTTGAGTGCTCTGGCCAGAGGGCATTCCCATCAGGGTCGACAGGACACAGCCTGTGTAGCAGGAGACCAGGGAGCACCTGATTCATGGCTCTGCTCTGCCTAGAGCCTCCACCCTTCTTCCCTCTAGGCATGAAGGTGGGGTGCACAGCCAGCCTTCAGGACCCCGCTCGCGAATGGTACCTCCCATTTTTCCCTTTGACGGAAAAGGCAGGAAAAACCTGAGCAGCCAACAAAGCTGCACAGAGCCACCTGGTAACTGAGGCTAGTGGAAGCTGTCCCATTACTCGAGAGTCACAGCCTACACCAAAGGGGCAAAAGAAAGGCGTCATTCTATTTACCCAACTACTCAGAGCCTGGCTTGCACAGAGGGGTCAGTCTCCTCTCCTAGTCCATTTATCCTAGTTATTTATGTATACATAACTTCGGCATCTTGTAAAATGTTGTCTTTGCTATTTCCTTAAAATGACTTCTCTGGAATACTTCCTACATTCGACGGTACTTTTTTGTTGGTGAAGAGTTAGAAACCCAACTCAAACCAGCTCAAGAAAACAAGGGAACTGGGAAGTCTAAGGGAATGAGCTTCAGCATCAGGCATGGCTGGATCCAGGCATAAAAACACTGTCATTAGGATTCTGCTCCTCTCCCCAAACCCAGGTCTATTTCCTCGGCATTTTGGCTTTATTTTTCATCAGCCTCCATCTCTGAAGTGCTTCCTGGCAGCTCCAGATTTACTTTCTATAGGCCGAGTACCACAGAGGAAAGAGAGGACATCATTTTTCATGGGTGTGATAGTGACCCAGAATGGAGTCCTCCTGTCTTGTCCAGGGCCCATGTCTACCCTGACATCACTGTGTCAGGGATGGCAGGCTGTGAGTGGGCCAGCCTTGGTCAGGACAAACTTGAAGAAGAAAAGTATCCAGGCGAAGAGATTGAAGAAGAGGGTGGATACTGGGCTGGTGGTAAAACAGGGGCTACCATATGTTCATTTCTAGTTATCTTTTTCATTTTGAATCTCATCTTAATGTGGCCTTCTAATACAAGAATGTATATGCTAACAAATCTATGTGGACAGTGATTCACCACTGAAAGCATAAATTGGCAAGCTAAATTGGCTGTGTTTGTGCTCACCTCTTTGGGAGCCAGGGTCTGGGAAAAAGTCATGATATGTACCTTCAGGAGCCTGGGTAGGAGCAGCTGGACCCTTCTGCTTGATGCAGTTGTCCCCAGAGTGACAGGGAGCAGCTGTTGAACAAACCCAGAAGACCCAACCTTTTTCACTTGCAGAAGGGAGTAACAGAGCCAAGAGGTCAGGCCCAGGCAGGTCCTGAGACTTCTCTTCTGGAAGGAAATGGGGAGAGGCCATAGCAATGTCAGCTGGGTCCTTCAACAGGGGGTCTTGCCGTATCACTCAGAATCTCTCAGTTACAAGTGACAGAAACCAAATTCAGACTGGCTGAAGCAAAATAGCAATAATAAAATTATTATTCACAATATCTAAAACATGACAATAACAAAAATAGTAATATATAAGTAATATATAATTGTAAACACAATCATATAATTATATAATCTAATTATTAATATCATTATAATGTTATTTCCTGACTCATATAACTTCAGGCATAGCTGGATCCAGGTGCTCAACAAGTCATCAGGAAGCTGTAAGTCCCCATCTCATGTCATTTTCCTCTGCATTGGCTTCATTTGCAAGTCCTCAGGCAGCATCAGGCTTATATATATGCTCAGCTCAGCAGTCCCAGCAGGAAGAGAAGACCCCTCCCCACAATCCCAAGATTCTTCTGGATTAGACTTTGGTCTCCCCATTTATCTCTAAATTACTCTGGTAACCAAGGCAATGAGGTATGCTGATTGGCCAGGCCTTGGGGCACGCACCACCCTACCACTCGCTCCAGCTCCCAACAATCAGCTCCTTCCAAACCTCAAGGATTGAGCAGGGGGAGGGGCAGTCACACAGAGGGGGATGCTGCCTGCAGGAAAAAACAACAGCTGTCCCTCACTCAGGGAGAGGGATGGAGGGGGAGCGTTGGAAGTACAGAAGGTGGCCACGTGCCAAGCGGGAGAGGAAGGCTGTTGCAGGGGGAGGAGTCCGAGTGAGGAGTGAGGAATGGAGGTAGGGGGTAGAGCTGGCAGGAAAGCAGGTGTGTAGGCACAGATGGCAGGGGTCCCCCCGCAGCAGAGCCGATGGGCAGCCCTGAAAGCAGGGTAGAGCTAGACAGAAGCTGGGGTCAAAGGTCCAGAGAGCAGTTTGCAGCTGGGGAGGAAAAGCCCTGTCCTCTCCAGCTTGGAGTCTGACACTGCCCTTGCTGGCAGCCATGCCCTTCATTCCTGTGGCCCTTTGCTGCTGGTAGCTTCTAGTCGGTGTCTTCCTGGGGGTGCCCCCAGACAGCCAGTGGGTGAGGAGGGCACCCATAAGAGAGGGCGTTCAGACCTGCTGCTCTCAGGTCCCTCCAGATGGCTTCCTGGAGTCACAAGGGTGTTGTTCTCGGGGCCGGACACAGGGTGAGGGGGACAGGAGCTCATTTTCTAACTGAGGCCAAGGACAGGCCCTTGGTGTTTTCACTGGGCTCTGGCACAGGGTCTGGCTCATGGATGGGCTTCATTCAGGAAGGGTTTGTAGAATTAAGGCAGCGATTTGGTGGAAATGGGTCTCACCGCCCACAGGGAGAGGAGCTGCGTTAGTCCGTCCCACCTATCTCTGGCTGGGTGAACGTCACTTAGTCACAAACCTTCTCTGGGCCCCCAGGTTCCTTATCGGTCAAATGAGGGGGTTGGAGCAGCCGGTCCCCAAGTCTGATCCAGCAATAACAAGCCTGGCTCTGTCCCTTCTCTCTTGAGGCCCAGCCCCCTGCAGGTCCTCCTGGTACCCCTTGCAGGGCAGGTCTGGGCCAACTGGGGCAGGGGGAAGAGGCATTCAAGGCGCTGTAATTATTGTAAAGAGGAGAGTTTAAGTGTTTAGTTTTATGATCTAGCCGGCCCTCTCTGTCAGCAGAAAGCCACGCAGCTCCCTGGGTGAGAGTTAATTTCCTCCGTGGCTCGTTTCCTCTCCCGCCGTCATTTTTTCTCTGCTGCTTTATGGCTTTTGAAGCCGTTCGGAGCAGTGTGTGGTGGCAGTGTCTTCTCACACTGGAGCGGAAAGCCCCTCAACCCCCCCTTCCCGTGTCAGAGCCCAAGGGCAGCCTGGCCCTGTAGTGGGCAGTGGGGCCAGGGAGCCCTGGGCTGGATGTGACTTGGGGCCGGCAGGCTGGGAGGGCAAGAGGGGCAATGAGATTGGGCCAGGCTGTCCCCAACCAGGCCATGGCCCCTGGTACCTCCTTGACAGGCTTGCAAGTAACGAGTCTAAATTAAATGGTGGCCAGGCCACACTTGCAGAGGCCCCCAGCACCTCAATTAAATAGCACAAGACTTTGCCCTGAGGCTCATGGAGAGCAAGGGCAGGGGAAATGCACCACCTTTGGCCTCAGGCAGGCTTGGGTTCAAACCCCAGCCCACCACTGCTGTATCACCTGGCCAAGTGACTTCACCCCCCCGGGCTTGCTTTCCTGAGCCGTGCCGTCACTTGGAATGATTTTCTCCTCCTGCTTTTGTGAGCTGTGGGGAAGCCGAGGTCCTGGTGAGCAACCAGACAACCTCTAAAAGACTCTAGGTCTGCCAATACCAGGAGCAGCCTCTCGCCTGCACCCGGCCTGGCCATGCACGTGATGTTGCCGCAGTGAGGACCCATGGGGACCCACAAAACAGCCTTGCAAGGTAAGGATTGTTGGTCCCACTTCAGGCCGAGGGACTGGAAGTTCTGAGAGTTGAGGCAGCATGCTGAGAATTGCCAGATTCATAGGAAGCCAAGCCAGGTGACTATCAGTCTGGTGGTGGGCATCCTCCGATGCAAAGCAAAATGAGACTCCCTTTTCCAGGCAGTAGCCTGGCAGTTCTGAGCCTCTGTCCCTGACCTCCCATCACTGGGTGGCTCTAAGGAATAACAGCAATAAAATAAATGGAGGCAGCGTGGTGTGCTGTGGACTCAGACCTGGGCTTGAACCCACTAAGGCACTTGTGACCGTGAACAAATCATGCATTCTCTCATCCCCAAAATGGGGACAGCAGCTACTTCGTAGGGCACTTGCAGAGGATTAAATTAAAGTAGGCTGCTGCACAACGAGAATGTTGTGGTGATACCCCACCCACACCCAGAGGGGTGGAGAACTTGGAAACCCAGGTTCTCTTTCGACTTCTGTCTCCAGCTCTTATTCAACCTTGAGGGCCTAGCTGCCCCCCTCAGTGAACCTCCTATGAGACTTCATTAAGTTGTGGACCCTCTGCCCAGAAAATTTCACACATGAGACCCCGCGGATTTGGCAAGAGATTTCAAAGGTTCCTGGACGTAGCCCCTGAAATCTGTCTGTGGATCCTAGGTTAAAACCCCCGATCTGATGGTTCCTCCAGCCCTAACCTTCTATGCCTTTGTGTGGGGCTTGGAAGTGGGTTTCATGTGGTTACTCTTGTCCTCCAGCCTGTAGTCTCACCTACCTGCATTTTGGGGAAGAAGGGAAGCTGTTACAAAAGCCCCGCAGTGGATGGCTTGCTTGGCTTACGTCCCCTATATTGAGGACATCTGTAGTTTGCCCCCAGAATCCATCCCTTCTTCCTTCTGGAAGTTGGCCTCCAAACTCCCCTTAGGAACACCCCTCCCACATCTCAGCCTATGATTGGTGAGCTGATTCCACACACCTTCAGGAGCAGACCACCCGATTGGCCACCCGGCCTATCCCTTCCTCCTGGCTGTGGCTATTGGTTCAGAGATGGTCAGTTACCTTAATCAGAGTCAATGAGACGTGAGAATATCCCTAGAGTTTCTGGGAAAGCAAGGTCTCTCCTGTCTTCCGTAGAGGTCTAGAAGAGATCTTCACTCTTCCCCTGAAGGATGTGGTACAAGACAAGAATGGCTACAGCTATTTTGCTGCCAGGAAGGGAGAACCTGGAGCTGCACAAGGTGGGGGGAGACTCTGTGCGAGCCCGAGAGCGACACACTCAAGGAAGTCAGACAAGAGAGATGGAGAGAAGCAAGGTCTCTGGTGACACCTCTGAAGCTGCTGGACCAAGCCACACCTGATGCTAACACTGCCTCCAGACTTTAAAACTGTATAGCTCAATAAACTCCCCTATGATGTAACCAATCAGACCTGAGTTTTCCTGTCACTTGCAACACAAAACATGCTAACTGAAACTCTCTGCCAGCTGGACTAGACTAAGAAAAGATCAGGAAGGAGAGCTTGGGAGTCAGGAAGACGAAATTCTTCCAAAGGATGTGGGAAATTGGAATATCCACCCACCCACCCGGTGCTAGGAAAACTTCAGAAAAAAGCCAGGGCTGAGAGACTAGATGAATTTTTTGGTATTATTTGTCTGGACAGGGGGAAATGTTGGCTATTTTGAGTTTGATTAATCACCGATTCTAGTCAAGTCTACAAATGTTTCTTGAAAGCCAGCCCTATAAGGGACACTGCTGAGCGATGGAAGATAAGGTACGAACAGGACAGTCCTCACAGCAGGGAGCCCCCAGTCAGGTGAGGAAGACTAGGCTCAAACGGCTCACTGAGGCACAAGCAGGGCTGAGATAAGTACCAAGATCGAGATCCAGACCAGTGAGCCCTGGGAGCCTGGAGAAAAGGAGGCAGGACCCAGGAAGGCAGGACCCAGGAGACAGGGTGACTTTCTCTGCCCACAAGGGTACCACCTCCAGCCAGAGACCAGCTTTTCCAAATTTACACAAAGGCACCTTAGGGGCTATCATGGCCCCAGGCACCAGGTACATTCAAGGGGTACTCCACACGTACCCCTATCGAGTTCTCCAGATTCTCTGTTCCCCAAAGTGCGGGACGAGGACCATGGCAGGTAGGGATTTGAGGAGGTGCTGAGCATGGCATTAAGCCAACTGTCTCACTCGGATGGTGAGAAAGTGGCTGCCTATGCAATTCTCTCTAAAATCTCTTATCAAAGGCAAGGTCTCGGTTTCGTGCTGGCCCGTCTTTGACGCCTCTCTAGCACTTGCTGACCCTTCCTTTTAGCAGAGAGAGAGAGCGAGAGAGAGAGAGAGAGAACAGGCCTAAGCTTATTGCCTTCTGCAGGCAACAGGCTCCTGCTCAAATTCCCTCACACTGTTTTGTTTTCGTGGCATTTATTTTAACAGTTGTCTTCTATTTATGGCAAGTGATATTGGCTTTCCATTTATGGCAGTGATAAAAAGCTTTCTTTTACATTTCATTTCTTTAAGTTTTTTAAAGGGGGATGGTTAAAAGAAAAATATTAGATAGTACAAGTGGGACACAGCTCTCACCAGGGTTGTGAAGGTGGGACGTGAATGACCGAAGTTTGGGGAGTATTCATTGCACAAACACGGACCACCTACCAGGTGCCAGGTGCTGGGAATACAGCAGGGAAGCAAGCTGGCAATACCCTGGCCTCACAGAGCTTACAGTCTAATGGGGCAGTAGAGAGGTAAGACGTAAGCAAAATAAACAAAATGCACGGCATCTTAGATGGTGGTCAGTGACTTGCATGAAGGCAGAGCAGGGACAGGACGCTCTGCTGCAGACCAGCCTGGTCAAGCTTCACTGAAAACCTGGCAGAGTGCCGGCTTGGCGGAGGTGGAGCCACGGCTTTGCAGATGCCCAGGGACGGAGCACAGCAGGTAAAAGAAACAGAACCCATCCCCTCCTGGTTGAGGCTGGTTTTGGAGACTCCTGCTGGTCACGATGACGTGCCCCAGGAAACCTCACATCGATGCCCTGTCCACCTCTCTTCAGTACGAAAAAGCAAAAGCCAGTCCGCAGGGATGAGAGGTGTAGCCTGGAAAGCAGCCCCCAGGGTGCGGCATGGGGTCACTGCAGCTTTATCCTGGCCCCACACTGTGCACAAGAGTGGCTCCACACAGGAGATCAGGACCCAGCACGACAGGGCCCCGAGGGGCTCTGAAATCATCACCATCTGAGTCATCAAAGTGCCATTGATTTATGGTCAATAATAGTGTGGGGTGCTAAGTGCACTTTATTATTCCACTTTGTTGAAAATTGGTCATTTATCTGTGGTCCATCTGCAGCCTGGTGGGTAGGAAAGCCGAGAATTTAAACCATGCTCCCCAATTTCCAAGCTGTCTGCTTCTGGGCAGGTTCCTTTATTCCTTTGAGCTTTCGTTTTCTTGTGAGTAAAATGGGGGTAACACATTGAATGGTCACTTGTTTTGCTCTTGGCATGTGTAGCCAGTCAATAATTGTCCTGTTCCTCCATATACCTAACTCTGCATTACCCAGAATGCCCCGTCTCCCTTCCACAAATGGGATCTGGCACGAGGAGATGGGCAGGAAACCCATTCATTCATTCAACAAGAATTTATTACTCCACACCAGGCACTGTTCCAGTCACTGGAGGCACAGCAGCAAGCGAAACAAAGACAGATAAGGTCCTGATCCTATGGGAACGTGTCATCGAAGCAATACATGAGATTTCAGCGCGACGAGGACCATGAAGAATGTTCAAGGGGAGCCAACTCAGATTGGGTATCCAGGGAGGGCTTTCCAGAGGAGGAACACCGGGGTGAGAAAGGGTACGCTTTGTAAAAGTTTGGGGTGAGAGCACTCCAGGCAGAGGGAAGAGCAAAGCGAAGTCCCTGACAGTTGTCTGAGAGAGAGAAAGCAAGCCAGCTGCTGGAGAAGTGGGTGCTGAAGAGCTTAGTACAGGAGAAGGAGGGCAGCCAGCCCCTGTGGGACTCGGGCAAGGGAGAGACCTGGAGGGGTGGACCCGGCAGTGTGGGGAAGCCTGCTGTTCCCATCTGGTGCCCTGGCCTCTTTGAAAGCATCTTTAGAAACCCGTGACCTGACCCATATCCTGGATTCCCACCCACGAGGCCAGGCCCTACCTGCTGTCCCCCCCGGGGTCTCTGGGGTCAATTTAATTTTGACCAGACCCACAGGGCACCCACGTGCTGGCTGAACTTCCCTCTCCGCGTGCCAGTTCTCCTCCAGGTTGGAAGAAAGCTTTGTGGTTTGGATGAAGGAAGGGATGAGGAGGAGGGGGAGAGAGCAAAGTGTGTTTGCTGGCACCAGAATCACAGCAGAAGCCAATGCTGGAACCCTTCCCAAGTATTTAGAAATTAAAATAATAAAAGAAAACTGAGCATATGGAGTTTGTAAAGTGCCGTCCATCTTTGAGAAGGGATCTGACTTGCTCAGAATGCACGGGAGAGCTGGGGTCCGAGGAGATGTGTCTGTGGAATAAAGATGGACACTCATCTCTCAGGTGGGGACGGGGGGCAGGGGCACACACTGCTCCAGACACGCAGAGTGTGGGGATCCCCTTTGGGTTGTACTTTTGAAAGAGGAGAAAGAACGTCCTCTGTGTCTCCTCCCTGACTGCACGGGAGTCCCCAATCCTCCCCCGCCTAGGGAATGCCCCCTCCACCCAGCTCAACCTCAAACATATCTTTAATTCTTCCTCTTCTGTATCCAACTCCAGAGTGGTGTAGGCTCAGCCTCTAAAACGCACCCAAATCCAGCTACTCCTCACCCCCTCCCCACCTCCACTCCAATCCAGCACCCCTCCTCTCAGCCAACAGCAGCCACCCCAACCTTGTCTCCTGATGCCTCCCTCCCCACCCCACAGCCACCAGATGGATCCCTCCTTCAAACACTTTTCATCCCACAGAGGATAAAAAGCTCAGGGGCGCCTGGCTGGCTCAGTCAGTTAAGCATATTCGACTCAGGTCATGATCTCGTGGTTTGTGATTTCGAGCCCCTCGTTGGGCTCTGTGCTGACAGCTTGGAGCCTGGAGCCTACTTCGGATTCTGTGTCTCCCTCTCTCTCTGCCACTCTCCTGCTTGCACATTCTCTCTCTCTCTCTCTCTCTCACTCAAAATAAATAAACATTGAAAAAAAATTTTTAAAGGTTAACTCCTCCCCACTCCCTTCAGGTCTTGCATGATCCAGGCCCTACCTGCTCCCAACATCACTAGTCTTCCTTCTGCCCCTCAAACAGGCCAGTGTCATTCTTCCTCAGTGCCTTTGCACATGCAATTCCCTCTGCTGAGAACACTCTTCCCACACTTTTTATGACAAGTTCTTCATTCAGGTCTTAGCCCAAATGCCACCTCTTCAGAGAAACCCTCACTGACCACGTCATCTAAAAAACTACCGCTCCAGTTCCTTTTGACTTCACTCTGTTTATTTCTACAGAATCTATCATTATCTAAAATTATCTTGTTTGTTTGTTTGTTTGTTTGTTTGTTTTGTTTGACTCGTCTCTCTACTGTGTAAGTGCCATGAGCTCTGGACCTGTCTATCCTCTTTCCTGCTGTGTCCTCCATACCTGGAATAGTGCATGGCCCAGAGTAGACACTTCACAGACATCTACTGCATGGAGACTGAGTGAATGCCAGAGCCACCTGGTTTATCTGGGCATCAACCAGGTGTTTAAGTAGCACCATACACAGCCTTGCAGTTGCTGAGTGGCAAACATCACGCAGGCAGATTTCACGGAGCCCACGTGGTCATGAGTCAGGGCACTGTGGAGTGAGCCCGTTCTCAGCCACATCACCAAACAGCATGTGTTGGGGGCTCCCCATTCTGCCAGAGCAAGAAACCAGGCAAGAAAACTCGACTTGCCACTCCTGGAATTGGGAGCCCATCTGGGATGCCCAGGTGCCTCCATCCACCCCAGGTGCTCAAGTGTCCCCTGTGCCAGCTGGCACTAGCTGAAGAGGTGAGCTAGCTGGAAGGTGTAAGTAACAGGACAGAAGAGGAAGGCAGGTATCCTGTGAGCCCTTTGGGGCAGGAGACCTGGCCAGCCCTTGGCCCCTAAGGGTCCTCAAGAGGTCTTGAGTGCCTCAGCTTGGGTGTGCAGAGGTGGCCATGCGGACACATGCAGACACTCATGGGGCCCCCCCAGGGTGGCTGAGCCTGCGGAGGGGGAGTGGAGGGGGAGTGGAGGGTCCCTTCTCCGCAGCCCCTCCCCTTCTCTACTTCTCCAACCACCCCCTCCGTCTGGCTGCTCCTCTCCCGCTCTGCTGCACGCTGGCCTCCGCAAGATGGATTTTCCTGGCTGTGCCAATCTTGCTGCCACCTGTTCGCGCTGTGCTGGAGCCAGCAAAGTGGCTCAGCTTCAAAACCAGAGCAGCTGGGAGAGTGGTTGCCAAGCCTCGCTGTCCCCCTCGCTCCCCTCCTTTGTTGCAGCAGCAGCTTGGGCTCCAAGTCATCCTGTCACCTGCTGTCAGCGGGGCGGCCCCTTCTCTTCCCCACTATGCCCCCACCAGCCGCCTCCAGCCCCCTCCAGCCCTCCCCAGCCCTCAGTCCCTCATGGCCAGGCTGCAGAGAGGAGCACAGGCAGGGGCATTCAGAGCAGCCCCCTGCCTGCCCTGTACCCGCAGCCCAGACTCTCAATCCCCTCCCCTTCCCCCACTTCTCATGGGATTCCCCAACTTGCTGCTCCCCAGAACCTTCCCCAGAACTCCAGACAGGAGAACTGAGGCTTGGATCAGAGGTATGAAAGAGCCAGGACATGTCCAGCACTCCTCACTGAGCCCATAACAGAGCAGGTGGCCCGGGACACCTCCAGACAGAGCAAGCTCCAAACCTCCGGGAGTGGGAGAGCTCTGGAAACTTCCTGCAATAGCAATCCAACCCACGCCAGAGGCTGGAGTCCCAGCCCTGCCCCTAAAGCTCACTAGCTCCGTGACCTTGACAAAACCCCTCTAAACCTCAGTTTTCTTGGCTGCCAATAGACTAGGTTAGTGTCTGCCCACTAACCTAGTGTCACTGCAAAGAACAAACATAGGACTAGTGGCTTGAACTCCTTCGGGAACAAGACAAGATATAATTAAACACATGCGTGGGACAGAGAAATGCAAACTGTAAAGTACTGTGCAGCCCAAGGGGCTGTTTTGCTCTTTCACACGGGATGTGGGCCTGCTCCCAGAGAGGCAATGAGGCCCCATGGCCTGAGAGCGTGCATGCCCGGCTTCTAGGAGAAAGATTCGAGCTGTCTGATTTCAGAAACACTGGCTCCAGCTGAGGGGGCATCTGATGGCTGAGACAGACACATCAGAAGATAGAGCAAGACACAGTCAGACAGACAAATAAACACAGATGAAATAGCCGGTGAGGCCGATGGCACTCATGATGGGAACCGACAGGCAGTGGTGGCTGGATTCCCGTAGCCTGGGGCCTCTCTCTGCTCCAGCAGAACCTTTCCCCGCCTCCTGCCCTTGGTCATCAGCTCTCACACACAGCCCTAAGACACCCTGGTACAGCATTTGCACACGCACATCCCAGTGCTCACCAGAGTGAGAGGGGAGGGGGTGTTGGACCCTCCAAATTCTGAGATGCTACTGAGGAGGGAAATAATCTCTGGCAATAGGGGGAAAGGGTCTTCTCTTATGCAAATTACTTCGGGTCTGAGGAGGTACGCCTTTGTTAGTGACAGTGGTAGGAAATTACAGACCATTTCAATTGTAGGAGTGGGGGATGGCGGGTGGATGTTGATCCCTGGGGATGAGGCATTGAGGAGCAGAAACCCTAGTGTCTGCTCAAGTTCATCAAGTACATTTCTCCCTGGGTGCCCTGAACTGTTCACCAGTACCTCCAGATGAGCAGAGAGCTCAGGGGCTTCTGACACCATCTGATTGCTGGGAGTGGGCTGGGCTGGGGGCATTAGCTCCAGCAGGGTGTGGACAAAGCAGGGGCTTGGGCTGGCAGCCCTGCTTCCTCTTTGCCCCTTCCACACATCCTCCTACAGCTGTCAGACTGCTATTTTCAGAATAAGCATGGGATCTGTCCCTCCCCTGCTTACCTCCCCCATTCCATGACTTCCCATTGCACATGTAATAAAATTCAAATCCTACCCATGGCTTACAAGGACCCCAGGGTCTGCTCTACCTACCCTCTTCTTCACTCAAAGCTCTCCATCCACACCATCCTTATTGTTCCTCTAACCTGGCTCCACCTCAGGGCCTTTGCACTTGCCATACTCTCTGCCTAGGACACTCCAGCTGCCAGTTCTTGACTTAGCTGCCAGTTCTTGAATTCTTCTCATCATCTAGGTCTCAGATGGCCTTACACCATTCCAATTCGTGTCCCCCTCCTTCCTCTGGGCACTATCACATCTCCCTGGGTTTTGTTCATTTGCTTACTGTGCAGCATATAGAAAATATTTCCTCTGTATGTTTTTAGTCTGTGTCTGCCCTAAAGAATGCAGGCTCTTGTTTTGTTCACTGCTGTTTCCCACTGTTTGGAGCAGAACCTGGAGCACAGTAGGCATTTAATAAATATTCCCTCAGTGAAATGAGTGAATCACAGAGGAAAAGGCCAAGTGTCCCCAGGGTGAGAAGCACATGTCCAAGAAACTGAACAGAACAGAGTCATGTGGTCAGAGGACAGGCACGATTTTGAGGGGCCAGGACCACAGAGACCTGCAAGGAGCCCCTGATGCCAATGCTCATTTTACCCAGGGCTTTGTTCAGTTTGCCTCACTTAATGTTGATCACCTGAAGCTAGTGTATTACTAACCCCATTTACAGATGAAATAGTTGAGACTCGAGTATTAATCATGTGTCCAAAATTTCTCCTTTGTGGCACGTGGCTTCTCAGCTGGTTGGGGGAATGTCTTAGGGCCTAGTCTGTGTCCCTTGAGTCACTCACTGTAACTTTCCCAAAAGGGCCTTGACTGTTTGAACTGGCAGAAGACAGGAATCATGGGCAGCAGGCTTCCAAGGACCCCAGTCCAAAGAGGGCAGTGGCTAGGAAAGAGAAGCCAGAAAAGTGGGTCCTGCTCCTTGGTAGACAAAGGAAGGGTGACATGAGTCATGTCTGGCTCATGACAGAAATGGTGGAGGCCTATGCATGGCAGTCTTGCACTCGCCCTCCAGGACACAAATGACTAAGGACTTGGATCTGAGTACTAGCCCTGCATCTAGCAACACAACACAACTTTCAGCCTACTTGTCCTCCTCTATGGAATGGAGATAATAATGCTCACCTCTGAGAGTTGCTCTAAGAATGAACTAAGCCCTGCGTGTAAGAGTGTTTTCGTAAACCTTCAAGGGTTGTTAAAATGTGCATGATGAGGACTCATTTGGGGTCAGAAGTCCACCTCAAACTGACTCAAACTCAAAAGAGCACTTACAATTAACAAGTCCTTGAGATGGGGGATGTTGGCTTTAAGCTTGGCTGGATCAAGATGCTCCAGTAGAATAAGCCTCTCTGCTTGTCTCCTTGTTATCTCTCTTCTGCAGGGCCTTCCTTCTTAGGTAGGCTCTCGTCAGTGTGTGGCCATCAGCCATTCCAGGCCCCCAGGCTGACAGGTGACCAACCGCACCTGAAAGGGAACTTCTCCTATATAAGCCCCAGCTTAAGACCCAGGATTGATTCTCATATAAATTAGATGTCCCACCTGAACCAACCATGATGGAAGCCAGGAGACTGGGAAACTCTTGACTCCCATCCCTGGAGCCAGAGGTGGGATTGGCTTCATCTGAACCACAAAGACTGTGAGTGGTGGTGGCAGAGGCTGTCCAAAGGACAATGGGGGTGCTGCTACCAGAAGAGGGCCTGGGAGCCTGGATGGCACATAAGAGAAGTTCACAGCAAGACCAACAGAGATATTCTTACCCTGCAGCTGGCATTGCAGAGCAGCATTCTTTAGGGCTCCAGGTCCCAGGAGACTCCACTCTGGGGCTGCTCTTCAGGGGCTCAGAGGAGCCACTTCCTTGGGAAAATGCTGAATGAAACTGCATGAGAGCTAAACAGAATGGTTCCATGAATATGATTTGTAAATGGTGAAACACTCTTCAAATGTTAGAGATTATCCTTAACAGTTTAGAATGGAAGAGGGGCAGGGAACAATAGGATTTTGGAATTGAAAGGGGCCTAGAAATCATTAGCACCACCCCCCCCCCCTTATAGTCATCACTACAAAGCAGCCAGAAGAATGAACTTTAAAAGCAGATCACATCATGTCACTCCCCTGCCTAAACCCTCCACTGGCTTTCCTTGGAATAGTCTAGATTCCCTTCCTCTGCCTCAAGGGCCCTTATGATCCCATCCCTGCCCACCTCTCAGATTCCATCCTCTTCATCCTTTCCCCCCACTCCCTTGTGCCCCAGCCACACCACCTTTCCTTTGCTTATGCAAATGTACCAAGCTTGTCTCCTTTTCAGATGTTTTGCACTTGCTGTTCCCTCTGCCTCAAACACTTTTCCCCCAGATCCCCAAATGCCTGCCACTTTCTCATTACTCAGGTCTTGGCTGAAACATCATGCTCTGAGAGACTTTCCCGGCCACACTTTTGTATTGATATCCACCACACCTTTTCTCCTTCACTCTCTCTCACTTCGCCTATTTTATATTCTTCATCATCTGGAATTATCTTGTTGCTTTGTTTGCTTATTTATTGCCAGTTGTTCTCTTGCCTACCACCCCCATTGGGGTAATCAGATCCAAGAAAACATTGTCTACACACAGCACAGGGCCTGGCATAGAGTAGGTGGTCAATAAATACTTGTTGAATGAATGAATGTAAGGATGGATGGACGGTTGGTGGATGGGTGGGTGGGTGGGAGGATGGGTAACTGTGTGGGCAGATAGATGGATAAGTGGGTCAGTGGATGGTTGAATGGATGGGTGGGTTGGTGGGTAGATGAGCGGATGGGTGGGTAGGTAGATGGGTAGATGGGCAAATGGATGAGTGAGTGGATGGGTGAGTGGATGGGTGAATGGGTGATGAATGAGTGGATGAATGGATGGAGAGTGGACTGAGCCCATACTCTGTCTGGTCCTGCCATCACTCTCTAACTTGTTTCTTGCCCTTAAAAAAAAAGTGTGTCCTGTTGCCCTTTTAGACTAGGATCTGACTTGGAGCTCTGGTAGCTAAAGACCCTTTAGTCTCCCCACTTCACACCAAATCATGCACTGTGGCTTCAGTGCCACCTGCTCTAGTCACTGAATTCACCTGACTTCAACACCCATTAAACCGATCATTAGGAGGTTAATAAAACCCTTTCCTCCGCATGGGCACACCTCTGCCCTTGTCTGCCACCTGATGTGCCCATCAGCTGGGCCTGCCTATGGCTGTTACCAGGAGTTGGGAGAGAGGTTGGCCACCCCTTTTGCCTGGCAAGCCATGCAGGTGAGCTGAGCACCTTTGTCCTCACATCAGTCCCCCAGGGAGGGGTGTCATTCAGGTCCTGCTTCTCCAGAGCTGTTCTGGGAAATGGGAAATGGCAGGTGGCCAGTCTCTTTGAGGACCCAGCTCCTAAGCTGGGGAGTCTGTGGGTTGGCATGTGAATCTGTGGAGGCCTTACATGCAGACAGCCTTCTGTGGGCTGCCCTTGTGTCTCAGAGACAGAGGCTGAAGGACGGAAGGGGCACTGCTGTGACTTTGGCTCACTCTAATTGCTGAGGAGAAAAGGGTCCAGGGGAACATTGGGCAGACAGGGAGTAGTCAATGGGCCTGTGGGGAGCAAGGTGGACCCACTGGGCTGAGAGCCCATATTCAAGGGATGCCCTGATGTAGGTGTCAGGCCATTCTTAGCATGAGGTCCTGAGGACAAGGGAGGCTTCTCTCCCTATCTGGAAAATTCCATCTCTGTGAAATCTAACTGAAGAAAACATCAAGTCTCCACATCACTGCTGGGGGGCAGGGTGGAGAAAAGCACACTGCAGAAGGAAGCATACAGTAAGATACCATGTTGTAAAAAGCCAAAAATCAAGTGAAACTATGTCTAGTTACATCAATAGACATACCCGTATACATGCAGGGAAAGGCCCAGAAAGCTACACAGTGGTTTCCAGTGTCTTCCTCCTTAAAAACAAATCCCTGAGATCTGCGGTGAGGTTATTTGCAGTCTTTTTTAAAAATTTTACAATAATAAGGTGTTCATGTTTTACATGTAAAATTAAAAATTAATTTTTAAAGATATTCACCAAAGATGTAATTTGGAGTGTGAAGGTCAGACATAGCTCTTAAAGAAAGTGGCATGAAGGGTCACAAAAGGACACAAGAGAATCCTGGCTGGCAGAGGAGGTGAGCTGGGCCACCACCCCAGGACTCTTGCCTGGGCAGTGTTCCCTGCAGGTGCTGCCGTTAACCTTTGAGCTTCCCTGGGACTGGGCACACCTGGACGCCTTCCTAGACTTGATCCTTCAAGATTCCCCCCGGAGGTGGCTGTGACGGACCCAGGAATCGGTTCCAGGACTTGAGGAGCAGAGAGGGTGGGAAGCCAATGCCAGTTGGAGTGGGGAGCATGCTGCTGGACTGATCCCATAATATCAGGGCTGCAGCATCTCCATTTCCACTGGCCAAGTGACAGCGCCTATATGCTTATGCAAGGGGGGTTATTTTATTAACCAGATAGATTAAGCATCTCTCCTTCTAATTACCAGTTTAATTAACCTTGGCACACAGTATGTACCAACCCCCGAGGGACTGAGTCACAATTGCCACGCTGGGTGAACATCGCCCATCTGCTCTGTGTTAGCTTCGGCTGGTCCTCAAGGGACTGAGGCAGTGGGCTCTGAGGTCCTGGGGTCTGGTGGAACCAGGGAGGATGGGAGGGAAAATCAGGCAGGGATTGTTAGGAACCTTTTGGGTGGGGGTCTTGCTGTGGGTGCTGGATTCCAACATGGCCCCTCTTCAGCAGCCCTCCTGCAAGTGATCCTGGGTGAAATGAGACAGAGAAGTCAGCCTGGGCCACCCTACTTGGGTCTCCCAAGTGTCTTCAGGGTAGCCTGGGGACCAGAAGTCTTGTGTTCATCCAGCATTTACTGGATGGTGGTGCTGCCTTAAATTCCCGAGCCGCAGTTTCCTCATCTATCAATTGAGCACAGTGATCCCTAGGACATGAGGTTTAATTAAGAGAACAGAGATCAAGATGCCTTGTAAAATTACATTCATTTATTCAGCACATATTTATGGATTATGCACTATGTATTAGCAAAGGTAAGTAGTACAATGATGAACAGAGAGAATTTAGAGACTGAATTCTCTGGAAATTGACCGTGACTCCAGAATCACCCTCATGTGCACATGCACACACACACACACACACACACACAGGCTCCTTTCTGACCCATCACCCACAAGCCCCCACATTTAGCACGCCACACACAGGTACACATTCTCCTTCATAGCCATGAACAGAACGTGCACCATCTCAGAAAAACGCCTACATTCATGAAGAGGACCACATGGCTCCTCTGTTCTCAAGAAGCGTGAGGCCAGAGATGTCACATTAATAAGAAGCATAGAGGCTCTGGTAAAGGGGCTTTTATATATTTATTTATTTGAAAGCTTATTAAAATCCTAACCTAGTCTTCTCTTCACTAATGCAGTGTTATTGGAGCCTCCTGATGTCTGTGTGGGAGGGTGAAGACAGGAGTGTGTGTATTTGCATATGTGTGAGAGAAGACTTTCAGTGCATTTGTGTGTAGGGTGTGTTGGTGTGTGTGTGTGTGTGTGTGTGTGTATGTGTGTGTGTCCCTGGGTATGTGTGTACGTGTCAGGATGTGGAGTGTGAGGTGTGTGTTATGCTTTTATGCTTCTTAGAATCTTACAGTAGTGAGCAGTTTCTCAACCTGTTTTTCACTATCACCCCCATAAGGAGCCTTTGTAGATATTTTTTTCCTAATCACGCCCTCTCTGAAATTGTATACCACAGATACACCATATATCTCTTTATGTACTGTACATAGATTTATGCTTTATATAGAGAAAGTGTCCATTTTTTTCACCTACCACCACCCTCACAGAAAAGTCTCCACCCTCTTGGGGGTCATACTGCCCCCACTGAGAATTAATGATATAGAGCAAGAATTTCTGGCTCCAGAGGTCTGTGACCCCTGATGTTGTGGGACAAGGTTCCCAGTCTCAAGGGCCCAGGTAGAAACCTCTAAAAATGCAGATTTGGGGCCCCACCTGGAGATCCTGTAGTAGGTCGGAGAAGGAGTCCAGGAATCCAGATTTTAGTAAGCTCCCAGGGAATTCTGATGCCCTGACTGTGGGCTAGGGATTAAAGGGAGTTTAGAATCATCAGGGATCATCTAGTCTGAGAGGAGGTCTGTCTGGAGCCCCCATCTAGTCCTAGAGAACTTGGAATCTCAACTCACAAAGGCTGGAGTCCTGGCCAGCAGGACCTTCCTATATAAGACTTCCCCAGGACTCCCCAAATGAAGCTGGGGGAGGCTGGCAGCTGGGCCAGAACTCCTCACACAGGTCTAGGACTTTGATAAGGCAAAATAAGGAGTGGGTCCCCAAGACTGGATCATGCAGCTGGGATCTAGAACAAACACTGACCCAAGGTGTCTGGAGTCCCATTTTCCATCTGTTCAATGGAGCTATGGATGATCCCCACAGTAACCTGGGCCTCCCTTCTGAGAGCCCCAACCTCCCCCCAGGCCTGGAAATTCAATATGCCAGGCACTGGGAGAGGAAGCAGAAGCTTACTTCAGCCCTATCCACCAGAGAAGCCCTAGAATTGGAATGGGAGCTCCAAGCTATCAAGGGTTAGAACCCTGTCTGGGAGTTGCCAAGGACCTGGTAGCAAAATCAATAAAAAAAACAGAGACCTCCTACCTGGCCGTGACCTCTGTGGGTGCCAAAGAATAGCTGTGCTACTTTGGAGGCCTGGACCAGTGCCAAACCCCAGCCCTGGGTGTCTAAGTGATCAAAACACGGGGGACCAATTGATGCACTGTGGGCAATGGTCCAGCATAGGGCTTTTCAAGGGGCAGGTGGGAGCCTGGGAAAGGGAGAGAGGGGCCATCGTGGTGGCCAAGGAGTGGGGCCGAGTGGGGTGGAGTTCCTGGGGTAGGATGGCGGGTAGAAATGACTCTGTGATGGTATGATGAGAGGAAAGGGGAAGATGGGATGATGGTGGATGGGAGATGGAGGGAGCATGATGGAGGGAGCATGGAGAGAGAGTGAGGAGGAGGGGCACTGTGGCTTGGTGGGGAAGCCAAGAAGGCATCCTTCTCCCTCTCTTAAGCTTTTAAAGGCATCAGAGCATCTTGCTAATTGTTCATCTCCCAGAGACGCTAATGAAATTAACTCTGCAAAATGCTCATCAGGTCATCTGCAGAGGGCACAGTGCCAGGCTTCCGCTTGGTCCAATCCCATCCTCCTCCCCCTCCTCAGCTCCTCCTGCCCCTTCCTGATGATTCCCTGCCCTCTCCTTTTCAACAGGCCCCTCAGCAGGGAACAACTCACTCCCAAACCTGCCTGAGAATGCCCAGTGGGGAAACCAGAAATGGGGGCTATGTAGCCAGGGAAACCTCAGAATCTGAGATGCCACGGAGCTCACAGAACTGGAAATGTTGTCTCCGGGTGTGTGTGTGTTTCTCTGTGTGTGTTTCTGAGTACATGTGTGTATGTGTGTTGTATGTGCGTGATAGAACATACCTCATAGGAGTATGTGTCTCTAATAAAACCATTTGTTAAACTGAACATTCTTTCAGTCACTCAGCAAACATTTTGGGAGCACCTTCTAGGTTTAATCCTGCCCCATCTCTTACAAGCTGAGTGGTTTTAGTCAAGGTACATCCCCTCTCTGTGCTTCAGTTTTTGTATCTATACAATGGGGATGATAATAGCATCCATTTCATAAAGGTTTGTAAGAATTGAAAAAGATAAACCAGCTAGGGATCTGAGTCCTGTGCTAGACTCAACAAATATTGGGCACTGTCCTTGGTCCTGAAGGAGCCAAGGCAAGGAGATCTCCATTCCTGTGGTCAGGCACAGGAGAGGCCCAGGCAGAGAGTTCTCAATAGCATAGGGCAGCATGGAGAGTACAATAGTCTGTGCAGGAAAGAAGTGGGGATGTGTGGAAGTGTTTTTACATGTATGTAAGTATAGACAGGAAATGTGTTTTTATTGATTATGTTCAGTTGCTGGGCATGCACATGTGTGTGATTTGGGTTTGGGAAGTGCATTTGAGTTAGGAAAGACAGTGCTAGCATGGTGTGTGTGTGTGTGTGTGTGTGTGTGTGTGTGTGTGTGTGTTAGATTCAGGGATGTGTGGGTGTTGGGGTTCTGTGTGAGGAAGGGACTGGTCCAGATATTGCTGAGGGTCATCTGAAGGGGCTTGTTTCTAGTTCTCTTTCCCTTTTAACCAACCCCCCCCCCCCATTCATCACTTGTCTTATGACCTGGCTCATTCCACCCTAACTTACAACTGGGAAGACTATGTCTTCTCCCACAGGCTGCAATTTCCCCAGTTGGGTGGTATTAAGCCTTGCAAACAGTAGGCACTAATAAATGCTTATTCCATCTTGGGCAAGGTTCAAGAAAATATTTTATAAAAGATGATTATGTATCATTTTTAAAGGTGCAAATGACAAAAAACCAAATGGTCTTAAACAACAAACAGAGGAATCTATTGGCTCATGTAACTGAAAAACCAGGGGTATATCTGGCAGCTTCAGGAGCAGCTGGATCTAAGGGCCTTAAATGATGAATCAATATTCAGTGTCTCTCTTTTCCAGGCTCTGCTTTTCCCTACCCAGGCTTCAGTCTCAGGTATGTTCTCCTCACATGGTGGCAGCTCCAGTGTCTCTTCTTTTCTGCTCCAAGTTCAGCAAGAAAAGAAACTCTTTCTCTTCTTAGTTCTAACAAAAATCCCAGAAAAGAGCCTGAGCCCTTTGTTCAGGCTATATGCCCATCTCTAAATGAATCACTGTGGTTCAAGGAATAGTGGTTGCTGAGTAGGTAGACCTGAAGCATGTGTCATCCTCTGGAACTGGGGTGGGGTGGCCCCACATGAATCTCATACACCAATGGTGAGGAAGGGTGATTCCTCAAAGGAAAGACAGGAAGCTGCTGCTTCTAGAAGACAGAAGCTAGATGCTGAGCAGTGGGCAAATATGGATGCTTGGATCAAGGCAGGGACTAGACTATCAAGGGCCAACGTGGGGTCACCAAGAGCAAGTCCAGCCTGCTGAACTAATTTCTTGTTTTAGTCATTGGCCTGGTAGATTAGGATAAAGCTGGAGGCTCATGAATCTGGGGTTCTGTAGGGTCTGTTTATTTTATGGGTGCAGCAGTGAGATGTTAGCTGAAAGATGGTGTGGTCAGAGGTTTCCTGAGTGAATGAAAGAAATACTGATTTATTGCCCTGGTGCAACTTGCAAGATAGTCTGAAGTGGGGAGCCACTAGACTCTCTCCTTGGTCCTGCTCTCAGCATCCTGTTTAGCAAGGACTTGGTTGAAAGTATACATGACTTCCCAATCTTATCTGGGAATGACAGGAAGCTGAAGAAAATAGCAAGTACCCTGCCTGACAGCTTCCTCAACCTGAGAGGGCTCCATATAGGATAAAGGGATTAGATGTAATACAATGGAATAGAATTGGAATGAACTGAAGTCTCTGCACTTAAATTCAGAAAGCCAGTGATGCAAGGGTAGATGGGGAACATCCAGCTGGTGGCAGCACCTATGAAAAGACATGGGGCAGTGTTCCTCAAAGTGCAATCTTCAGACCACTGGCACCAGTAGAAATAGCTGGTTGGGGGTGGAGTGGGTGGGAAAAGCAGAGATTCCTAGACACTTCCCCAGACATACTAAATTAGAATCAGGATAGGGCAGGGCCTGGAGATGTGCATTTTAACCAGCGCCACAGGAGATTCTGGCACATCTCCAAGTCATTGATGGCCTCACCATGGGTTCAGAGCCCCTCCCCTCCAATCCAGTGGGCATTAACAGTGTGATGTTACTGACCAATAACTGATTGGGACCCTGCTAATGCATCAGGCCATGCAGGCAGGAGATGTGTCAATTTCCTTTAAGAGATGCCTTCAGAGGAGCAGCCTTGGTGGAAAGCACTTACAGTAGGGGGCCAAGGTGGCAAGAACAGAGACCCAGAGCTCTGTTCCTATTCCAGTAACAGAAGCAGAACTATTTGGTCTAAAGGGAGTAAATTCAGGATAGACCCAGAATTTGTCATCTGAAGTAAAAAAGAAGAGTCTTCTGAATAACAGAAATGAAGAAGGAACAGACAGGTTTGATGAGGCCCCAAAAGGTGAATCCAATGAGGGGCAGATTCCTGCTGCCTAGGGAGAAGAAATTCCTAGCCAGCAGAATAGTTGGAGGTGAAACCCATGCATGGTCACTGGATAGGACTACAGACACTAGTTGGAGAGTCCATCCTAGGAAGGGTTTTGCTGCTCCCTCCCTTTGAGTCTGGGGCTCAAAGGCAATGAAGGTTAAAGATGTTAGGAGTCCTCCTATCTGACCATCTACCTTTGAGCCTGAGACAAGCACTTCCTGGCAGTCCTCCCACCTAGATTCTTAAGCAGAATTCAGGTGAGACAATTAACTCACCATCTCCTCAAGGGCATCCCTGCTCCTTTTCCTGATATGCCCTGAGTACCAATTGGAAGGGGATGGCTGAGCTGAGGCCTGAGTGACTAAAGGGAACCAACCATGTGAAGATCTGGGGACATAGTGTTCCAGGAATAAAAGCAAGTGGGAAGGTCCAGAGGTGGGGATGAATTTGGATGCTGGAGAAACAGAAGGGAGGTGACCATGGCTAAGGCCTAGGCAGAGTTGCAGAAGTAGGCAGGGGCCAGATCATGCTGAGCTTGGAGGCAGTGGTCATCATTAATGCTGCTTTCCTCACATTTCAGCTGTTGGCATGTAGGAGAACTATATTTCTTGGCCCTTTTGTATGGGGCTATGGGGCCAGCTCTGGCCAATGAATTGTCAGTGGAAGTGACACATGTCATTTCAGGGCTGAGCCACTGATTACCTCCAGACCTCTCTTTTCCCACCTCACTGACCAACGATGTTCCAGAGAGTGGCTGTTTTGTCAGCCTGGGTCCTCAATTGAGGATGATCTGGAGCAGTAGACCCATGAAGAACAAATGAGAAATGAACCTTTGTTGGCTGAAGCCACTGATATTTGGGGACTGTTTTTTACCATGACATAACCTAGTCTACCCTGTTACAGACCATTCTATTCTGGCTGAAGAAAGAAGGCCAGAGAAGTGAACACAGCCACCAAACTGAAAAGAGAAGGAGACCCTTTCTTTTCTTGTTCCCCAAACCTTATTCCCAATTCTAATCCCAGAGCAGAAACTGCAAGAAGAGGAAATGTAAGGAGCATGGACATTGAAGTCAGCCTCCCTTAGGCCCAATCTCAGCTAGCCCTGCAAACACTGAATACATTGGCCCTGGGCTTAAGGCACTTCCCTTCCCAAAATCTCAGTTACCGTTACTGTATAATGAAGATGATAATGTTTATTTAATAGGATTGAATGTGAGGAGCAAATTATTAACATAGGCAAGGACAGAGCAGAGTGCAGCACACACCATTATGATATCCTCTTATATCCCAGACCCCAGTTTCAGTCCTTCATTCTCCCCATTTAGTGCCCAAACCCAGTTCCTAATCACCTCTCTTACACCAGGTGCCCCAAATGACAGTCCTCCTAAGGTTTCACCTCTTTCATCCACCTCTTCCCTTGAAGCAGGGTGGGGCATAGTGTCAGAGGGAGGGGCCTGAGCACACATTGCTCCCCACAACACACACACACACACACACACACACACACACACACACACACACTCCAGTTGGGTAGATCAAGTAGACACAGCATACATACAAGCAATCCCCAAAGCGGAGTTCAAAAACTGGAAGCTGTTGGACGTTTGCAGACATTTTCACCTGGGCTCACATGAGGTTAAAAAAATATATTTTTTAGTTAAAATTTTTAAATCAGAAGATTTTGCATCCAATGGCTTCTCTTGATAATTTGAAAGATAGGGCCATACTGGGCCCCAATTCCAACACCCTCAGTTGGCACCTAGAGTAGAAGAGCCAGCTGCACCTTTCCATTGGATCTGATGTCTCGTCTCCAGTATTGCCATTGCCTCCTTGGCGCTGAAGCCCAGTATCCATGCATGAGTATCTGGACATTGGCTGATGTTTCTTACACTAGTTAAGAGAAAAGGAAAACATTTCTCATAACCCTTCTCTATCAAAAGTGGGAAACAAAAGACAGACCGAGAGAGGGCCTCGTGGTTTCAAGAAATAGAGGAGAGCTCATATCTCTTTGTGGAAGGGAAGACCATTCTTACATCACCCAGCGTGCAGCACCAATTTAAATTATTGACTGGCCCCTGTAGGAGGCTTACTTTGCGACCTTGCCGCCACCCTTCTCATCCCTCCCAGAGTCGGACCCTCTCTTTTTCTGACCATTCGTCCTGTGTGTATGTTGCGCGTCTGTCATTTCCTTTCTCCTTCAAGGCAACCCTCTGTTTACTTTAACCAGATTAGGGAATGGGGGTGGGGAGCAGGAGACTCCAGCAGCGGTCATTGCTGGAGACGACGTGACTTGCCCAAGGTCACAGAGCTAGAAGGTGGAGAGGTGCCTAGATCCTACACCGGGGTCTCGGTGGCTCCCAAAGCCCTGCCCAGTCCTTCACGCCCACGTCTCTGGCGCGGTGCTAGCTCACAGGGCGCAAACACCGCGCGCCCAGATACGCTGTGTCCTGAGGTTGTTTTCCTTAGGCGAAGGGCGCCACGGGGTTAGAGAAATCTTGGGTCACGCTGGAGTCCACCAAGCTACATGGCTGGGACTGCAGGTGGCCCTGAGTCTAGCTTGCCCGAGCACCTCTACGCGAGGGCCGGGGCAGAGCGCTCTCCCGCAGTCCCTTATCCAAGCCGCGGGCTGGTGGCGTACCGCGGCACGCAGACGGCCTCGGAGCGCGGCTGGGAGGCGGGGAGTGGGGTGGGGTGGGGTGGGGGAGAGGACTGCAGCGGAACCTGCCCCGAGCACCCCTGCCCCAAGCCGTTTTCTGCAGGCTGGCGCCGCGCCGGGGTCGCCGCAGCCCTGGGCCCCTCCCGGGCCACCTGTGCGCAGGCTGGCGGGTCTGGGAGAGCCCGGATCCGGACAACTGATCCACTCCGGGTTTCAGACTCCAGGCCTTGTCCCTGGAGACCGCGCGGGGCGGTGGGAGGCCTCCCCGCCCACCACCCCAACCCCTCCCCGGGGGAGCCTCGGGCAACGCCGGGAGGGATCCCCGGAGCTGGGGGTGGCCCAAACGCGCGGCGTGGGGAGGCCGGGCCCCTCCTTCCTTCCCCCGCCCCGCCCTGCCGCCGCCCCGCTCCGCTGCTCCAGTCCGGGTTTTGCGGCGCCCGCCGGCCCGCTCCCCGGCTGCGGGCTCCGCGCGGCGGCTGGCTCGGTGCGCGGCGCGGCTGGCGCTGCGCTCCGCCCCGGCTGCATTGCTGTGCTCCCGGTGCCCAGGGGAGCCACGCGCCGCGTGCGCCCCGCAGCCGGCCGCCCCAAGGCAGCGCAGTCCGCTGGCATGGGCCCCGAGGGCGCCCCGGGCTGGGGCTCTGGGCTGAGGCGCTGAAAGCCGCCCTCCCGCCCGCGGGGCCCCGCGCCCGGCCGGCCAGCTCGCCCGCCCGCGGCCATGGCCGTCCGGCCCGGCCTGTGGCCAGCGTTCCTGGGCATAGTCCTCGCCGCCTGGCTCCACTGCACGGGTGAGTCACGCGCGCGCTCTGGGGAGGCTTGCGGGGGATTGTGCGCGCGAACGCTCGCTGCTATGGGGGGTCCCTGACCCGCGCGGCCGGACCCGTCTGGAAGCCCCCGGAGGCCAAACTTTGCGAGGCGGGACGCGGGGGCCGCCTCTCGCTGCTGCGCAGCTTCCCCGCGCGCTTCCCCGGAAGCCTGGGTTCTGCCAAGTGCTGGAGCAGCTGTCAGCGCGCGGGGCTGGCGAGTGTAAACGCTCCACGCCTCCGGGCGGGGGAAGTTTGCTGGTTGCCCGGCCCCAGAGCAGAGTCGAGGGTTTGAATCAACGCCCGGGGGAGCCTGACTCTGAGAGTCATAGATAGAGGTTTTGACCACATCCCAGTGCCCAGGAAATTGAGGAGGGGGCTTAAGATACCTCTTCCCGGTAGCATCTGACCCAAACAGCTACTCACAATTCCCACTTGGCAACTGGCCTCTGCCCACGTCCAGAACACAGTGTCCTCCTCTGTCCCCGCCACACGCTCGCACACGCACACACTCAGGCGTGGAGGCGCATACACCAGCCCCCAGACCTTACAGCCTGCACAGTCAAAGGCCCGCGGCCCCTGGCCAGGGCTGTGGCTCCCAGCCTCCTCGGTGCGTGGGGGCCAGAGTTATGCATGGTGGGGCCGCTGCCGCTTTCCCTTCTCCCTTTCCTTGCACCGCCCTTCCTCCTCCCTCAATGTCCCGTTGGCCACCCTAACCTGCTTGGTAACTAGGCTCTCAGCCCACCTCCCTTGGGGTGGGGGGAGTTCCCCTGCATCCTTTGTCTGCTCTCCCTGAGCTTCCACCTAGGCTGAGTTGTTAGGGCCTCCTGATCTCTCCTCCCCACCATCCATGCACTTAGCAGAGCTGAGCTTATGTGTGTATGGGGGGGGAGGGTCATTTGTGTGATCAAGGGGACATGGGGTGCACCCTAGCAATTCTTGATTCCTGCCGCTCTGAGAACCAGGGGGATGCCTCCTACCCTGGCCAGGCCATTGTTAATCCTAGATGTCAGAAGGGAGCTTTGGGGTTCCTGAGGTACGAAGCCAGACTGATTAGAGATCAATGAGTGAGAGCTTACACCAGCCCCATGATTGAGGCTGATGGCTGTTTCTTTAAAGGGTCTCTGTGTTGCACATCCTGCACCCATTCTGCCTGGCTGCCCTCCCCACTCTGCCCCCTCAGTCTTCCCTCTACTCTATCCCATCGTTTTCCAACACCCCATTGTCCCCCCTAAATCCTCACTTTAACAAACCCTTCTGCCCCATGACCTCCCCTTTTAATCCTGACCGAGCCAGGAGGCTGCACTACTGCTGGGTGTGTGTTCCTATTGCACATATATCCGTGTTCGGATCGTGTGTGCAACCCTCAGGGGAGTGCAGGTTGGTGAGCTGGTCATGGTAAACTGGGGGTGTTCATGCTCCTCACACAGGGGAGGTGTTGCCAGATACCGAGTAGGTGCCCGGGAAATGTTTACCAAGTCGGCTGTGTGTGAGAGGGCTGTGTGGTCATGCCTGAGCACGTGTGAAGGCTGTGGGTTGGCATGTGTGCCCCGGTGACGATGAGGGCTGGCAGTGTGTATGGCATTGGTATGTGTGTGGCCAGATGAGCTTGTGTGACGGGTGGCCTCCTGCACATGTGTGTGATCGTTGTGAGCAGTTGCACAGGTGAGCATGTGTCGATAAGGGGGTGATGGGTGCTGGTGAGTCAGGGTGCCTCAGCCTGGGGGGTGCCGCATGGATTTCTCAGAAGGTCATAGAGTTGGGGAACCGCATCCCTGGTTGGTGGGGCACCTGTTGGGGCCTGGTCCATGGTTGCCCAGGGAGCTGGCAGGTGGGCACTCGTGCCGCAGGGCTGCCCTGGAGCAGAGGCTGCCTCTGGGCATGAACTCTCAGGCCTGTGGGAGGAGCCTCTGAATGGCATGCAGGGGCCCTTCTTCTTATCTGGGGCCCCTTATTGCTGTTCCCCACAGGCTCTGGGCACACGTGCCCAGGCAGGCTGGCCCTGAGATGACCCCAGCTCCTCCCACACCTCCTCCCACACCACCCATCATCTCCTCGGCAACAGCAGCCAGTGAAAAATGTGTGTGAGTGGCTGAGGAAGAGACGGCCAGTCAGGCGGCAGGGGGCGCCAGGGGCCAGCAGGACTGCAGCCTCTGGCTCCCCAGGCCAAGGGCCCACCCTCTGTCACTGCTTCACACAAAAGCCTGTCCCTTCAGCACACTCACTGTCTGTGTGCCCCTGCACACGGGGACGCTCCCCCACACCCTGTCTCACAGCTTTTTCCCATTCATACCCAGTCACACAGCTGCCACCTGCCTCCCCACCCCTGTGGGCTGCTCACACCTGTTGGATGCCCTGCCACACAGATCTCTGCACTCCTAGGGGGAGGGGCCCATGAGGAGCTGGCTCTCCTGGAAGGTGGTGCTGAGGGGCACTGAGCTGTGGTATTGTCCATCTTTACCTCAACAATCTGTCCTGATGGCCTCTTCCCCGAGCCCCACCCCCATCCTCAGGGCTGGTCCTGGACCCCTCTGTCCACCCCTCACCCCAAACTGGGGCAGTTGGTTGGGGGAGGGTGTCTTAATTCTTTAAGGCTCTCACTTTGCCTTGGGGATGGGTTAGGCTGGGCTTCAGGGCCTCCCAGGTACCCCCAGGAGAGGGCTGGTCCTGTCTGTTCCCTGTTGCCCATGCTGGGAGGGGCTTCCCTCGGGAACCCGGGGATTGGTACTGATCCAGGTACCAAGCCCCCAGCCGTGGGTCACTGGCAGGTTTCTATGAGCAGCCAACTTTGGCCTCAGCCCAGGGCTAGGAGCTCCTCCTGTCTCACATACCTTCCTCCCACCTGGTCCTGCTCTGGGCCCCAGACCTGCAGACCTACAGTCTCAAAGGCAGGAGCTGCCCTAAGCCCCGGGTAGGGGGACCCCTTCTTCTTGCAAAGGCGGTTGTGTTGGGCTTGGCTGCTGCCTGGGAACACGTGTGTCCACATACATGCATGCCTGAGCCTACTCTATCCAGGCCAATCCCCTCCTGCTGCCTCCCCTCACCCCCACTAGTCCTCCAGCCTGGAGCTGGAAACCTTGCAGTCTCTCTTGGCTCTCCCTTCTCCTTCACGCTTCATGTCTAATCTGTCACTAAGTCCTCCAGCTCGCTTCTACTTGTGACATTGCTCGTGTCCCTCTCCTCTTTTGTCACCGCACCTGCCCCCCCCCCCCAGCCCCTTTCTCCCTCACCTTTCCCACCTGGACCAGTGCAGTGGCCACCCCACTCATCCCCTTTATGTACCTCCTCTACTTTGCTTAATGCCCCTGGTATCTAGGCTGGGACCCCACTAAAAAGACTTCTGTGGCTCACCAGTGCCTGAAGGTGAAGTCCAAACCTGAGTCTGGGGGCACTTAGGGAAACACCTGCATCACCACGCATGACTAGGCTGATCCATTGGAACTTGACTTTAACTGCTGGTAGGCCAGGCATCCACACCCCCAGTCAAGTTGTGGCTTCTGCACTATAGCTCCCTTGCCTTGCAGGACCTGGTACCCCTGGCCCCGCCAGCCACACTCCCCATCCTACAGCCCAATGTCTCCTGCTCTGTCCAGACCTAGGCCAAGCCCCCCTGCTGCTGCCAGTACAACTGTTCTGTTTATCTCAGCTCCCTCCAAGGGGACTCCCCAACTCCTCCCAGGGCCCACACAGGGGCCATGGCACATCGATGAGCTCTGAGTGGCCGACAGGATGGATTCCTCAGGCCTAGAGAGGCACATGGGGCCTGGGGCAACTGCCAGAGGCCCCTGGCCCAAGTTAGCTATTCATTCATGCCAGTGTTTTCTACGGGTATTGCCACTGTCCACCGCACTATGACCCTGCTGTTAGCTCCCAACATGCTCTGAGTCATGACCAGTCAAGTTCTTATTTTTTTTCTTTTTTTTCCCCTCCATGTGTGTTTGGGTTCTCTGGCTGGGTAAGGAGGGCTGCTATGGCTAGAGAGGGGGGAGAAGTTTACTCTGTCCCCCTTGGCAGCCTTCCCCATCCCTGTCCCTGGACACAGACTGCTTTACTCTGGGGAGGCTGGAAATGGCTCCTGTCCAGGGTAGGAATGAGCAGGTTAAAGCCTCACCATGGGGTGGCTGTGTCTTGGAGCCTCACACGGATGGCAAACCAGCTCATGTGATCATGCATGTTTGTGGGTCCTTCACACAGGTTGTAGGCCCAGGTCTACTGAGCAGGAACCTCCCTGCTCACCCCTCCCCCTCCCAGTCATAGATGTTCCTGGATGGGTGTCTTCTCATGCAAATAATGTCATTCTGGGCACCAAACCTTTAGACTCAAGGCCCTGGAAGGTGGGGCTAAGGGGCATAGAGTCATGGCATTGCCCTTCCTGACCCTGACAAACTGGTCTCATGGCCTCTTCCTCAGGCCCCACCCTGATCCTCAGGAATGGAACTGACACCAAAACTTGGGCTGCTGTGTGCAACACCTATTGGGACTTCTGGTTCCTGAGGCCAAGCACCAGGAGAGTCTGGCCCATGAGCCCCAGCCATCCTCGCCACCCAGATGGGAGCTCAGCTTCCTGTGATCAATTCTCCTGGTCCACTCCTTTACCCTTCTTGTCTGCTCCCATGGGAATGGCACTGACAGGTCTTCCTGCCTTCTGGGGAGCCTCAGCCCCCTCTTCCCGTCAGGTAGAGTGGAAAGGGCAGGGGCTTTGGAGACAGACAGGTCTAGGTTTCACTCTAAGCCACCTGACCTTGGACAAGTAACTTTTACTACCCAGCCTGCTCCCACATCTTTAGAATAGGGCCATTTCTGCTTCCTGAAGCTATAGTAATGAGATGGTGGTCAACATAGAGAGTGCCCCAGGGTGGAACCTGACATGGAGCAGACCCCTGTGGCTTGTTTATCTCCTTCCTCCATTTTCCCTGGCTTTGAAGGGGCATGAGTTAGGACAGAGCTAGAGTCCTAAGGTGGTGATCAGGGCCCAAGCCCAGAGATCAGAGAAGAAAGCATTTGTCGCTGTTCCAGCCGCAGGCAGGAGTCCCAGGAAAGAGTCATGCTTTTAATTGGAAGAAGCAACCCCCCCCCCCCACAATCTCCACCCCCTGCAGGGACTTGGGCCTGACTCAGACACCGATTCCTCCAGTGTGCAAAGAGCTTTGTTTGGGATTCTATGAAGGTGATGATTTGGGTGCAGCTTGTCCTGGAACCATGTGCTAATGATCAGCTCTGACACACAGAAAATAGTAGCAAAGGGGGTGGGGTCCCTGGATGGAACTAAATTCTAGTCCCAGCTCTGCCATTCTATTGCTGTGTGACCTTGGACAAGTCACTTAACCTCCCTGGGCTGTTGGCCTCTGTATATTAAAGCACTGGACTTGATGACTCTACTGGAGCAGAGGCTAGTGTGCAGGGAGGCTGCCTTGAGAGCTTGGGGTGGACTGTGCACTCAGCATCAGGTTCCCCCAGGAAACACTCACACATGCTCAGCACCTGCCAAAGGCTCCAGCCACCCCAGCGGTAGCTGCCATGTTGCCTTGGAGCCAGGTGGCCGCTGTGGCAGGGCTGAAAGTGGCTGTAAAGCAGAGGTAGGAACTGTGAGTCCCAGCACCCAAGGCAGGAAATAAGGGCCTGCTTTAGCTGGTGAACACCTGCATTGGCAAAAACAGGCCTTCTTATGGTCCCAAGAAGGTCATAGTGCCAGTGTCTAAGGCCACCCTCTTCCGAGGCACTAATGTCAGGTGCTACAGGCAGCCGCTGGCCCTCGGGAGCCAGACCCCCAGGCACGTTGAGGAGGTGGTAGAAGGGTTGAGTGGGCAAGCTCTGAAGTCTGAGTTTGGACGAGGACTTGGACTAGGGTGAGGCAAGGGAGGTGCCCAGGGTGCAGAAATTAAGTTGTGCAAGGGCAGGGTCAGCCTCCTTAAATTGTGTGCCCTTGGTACCCCCTGTGCCCCACACTTAGTCCTAGCTGGCAATCTAGCTTTTCCCTGCACTTCAGTTTTCTTGTCTATAAAATGGAGTCATAAAAGGACCCACCTCACAGGGTTGTTGTATGGATTAGGTGGACTAATACATGTCATCAGTGTGTCACAGTCCTGACACACAGGAGGCATGCAATGTTAGCAACTGCCGATGAACGATGTGGCAGAGGACACTGTTCTGTCCTCACTTGGGGGGAGTCTTTGGTGCCATCTTTGCGGGATGGGGTGCAGCTAGGGGTTCAAGTGGGAGGACACAGGCATGAGGAGAGGCCTGTGTTTTGATTGTCTCTTTTGACACCCAGGAGTAGCTATAGAAGTCCCCTCCCCTCCCCTTCTCCAGGTGTGGTTGTTGACAAGCCCAGCCCAGCCCTTTTTGAGATGGGGGGAGGGAGAGACTCAGAAATCTGGGGAGGCCTGAATGGCAGCTGCTCATCCCTAAGGTAGGCCCCAAAGGGGTGGGTTTTAGGTTCCACTTAGATGGAGGAGGAGGCCCCTGAAGATAGCACCAAGGGCCAGTGCCCTGATGGGTGAGTCTCCCAGAACTCGGACCCTCCCCACACCTAGATGTCAGAGCTGTGTCCATCTGGAAGGCTCAGGGTGACCTTGAGCTCCAGGCAAATATGTGGCTGAGATTTGAGGAGGGGGGTCAGTCTAGATTGATGGGACCTGAGAGCTACAACTGCAGGGCCCTTGGGTAGGGAGCTCCGACGATGTATCCTTTCTGCCCTATACCTCCCCAGCCAGGACGGCAGGTGGGCCCCACCCCGCACTGCTCCACCCCAGCACGTCCAGCGGAGAGCCTGCCGGGAGTACACCCGGAGTGAGACCTTACTCCCTCCTGATTGGGGCGGAGACCAGATGGAGTTGAGGGGCTGCTGGGTTTTCCCATGTCAGCATCTTTCCAGCCCCCTCACTCCTCCCCGATAAAAGGGTGCCAGGCACAGGCAGGTAGGAATGCTTCCTTAGGATCCCCGCGTGGCGGGAGCCTACCCTGCTTCCCAAAACACCATCCCCACCTCGTTGCCTCGTTGTTTGGGTAGCTTGCCAGGCCGGGGTCCCGGGCTAGATGCGGGCCTCCGGCCAGGCGAGCTGCAGGGCACGTTAGCGGCCGAGGGACGGCGGGAGCCCGAGCCACTCTCTAGGAGCTCGAGCCCAGGGGATTAGCCATTAGCCACTGCGCCCGTCAGCCCCATAGCCGGCTGGGGCCCTGGGGAGGGGCGCCTCCGGGGGGCGTCCTGCCCCGCGGCCCCGCCCCCGCTCGGCGCGGGTGCTGAGAGCGCTGTAAACTCGGGGCAGGGGCAGGGGAAGGGGCGGGATCCCTCCGCCCGCCAGCCCGCCCGCGGCCGCCCGCCGGATTAGTGGCTCTTTGTTCGGGGCCTGTTAACAAGTTCCTGGCTGAGCGCTCGGCTGCCGCCCCGGGAGCGGGCGTCCAGCCTCCCGGCACCGCAGCTCCGCAGCCTCCGCTGCGCCTCGGTTCTCGCGCCCAGCTGCACCCCCGCCTCCTCCCCCCCCCCCCCCCCCCCCCCGTCTTCCCGGCCCCGTAGACGTGGCTGGCCGGTGGGTCACACTGGAGGTCTGGTGTGCGTGAGACCTCCAGAACACCCCGGCTGACCTCGCTGCGGAAAGGAGAACGCCGCGTTCCATGATCACCTCCTGCGGGCGAGGGGCTTCGAGTGCGCTGCTTGCCCTCGGTCCCATTTCACAGATGTGGGAGGGCACGGCTTCCTCCAGTCCCTGGCCAAACTAGGCAGAGCTGGAGTTGCAATCCAGGTCTTTGACTCCAAATCTCATCCTCCTTCAGCTAGAAGAGAAGCTTGGGGCGGAGAGAGGAGGAGCTTTCGGTGGTTGTAGACTTGCTACATTTTTTATTCCTTAATTAACTTCATGATGGTAGTAATCATGGCCCATGCTGGGCTCTCTTGCATCATCTGATCAGAACCTAAGGACAACCCACGAGATAGGTAAGGTTAGTCCCATTTATTAGAAAAGGACACTGAGGCTCAAGAAATGATACGGCTGGAACCTTGTTACTACTCAGCCTGACCCCCTTGCTTACCCCCTCCCACACCGTGGGTAGCAGAATGCTGTCCTAGGTGGTCATTTACTCTCAAGGCCTTGTCTGGTGCCCCATGGACATGAAAGACTATGGAAGAAAGTCAGGAGACTTTGATACTCTCTGGTCTTGGGCTTATCCCCTCATCTCTCCAAGCTCTTTGCACTGTATATCCTGCCTCCTGACCGCACCTTGGGTGCTTCCTCAACCTAGGCAGGGCTGTCCAGGCCACAGAATTTTGAATATAAACCTGCCTGGGGGTTGGCTTTCCAACTTGCCCCAGGCCACACATCGTCAGGTGGCTGAGACTGTTCAAAGCCACTTTGTTACAAGGAGGAATCCTTCTCAGTAACCTCCCCCAAATGGTTCTTGGCTCCTCCTTCTGACAAAAGGAGGATTCCCCCTTTTCAGTTATTTAAGACAGGGCTCCTCCCTGGCCCCATCTGCCCTTTCCAGGCCAGGCACCACCAGTCCTCTCTGCTGTTTCTCATGTAGCATGGTTCTAAGCCCCTTCCCTGTCCCCTACATTCCTGTTGCCTGCCTCTGGATGTCAGTCCCAGGAGTTCATCCCACTGTGATACAATGCTCTGGCACGAACTATCACAGGATACTAAGTGTAGCTGTTACTAAGTGTAGCTGTTGCAAATATTAGGAAACCCAACCCAAAGTTACTTAAGCAAAAAAAAAAAAAAGGATTTATTGGTGCATGCAACTAAAAGGTAGTCTAGCTTCAGGCATGGTTGGATCCAGAAAAAAACGGCATGGCCAGGATCCATGCCTCATCTCTGCTCTTTTGGGGGACTGGCACCACTCTCCAACAACCTCTCCCTTCACAGTCCCAAGGTGGCTGCCACAACTTACCAGGGCTACATCCTTGCAGGCCCAGCCCAGGGGGAAGGAGAGAGCATCTCTTCCCTCAGCCATCCAACACATGTCCTGGTCCTTCCCCATTGGGCCAACTCAAGTGCTGTGCCATGTGAGCCAGTCCCCACAGCCAGCAGTTAGGGTTTTGCCATTTAGCCTGGGTCCAAGCCACCTATGCCACTGTCCTATTTGCAACCATTTGCAGCTTGTTCACCAGGGAGAGATGGGCACATTGTCCTCAGATTTAACCAGTGTGTCATCAATACAGTTTGCCCAAATATTTAATCAAAATGCTGAATAGCACCAAGGACACAGCCTGAGGCTCAAAGGTAAAGACCCAAGTTTGGATTTGGATTGACCTTAGCTATTTAATCAGCTGTGTTACAAACAATGCCAGCCATTCAACAGGTTTTACATTCCCTTAAGTATTCTGTCATCTGGTTCATGTATCTCCATTTGCAGATCCTGAGATATTTTATCAGGTGCCTGGCTGAAATCCAGACACACTGTTTCCAGTCTGGCCCTGATCTACCAGAAGAGTAACTATAATAAGGGAAGCTGGTCTGGAGTGATGGGTCTGTCGGAGTCCCAGTATGTCTCTCTGTGTTACCACTTTCCTTAGTCATCTGTAGTTGACAGAGAAGCTCCACCAGAATCATGCTTGGGATTGGCGTCAGGTCATCATGCTGTGGCCCCTTCAGGACATTTGTTGGGTTTTATATTTGTCTGGCTTCCATTCCAGGAATGGACATGAGCAGCATGGAAAGATGGCCCAAAACCAAGGACAAAAACATTGACAAGAGACATGGAGTAGAGAAGCATGCAGGGCAGGCTGAGCTCAGGTCCAGCTGAGGCTTGTGGGAAATGCCAAAGCCACATGGTGCAGGAGGGGGCTTGGAGGAGGAAGACTAGGAAAGGGCAAGGCTGCTGACTGGGGAGCTCTGGGAAGCCAGCCTTCCCATCCCACCATTTTGCAGCTGAGGACACTGAACTGGAAGGGCAGGACAAACTCTAGTAAGAAGGCACCGAAAACCAAGAAGATGTGATCAGAGAGGCCAAGGGGTTGTTTTGAATGAGTTCACGTTTCTGGGGCCAGACAGATCCCACCCCAACTGTTGAGGCCCGCTGCTGGGCTCCGAGGAAGTGGGAATGGGAGTGGTCATGGGGCAGGAGATGATGAGCTGCCGTCTGCTTTTCCAAAGAGGAGGCAAGTTGATTCAGTGAATGAATCAGGGGTTTTCAAGTGCAAGCAACAAAATTGATTCTCAAAATTTAAGCAAAAAAGGGAAAGTACCGGCGAGAAATTGGGTTGTTGGAGAAGGGCCAAGAGACTTAAAAAGTAGGCCCTGAAGTGAGAAAGGAACCAGGAAAGGGGAAATTACTTACCTGTCTCATTGGGCCCTGCTGCTGAGATCAGGGGCCCCCCAAGTTCCCACGAAGGTTGTATACAAAAGGGGAAGGTCATGAGGGCTCAGAGCTTCCCTGACACTATTCTAGAGACCTTCTTTCTCCATATCCTTTGGGTTCACACAGCCAGAGGTCCATTTTTGAGACTCATACATTCTTCTCAAGACCCCTATACTTTAAGAAATCTGGCTCTACGGGGGGAGGGGGGCGGGGGCAGTCTTTGGTGTGAATTTCCTGAAGCCCACCACCCAAAGGCCAGGATGCCCTTCTGAGGGTGGTCAGCATTCCCTCCTCAGCAGTGATGTGCTGGTAAAAGTTTAACACTTGGCACTCTGGGAGAGCTGGGGGACTGGTTTGCCAATTTGCATGGTGTAAATACTCCCACTATGGCCTATTTTAAGCTACCAATGTGATATCAGCTGGCTTAAAAAATTCTACAAATTTTAATTATGGTCTGTCTTTAGCAAAGGTGAGCCGGCTGTAGCACACTGCTATTCCCTGGTCACCCTGAAGAAGTGGTCACAAGGAGAGAGTGACAGAGGGTCTTTAGGCCTCTGCCTGTAGACCCACCGATGTCCCCAGGCTTGGAGGGGCTGCTCCTTCTGGACACCAGGCTCTTTGGTGGGCTGAGGGTGGGGAGTCACTTAGGCACCAGAGCCACTAAGAGCCAGGGTTCTGCCGGTGATGGTGTGGGTTAGAAGCTTAAACTGGGTGACGTTAGGTAGCGTCAGCTCTCTGCACCTCAGTTTCCTCATCCAGAAAATATGGATAATGAGAGGCTCCTACCTCATAGGGTTGCAAGGACTAAATGAGGTATTCCATGTGGAACAACTTAGCCCCATTCAGGCCCACAGTAAATGCTCAGTGCATGGGAGGTGCTGCGATGCTATGTGGACTGCACCGAGTACGCTCACTTTAGGCCTCTGTGACCACACCCCTAAAGCATAAGGAAGTGGAGCATGAGGTCCCTAGCTCACAGCACTGACGGAGAGCCTCAAGGGCAAGACCCTGCAGGTCTGGAATCTTGGGAAGGTACTTATTCTGGGGTGACAAGCTTTCATGGAAGGGTTTGAGAAGGAAAGTTGATGTGGTGAAGGATGACTCACCCCCGGTGACTTGGCCAGGTATGACTTCTAACAGCCTGGAGGCGGGGTGGGGTGTAAGGATGAGCAGAGAGGTGGCAGGGGCCATAGCGACATTTGAGAGCCTAGATTGGCCGGGCATGGATAACCTACCTGCTGGCCTGTAGGGTGGACTGTGGCTTCGGGGCTCGTCCCTGGCCACCACCTCCCCCCTCCCCCCGCCACTCCCCGCCATGCTCTGCTTCTGAGCTCTGGCGGTCCCTAAGGCCAGAAGAAAGGGACTCCACCTGGGACCTTGGCATGTGGTGGGATTGGACCAGACAGTGAACGGATGGGGCAGGGCACAGGCATTCCATAGTGACAGTGTGTGTACAGGGGAGCCAAGAGGCACAGCCCAGCAGAAGCAGACAGTGCCTGTGGGGGACCAACAAGCGATAGGGCTGGCTGCATCGTTGAGCTGGGGAGAGACAGGAGGTGAATGGTGTTTAAGGAAGATTAATCTGGCAGCGCATCGAGGATAGATTGGGAGCAGGGTGAGGCTGGAGGCAAGGAGACCAGCCAGGAGGCTGTGGTGGTCATCCAGGCAAGAAATGATGAGGCCCCCCCTTCCCAGAGAGCAAGCAGCAGGGATAGAGTGAGAGATGGTTGTGGGAGACATTTGAAAGGAGGGGCCTCTGGATGTTACATGTGGAAGGCAGGGGACCGGGAAGAGGCAAACATGATTCAGAGGTTTTGAGCCACGGGAAGTGATGTCAGAAAGAGAAAATGGCTTGGGAGCTGTGTAATGAATGAGAAAGAAGCCGGGAGAGCAAGAAGGCCCCACAGTACCGGGGGCCCCAACCAGGGAGCTCCACCCTGCCAGGCCCTCTCCAGAGCATGGCCGTCAGTCTGGGCACTTTGGCCATAAGCAACAGAAACTGGCTCTGGCCCATGGGAAACCAAGGGGTAGACTTAAAGTCATGTCCTAAGAGAGAAGTCCTCAAAGGTCTGGGTGGTGACGGGGTTGTGTTATTTAATTTAAGGCACTGGAGGCAGGAAAGGAAAGTGGATTTGCTTTGTTCTGTGTAGCCCCAGAGAGCAGGGTCAGGACCAGCAGGTGAGAGGCACAGGAGGCTGAGAAAGACCTTCCTAACAAGCAGTGACATGGGTAGACTTAGCAGGAAGTGAGCTCCCAGTCAGTGGGGCTGTTGGAACATTCCCTGTTGGGACCTGTCAAGGAGACCATGGGTGGGAGGCAGGTGGCCTTGGTGAGGCTTCGTGGTAAAGGGGAAAGGATGGGGCTCCGGAACGGACTCAGACTCCTCTCAGGCCCACCTTCACTCATTGTCCTTGAGGAGTTTCTTGCCCTTTGGGAACTGGGCTTTCCGGAGAATTGACCCCATCTCGTGAGGTGTTGTAGTTTCTCTATAGTTTTGAGTACTCAACACATGGTCTCATGGGCATAGCACCCCTACCCTCCCTTAGGTGACCTCCTCCCCAATACCATGTGGTCCTGTTGGGACTGTCAGTCATAGGGTTCCATCCGTCCCCCAGGGAAAGCATCTTCATGGGCAAATCCTGATGGAGATCCTGGGCAACATGAATTGATCCCAAGTGGCCACATGACCAATCAGGATTCTTTTCATGGCTTTTCTCACTTGCAGGTGGAGAAGTTGCCATCTCTGCCTCTGGGTTTAGCCTGTGAAGATGCAGGTGGGAATGTTGGACCAGTGGTAGCTACTTCCCCCTTGTGTGGAGAGAGCCTGTCTGGTGAGAAGAGTGAGGCCAATACACAGGCAAATCAGAGACAAACAGAAGGGAAGATTGTCCCAAGGCCCTGGAGACTCAGTTCCCTGAACTTTTCTATCAGTCCTGTGAGCTGCCCCAACAGCCTTTCTGGCCCTTAAGCCAAGAACTTCCTGTTTTAGGCTCCTGCCAGTGTGGATTGGGTTTTGGTACCTTGTACCTGAAAGAGGCCTGGCACAGGATCTCAGGAGGAACACATGATGATGTGAGCAAGGCACCCAAAGGTGGCAGTGTGCAGGGCATTCACCCTCCAGGTAGCAGATGCAACATTCTAAAAAATAGAGAATGCACACACAAAAAAATCCAGATTTCAGGCTTCCCTTAAAAAATCAGATATAGGGAGCACCTGGGTGGCTCAGTCGCCTAGTGTCCAACTTTGGATCAGGTCATGATCTCATGGTTGGTGGGTTCAAGCCCCACGTCAGGCTCTGTGCTGAAAGCTCAGAGCCTGGAGCCTGCTTCAGATTCTATGTCTCCCTCTCTCTCTGCCCCTCCCCCGCTCACGCTCTGTCTTTTTCTGTCTCTCAAAAATAAATAAACATTAAAACGTTTTCAGAAAGGAAAAAAGAAGAATCAGACCTGGGTACTATGAGCCCATTTCCCTGGGTCGGCAGGAGCTAGGACCAAGCTGTTACCTTGACAGGTGTGCACCCCCACTGCCCATGCACACAAGGCTGCACTCTCCACCCCACACAGTGCTCTGCACATAGCAAGCCCTGCAAACATGTGCAGGCACACTCCTTCCCCTTCCCTCCCTTCCAGCAAGGAGAGCCTGTGTTTGGGGCATCACATTTCACCTGTTCAGTTTGAGGCAGTGGCAGATGGGCAGGTGCAAACATCTAAAAGATCACTGGAAAGCCAGGACTGGCACTTTGAGATGCAATGAGGGAGGGAAGTGGAGATGAAAGGCCCGTTCCTAAGGAGCTGGTCATGGGTACTGTGAGCTCAGATCCCATTCTAAAGAGCGATTGGGGAATGGCTGCAATTGAGATGGAAAAGGAAAATTTGGGAGGAGATTCTGAGGAAGCCAGAAGCAGACCAAAGAGAGAGCAATAGGATCCAGGAAATTTTTAAGTTTTGAGCAGGGCTGGGAGGCAGCCACAAGGAAGGCTGCAAGGAAGGAGCATGCAGATGAGGCCTGGAAGACGTGTGCGCCGGGAGGAGGCCACGAGGAGCTGCTTGGGACCTATGCAGAAGCCCAGAGCCAGCATTAGAGAGTGTGGAAGAGTGGGTGCCAGGACACAGAGGACACTCAGAAATTATAGAGCTGGGGTACAAGGATATGAGCCAGAAAAGGCTTGGGTTCTGGTGGATGCTTCAGAGGAGGAACCCGAGCAAAGGGGGCAGGGGCAAGACAAGCTTGACTGCTGAGTGTTTGCAAAGTACTTGCACCTAACCTCTCTGCAGGTAGGTTCAGAGGTGAAATGACCTCACAAAGTCACATGGCAGCCACCACAGAGCCAGGTCGCAGCCCTAGCCCCTCTGTGTGCCATCTGCAGAAGGGGGTGGGGCAGAAGGCCCAGGGCCCTAGTGAGTTTTTGAGGGAGGTGGAAAGGATGGCCTGGGAGACAGGGCTAGGTGAAGGTGGGGGCACACCTGTCATTAAGTGTTGATGGAGCACCTCCTGGGTGCCAGGCTAGGTGTTTCGCACTATAGATACTCAGTGAGCAAGGCAGGTGCTGGCCCTACCTTGAGGAACTCACTCTAGTGGGAGGAGAATGGGAAGGAACTCACTCTAGTGGGAGGAGATGACCATAAACTAGTAGATTCAGATAATGAGGAATGTTCTTCAGGAGTTGGAAGGCAGGCAGAGAGGGCCACGTGACCACATGACCATGAGTGGGCTCATGGGGGCGTGCTGGGTGCCAGGTTAGACTGGATGGTCAGACCTCTCTGAGGAGGTGAGGTATGAGCTGAGACCTGAATGACAGGAAGATCCAACTGTGGGTACAGCAGCCTGGAGGTGGGAATGAACTTGGCTACTAAAGGGTCCACTGTGGTCTGGGCGCAGGGACGTGGAGTTAGGTGAAGAGAGAGCATAATGACGTATCTCTGTGTTCATTTATGCTACATGCCCCCTTGCCTACCAGAAAGGCACAAAATTGCGAAGCAGATCTGAGAAGTCCAACAGGGATAAGGAAAGTGACTAGGAGAAGAGGGTGCAGCATGAGAGAGCCCAGGTCTGGAGAGGCTAGACACTGTCCTGGACTGGCAGTCAGGAGGCCTGGGTCCCAGGACTGCTCTGTATTCCGAATGCGAGCCCCTGGCCAGATGTGCTCCTCTGCCTCATTTGTGAAATGAAGCAAATGATCCAGAATGACCCAGCCCTGGGCTTTCATGGAGGTGATCCTGAGGCAGGGGCAGGCAGAGGGCAGTCAGTTAAGTGTCCAACTCTTGATCTCAGGGTTGTGAGTTCAAGCCCCGCCTTAGGCTCCACGCTGAGCATGAAGCCTACTTTAAATTTTTTTTTTGTTTGTTTTTAAATTAACCATTTTAAAGTACACAACTTAGTGGCATTTAGTACATTCACAATGCTGTGCAACCATCACCTCTATTTAGTTTCAAAATATTTTCTTCACCCCAAGGGACACCCTGTTAACAGTCACTTCCCATTTCCCCTTCCCCCAGCCCCTGGCAATACCAGCTTGCTATCTGTCCCTGCGGATTTGCCTATTCTGGGTATTTCATGTAAAATTGAATTATACAACATGTGGCCTTTTGTGTCTAGCTTCTTTCACTGAGCAAAATGTTTTCCAGGTTCATCCATGTTGTAGCATGTATCAGTACCTCATTCCTTTTTACGGCCGAACAATATTCCATTGTATGGATCGACCGCATTTTGTTTATCCGTTATCATCCATTTGGGTTGTTTCCACCTTTTGGCTATTGTGAATAGTGCTGCTTTGAATACTCATGTGCAAATATTTGTTTAAAACCCCATTTTCAGTTATCTTTGGTATAAACCTAGGAGTGGAATTGCTGGGTCAAATGGTAATTCTAGGGTTTAATTTTGAGGAAATGCCAAATTGTTTTCCTCAGCAACTGCACCATTTTATGTTGCATGCATGAGCATGAGGGTTCCAGTTTTTCTACATCTTAACGTTTACTTCTGACACATTAAATTCTTGCAAAAATTGTTTTTCTCCTCTCCTGGTGCTCCTGCTTTACTAATGCCTGAGTCCCTGGGGAGCCTGCCACTAGGCCAGCCAGCCCTGCCTGATGAGGGTCTCATGGTCCAGAACTGGCATCCAAGGGCAGGTCGAGGGGACTGGGGCAGCTGGGGACATGCAGTCCAGCAGCAGGCAATGGGGTCAGGCTGGCTGTCAGAGATGGGGCTGGGCCTTTCTCTGCCCTCTGAGACTCCTGTTTCCCTCTGCCCCCTCCCTCCTCCTCTGTGCATGCCCCCAGCCAGGAGCTGCCCTCGCCACCCCTCTGCTCCGTTTTGTGTGTGTGTCTCATCACCAGGATAAATGTAGCTACAAACAATGCGACGGGCTGGGTGCTAATTTGTCAGACGCAGTGCGCGGCTGTGATTCCGAATACATTAACATTTTCACATGAAATCATTTCAATTTTTAGTGATTAAGAAGTATTTGTTTTAAAGCATCAGGATGATTTACTGCAGGCCTGGAGGGCAGTGGGGGGCAGGGGCAGGGGAGCCCCAGATGTGATGTCATTCACGGGCACCCGCGCAAGCAGAGCTCACGCCAGTCATCACCCTACTCCCACCTGTGTCCATCACAGGCTTCCTGGACGTGGGGCTGCAAGGAGCGGGCATGTGGCAGGACCAGGTGGTGGAGACAGGGAGGTCTGAGGGCCCCTTGAAGGTACTGGGACCCTGAAGCCTCAGCCCCTACTCTCTTCCCCCCTCTTCTCCATGTCATTCAAGACTCACTGAAAGTCACCTCCTCAGAGAGGCTCCCATTGGCCCTCTAACCTCAAGTAGCGGCTTAACTTCTGTCTTATTTCCTTCACAGCACTTTGCAATATCAGAGGTGACCTCCTTTACTGATTTCTTTACTTTTTATCCCCCCCACCCCCAAGATTAGAACACAAGCTTCTTGAGGGACTGTGACCTGCTCCCTGCTATATCACCTATGCCTAGAACAGGCCTGGCACTAAGTAGAAGCTCAGTATTTGTTGGCTGGATAAGTGGATGGATGGAGGGAGGGAGGGATGGATGGATGGATGGATGGGTACAGAAGGGCATAGAAGACCCCTCACCATACCATGTATCCTGTCATCCTTGAATCAAGCCCTCTGTGACTTGAGGAATCCCAGCCCTTCCCCAGCAAGCCACCTCTGGTGTGCCAGACTCTGAGCACCTAGGAAATACAAGTTCATTAGCACTGGGGCTGTACTCATAGGCTCCAACCCGCCCCCCAACTCTTCCTCATCACTTCCATTCTTTAGAACCTGTCTATGCCTCCCTCGCAGGATGGATGGGAGCTGCCATAAGGGGCTCCCAAGGGCTTTGGACAGACGATTTCCTTCAGATCCCAGATGCTGCCAGCCCCCTCCTCCCCTCCTAGGGGCTCTCAAGCAGGATGGCCTCCCCAGAGCAGCTCACAGGGCAGCCAAGGTCTGGGCATGAAAGATGTGCCTGCAGGGGGCATGTGTGTGGCATGAATCTGCTTATGTACTAGTGTGTGTGTGATAGGAGGTCCTCAGAGCTTTGCCAAGTGAGAATCAGGCTCCTGCTGGCCTCACTCCACAGTAGCCACTCAGGAGGCCCTTCCTCACCCTTCTGCACCTCCAAAACTTCTGTGGCCCCTCACTCCACCCCCGTACCCCCAAATCAGACCCCTCCTCCCCCACCTTACCCCAGTGAAAAGAAAATAACTGGAAGCTTTTATCGTTCAGCAGAAGCAACATCAGAAAACAATTATTGTTTTAATTACCTGCTGTCGCCGTACAAGACAGGGAGGTTGTAAAACGCGATAAAATCTTTCATGTTAATGGACTGCCAGCCTGGGCCAGGGCACGATTTATGGGACTGCAGCTGGCAATTCCAGTCAGCTGGTGTAGAGGCCCCAGGGCCCCCCTCTCCCTGTCCCTAAGGCCAGGTCTCCAATGCCAAGGGTGATATAGCAGCACAGACACAGGAGCATCCTGGAGGCTCCATTCCCTGCAGGGTGAACCTTGGATTGACCCCTCTTTCTGCTCCATGGAAGACATGCCAGTGTTAGGCTGGCTCCCTTAAGTAGGCCCTCTGCCCATGACCCTGCTCTGCTGTGGCCACCCCCAGCCTCTGGCCACACAGGGCCATTGCCCTGGGCACCATCTTGGATTCCAGCACTGCCCAGACCTGGTCCTTCCCTAAGCCCTGTCACCTTGAACCTGTCTCTTCCTTCTCTCCCTCCCTCTACCTCCTAGAGCCTGACTGCTGACCACTGCCTCCTGACAGAGGTCCTCATCTGTCCTCCTGCCCTCAACGTTCAACCCAGCCTTACTGCTATACTTGCAGTATAAAACCCCCATAACCCAAAATGGCACACCCCTGCTTGGGAACCACCCCTTTTTAAGCGCTTTCACACATTTGCTCATGACAGAGCTTTGAGGAGACGCTGTCATTATCCTCCCCATTTTACAGATATGAAACTGAGGCACGGAGAAGTCAAATGTTTGGCTGTCAGTCCGACTTTACAGGGTTGGTCTAAAGATTGAACGGGTAACAGTTGTGAAATGCTTGGAACAGTGCCAGGAATAGTTCATGGTCAATACATTCTAGTTCTAATAATAATTTTTGTTGTTATTGCTGTTCAACCTGGAGCAAATTGCTTAGCTACTTTAGTTACACCTCACTTCCCTCATCTGTAAAATGGAGATATGGCTTACCTATCCTATAGGATGAGGACATCAAATAAGCCTATGCCATAATGTGTGGCTTAGAGCAAGGTGTGTGGTGAGAACTGAGAACCTGCTGGCCTTGCTGTCGCCGTGGTAAGAGTGGCACAAGTTGAGGTTGTGAAGATAAGTTGAGTCCACATTATGCAGTGGTCTCTTAATGCCATACCAAGGAGTTTCAAGCCATTCCAGAGATAGGGAACTGCTGAATATTTTAAATCAGGAAACATGTGATCGGATCTGGGTTTTAGAAGGATCATTAGTGGCCCAACGGCAGATCAAAGCTCAGAACCAGAATGATCCAGATGAGGGCTGACAAGGCCTGTACCCTGGCCATGGCAGGGATACTACCAAAGTCATGAAGACTTGATGTTAAGCATGGGTCTGGCGTGCATGGTGGCCACTTTTGCCTCAAGAATGCAGGTAATTGGCTAAGCCCAAGGGCACAGCAGGAATATCTGGGACTGAGGCCAAGTCCAAGTACGGAAGAAAATCTTTTTTTTTTTTTTTTTCAATATATGAAGTTTATTGTCAAATTGGTTTCCATACAACACCCAGTGCTCATCCCAAGGAAGAGAATCTTTAGGCCACTGCCAGGGACTGAGGTGGGGCTTCTCTGAGCAACCTCATGAGACTGGTCATGTCTCTGGACAGGCTTGGGTGCAGGCTGGGAGTCTGCCTGGATGGCTTCACTTATTAATTTATTCACTCCCCCACTCATTCATACAGTCCTTAACTCATGTCCTCCACAAATGTTTGCTGAACACCATTTCTGTACCAGGCTCTGAGCTGGACACTGCGGGTGCCAGGAAGTATGATGGCACACTCCTGGAGCTGATGTTCTAGTGGAGGAGATGGGCAACGAGCCAGTGAGCAAATGAAGAAATGAAATAATTGCATGCTGTCGAGAGTGCAGAGGAGAACAAAGAAGGAGCTGAGATGGGGTTCCCCCCTCCTTTCTCCTTCTCTCGGTCCCTGGCCTGTCTGCCTGTGAGAAGTGGCTCTCGGCTCCCCAGCCCACCGAGATGCATGGCTGGCATTAGCGGTCCAGCCTGCCCGATATGTCTCCCTGTCTTCCCTGGATTACTTCCACCATTTTGGCTATCACTTCAGAACTCTAATATATTCCCCAGGGCCCGGGAGGGGCCATTCATTTAAAGATCTTTCTATGGAGCCTTCTCCTCTGAGGACCCTGAGGGAAAGAAAAATGTCAGGAGAGGACGAAAAAGAGAGCAAGAGGAATCTGATTTCAGAACTCCCAAGCAGCAGGACAGATGCAGTAGAGAGCAGGGCCCAGTGACTCAGAGACTTATCTATCCAGTGGTGTAAGTACCTTCCCCGTCCCTTTCACCTTCTGCCTGCACCCCTGCAGGAGTCTGAGACCCCCACATCCCATCCTCCTAAGGGAAAGCTGTCCCCAGGTGCTGGGAGATGGTGTCCCTGGTTATAATTTGGTTTGTCCCTCCCCTGTCCTTCCCAGTTCTCTGAGGGGCCACACGTGCACTGTGAGGGATCCTGTGGAGACCAGCCTCAGTGTGCTCCGTTCCCTGTAGCGTGACCAGAGTGACCAGTGAGCTGGCCCCACCCTGTTCCAGGTGGCCAGAGAAAACATGCCAGTGTGGTAGCCCCAAGGCAAAATAGGATGTGGGAAGGTGATAAGTGTGCTCTGGGCCATGGGTGGTGCTCATATGATTCTTTAGGCTGGGAGTCATCACCCCTTTGGGGTTTAAGTGGCAGCTACTTCTCATGAAAGCGTTTGGAAATTCCAGGCCCCTACCTGGCACTGTGGACAACCTCTGCACTCTGCAAGGAGCGTGGTCAGGGAGAGAGGTGGCTTCAGGGTGTCTTGGTAGGGTGACAAGTGTTCTCACACATCTCATGAGGCTGGAAATGGGACCTCTGGCCAGGGGCTGGCTTTGTACACCTGGAGGTGGACATTGGTATTGGTGTGACTGAGAAAAAAACATGTGCCCATCGGTGAAGGTGACCTCACTGCATGCTTGGAAAGCAGGGATGCCCACCCCTGGGGGTCCATGGTCACCTGCCAGACCTGCCTCTCTTCTAAGTATGAACAGAGGCTGCCTGCCCAGTCCACTGTGTGGCAACACAGCTATCTGGGCCCCCTGCCCATGGCTGAGAGAGGTCCTCATCCAGGATTCTCTAACCACCCTAGTCCAAATTTCAGGAAATTCCCTGATCCCCTCCCAACAGTTCCAGATGCTCCAGAGCCTCTGATCCATTTCTCTCATGTGCTGGCATTTTCCTGCCTGGCTCTATCTCCTTCCCTCCTGTCAAACATATGAAATCACTGGGCTCCTCAAAGGGCAATGCCAAGTCTCTCCTCAACATGCAGGTGTATGAGTGAGTGTGGAAGGAAGTGTGAGTGTGTGAATAAACACTTGTGTGCCTTAGCATGGGTGTAGAGGCACCAGCATCAGTATAAATGGATGCTTTGATAAAGTGTGTGTGTGTGTGTCCTCTGACTCTGTGTATCCTAAGTTTTCTGGGGTGTGGGTCTCATGTGTAAATGTATCTTAAAAATGGATTCATCTGGAATTTGAGGCAACTGTTTTATCATTGATAAGGAGCTAACAAAGAAAGGAAACAAAAGGTCTGAATTAATAAACAGTGTTCTGGATAGAGAAGTATAAGATGAGAGCTCAGCCAAGAATTGGAGCTAATCTTTTTTTTTTTAACATTTAAATAAAAGATCTGGAAGAGAATGTGTACAGTGAAATCACCAAGTTTGCAGTTAAATCTAAACTCTCCTGGGTGGTAGTAAAATGCCAAACTGGTGAGGGATAAGCTTTAGGAAAATCTTATCTTGAAAGGCAGTGGGCTGGGCAGAGAATGGCCAGCAAGTTTTAGTTTGGGGAAAATAATGCGGATGGTGTCTGAGGGAATTTACTTGAAGCTTCTTACCTAAGGAGGGACCCAGAAGAGCAATAGAAGGCTGAACATGGTTGGGAAGGGAGTTTGAAAGAAGCCATAAATGTTCCCTTCTCCTGACACATGAGTGAGGGTTACCTGCATCCAACATTCTGGTGTGCTTGTGGTCATGCCTTCTTTGGAGAGCCATCCACCCAAGAGTGGGGGGAACCTGGGTTTTACTCCAGACTTACATGATCTGAGTAATTCATTTCCTATCCTTTACCCTCAGTTTCTACATCTGTGAAGTGGAGGTAATGATCTCTGGGGTCTGCTTCACAGGGAGTGTGAAACACACTGAGACGGCACACAGGTGACAATGTATAGGTAGCTATAAAGTTCAGTACAACCATGAGTGGTTGTTATCAAGAGAGTTGTGATGAGAAGGGAACTGTCATATAAAATCAGACTGGCCCGCCTGGGACAACTTCAGTATACAGAGAGAAGCTAAGCAGGAATATGGTAAAAATCTGTAACATCAGAAAGGGCATAAAGAAGGGACATGGGCTCCTTCACTAAATCCCAGACTGGCAGAACAAACCCATCTCCACTCCTGGACCCCACCAAAGCTCAAGAGAGGTAAGTTTAAAACCAATAACAGGAAATCCTGCTGCACTCAGCAGGGAATAAACATTGAAAATCATTTCCCTGGAGGTGATACAGGCTGGAAATATAAATTGCTTCCAGAAAGGTTTAGGTAAGTTCATGGATGGAAGAGTCAGAGTGGTTCTTAGGCAAAATTAGGATGTTGGGAGGCCTCAACCCTGTGAACATAATGTCAGAGAGGAAGTCCCTTCAGAGCCAAATGCCTGGGCCAGACCTAACAACCCGGTAGCCCTGTATCTATATGTGTGTGAGAGAGTCTGTATTTAGGACTGCTTTGTCCCTAACTGGTGAGAATGGCTCCTCACTCACTAGTCACCTGTGTTCTGAAACTTTACTTCCTCCCCAGTCCTTCACCTTCATTGCTGTTCCCCATCCCACTCTCCAGTTTCTGCCTTCACAGTGTTGATCTGTGAAGGTCAAAATCTTGACCATCTTGCCCCTGCCATCTCATCTGTCCTCATAGAGCAGCCACACCCTCCCTCTATGTACTGTCTTCTAGCACAGG